>NW_019154089.1:23559195-23900734 GCF_002288905.1 Enhydra lutris kenyoni
TATATATATATATATATATATATATATATATACATATGTATATATATTTTTACCCCCTTTCTCCTCCCCCTGCTTTCAAGTCTTTTCTGATTTTGTTAGCATATATTTTTTGGAGGTCTTTGCCAACCTTTTAGTATTTTATGCTCTCATTCATATATTCTTATCTGGATAAAATGACAAGGTGGAAAAACTCACAACAACAACAAAAAGAACAAGAGGCTGTACTGATGGATAAGGACCTAGTTGATATGGAAATTGGTAATACGTCAGAACTAGAGTTCAAAATGATGATTATCAAGGTGCTAGCTGGGCTTGAAAAAGGCATGGAAGATATTAGACAATCCAATTCTGGGAAAAATAAAATTCCTTTCTAGAGAAATAAAAGAACTAAAATATAACCAAGTTGAAATGAAAAAAAAAAAAAGCTATTAATGAGGTGCAATAAAAATGGAGACTCTTAATGCTAGGATAAATGATGCAGAAGAGAGAATTAGTGATGTAGAAGACCAAATTATAGAGAATAAAGAGGTGAGCAAAAGAGGTAAACAACTACTGGGCCATGGGGGGAAAAACTCAATAGATAAGTGATACCATAAGATGAAACAATATTAGACTAATTGGCATCCCAGAAGAAAAAGAAAGAGAGAGAGGGAAAAAAAGGTATATTGAAGCAAATTATAATACAGAATTTCCCTAATATGGCAAAGGGAACAAGCATCAAAATCCAGGAGGCACAGAGAATCCCCCTCAAAATCAATAAAAATAGGTCCATACCCCATCATGTAATTGTAAAACTTATAAGTCTTGGTAATAAAGAGAAAATCCTGAAAGCAGCTCAGGATAAGAGGTCTGTGACATACAATGGTAGAAATATTAGATTGACAGCATACTTATCCACAGAGATCTGGCAGGCCAGAAAGGACTGGCATGATATATTCAGAGCACTAAGTGAGAAAAATATGCAGCCAAGAATACTATATCCAGCTAGGTCATCATTGAAAATAGAAGCAGAGATAAAAAAGCTTCCAGGACAAACAAAAACTAAAAGAATTTGCAAACACCAAACCAACCCTACAGGAAATATTGAAAGGGGTCGTCTAAGCAAAGAGAGAGCCTAAAAGTAGTAGACCAGAAAGAAACAGAGACAATAACACTAACAGTCACCTTATAGGCAATACAATGGCAATAAATTTATATCTTTCAATAGTTATCCTGAATGGAAATGGGCTAAACATCCCAATCAAAAGACACAGGGTATCAGAATGGATTAAAAATAAATCAATATGCTATCTAAAAGAAACTCATTTTAGACCCAAAGACACCTTCTTATTTAAAGTGAGGGGGTGGAAAACAATTTATCATGCTAATGGACATCCAAAGAAAGCTGGGGTGGCAATCCTTATATCAGATAAATAAGATTTTAAGCAAAAGACTGTAATAAGAGATGTGGAAGTAGACTATATCATCCTTAAAGGTTCTGTCCAACAAGAGGATCTAATAATTTTAAATATCTATGCCCCTAACATGGGAGCAGACAATTATATAAACCAACAAATAACAAAATCAAAGAAACACATTAACAGTAATACACTAATAGTAAGGGACTTTAACATCCCCCTCACTGAAATGGACAGATGATCTAAGCAAAAGATTAATAAGGAAATAAAGGCCTTAAAGAACACGCTGGAACAGATGGACATCACAAATATATTCAGAACATTCCATGCCAAAAAAACAGAATATACATTCTTCTCTACTGCAAATTGAACATTCAATAGAATAGATCACATCCTGGGTCACAAATCAGGTCTAAACCGGTACCAAAAGATTGGGATCATTCCCTGCATATTTTCAGACCACAATGCTCTGAAGCTAGAACTCAATCACAAGAGGAAAGCTAGAAAGAACGCAAATACATGGAGGGTAAAGAGCATCCTACTAAAGAATGAATGGGTCAACCAGGAAAGTAAAGAAGAACTGAAAAAATTCATGGAAACAAATGAAACTGAAAACACAACTGTTCAAAATCTATGGGAGAGAGCAAGGTGGTCCTGAGAGGAAAATAAATAGCAATACAAACCTTATTCAGGAATCAAGAAGGGTCTCAAGTACACAACCTAACCCTACACCTAAAGGAGCTGGAGAGAACAGCAAAAAAAAAAAAAAAAAAAAAAAAAAAAAAAAAAAAAAAAAAAAAAAAAAAAAAAAAAAAAAAAAAAAAAAAAAAAAAAAAAAGGCCTACACCCAGAAGGAGAAGAGAAATCATAAAGATCAGAGCAGAAGTCAATGAAATAGAAACCAAAAGAACAGTAGAACAAATCAACAAAACTAGGAGCTAGTTCTTTGAAAGAATTAAGAAGATTGATAAACCCCTGGCCAGACTTTTCAAAAAGAAAAGAGAAAGAACCCAAATGAATAAAATCATGAATGAAAGAGGAGAGATCACAACCAACACCAAAGAAATATAAATAATTTTAAGAGCCTATTATGAGCAACTATATGCCAGCAAATTTGACAATCTGGAAGAAATGGATGCATTCCTAGAGACGTATAAACTACCAAATCTGAACCAGGAAGAAATAGAAAACCTGAGCAGACCCATAACCAGTAAGGAGATTGAAGCAGTCATCAAAAATCTCCCAACAAACAAGAGCTCAGGGACAGACAGCTTCCCAGGGGAATTCTACCAAACATTTTAAGAAAAATTAATGCCTATTCTCCTGAAAATGTTCCAAAAATAGAATTGGAAGGAAAACTTCCAAACTCATTTTAAGAGGCCAGCATTACTTTGATCCCAAAACCAGACAAAGACTCCATAAAAAAGGAGTAATACAGACCAATATCCTTGATGAACTCGGATACAAAAATTCTCACCAAAATACTAGCCAATAGGATCCAACAGTACATTAAAAGAATTATTCACCATGACCAAGTGGGATTTATTTCTGGGCTATAGGTTGGCTCAACATCCAGAAATTAATCAATGTGATAAAATACATTGATGAAAGAAAGAAAAAGAACCATATGATACTCTCAAATAGATGCTTAAAAAAAAGTACAGCATTCTTTCTTGATGAAACTCTTCACAGTGTAGGCATACATGGTACATACCTCAACAACATCAAAGCCATCTATGAAATACCCACAGCCAGTATCATTCTCAATAGGGAAAAACTGAAAGCCTTCCCCTAAGGTCAGGAACATGGCAGGATGTCCACTATTACCACTGCTATTCAACGCAGTACTAGAAGTCCTAGCCTTGGCAATCAGACAACAAAAAGAAAAAAAGACATCTGAATCAGCAAAGAAATAGTCAAACTCTCACTCTTTGCAGATGATATGATACTTTATGTGGAAAACCCAAAAGACTCTATTCCAAAACTGCTAAAACTCATACATGAATTCATTAAAGTGTCAGATATAAAATCAATGCACAGAAGACAGTTGCATTTCTACACACCAACAGCAAGACAGAAGAAAGAGAAATTAAGGAGTGATCCCATTTACAACTGCACCCAAAAGTATAAGATACCTAGGAATAAACCTAACCAAAGAGGCAAAGAATCTATACTCAGAAAACTATAAAGTGCTCATGAAAGAAATTGAAGAAGACACAAAGAAATGGAAAAATGTTCCATGCCAATGGATTGGAAGAACAAATATTGTGAAAATGTCTATGCTACCTAAAGCATCTACACATTTAATGCAATCCCTATCAAAATACCATCACTTTTTTTTAAAGAAATGGAACAAATAATCCTAAAATTCCTATGGAACCAGATACGACCCCAAATAGCCAGAAGAATGTTGAGAAAGAAAACCAACGTTGGTGGCATCACAATTCCGGTTCAAGCTCTGTTACAAAGCTGTCATCATCAAGACAGTAAGGTAGTGGCACAAAAACAGACACATACATCAATGGAACAGAATAGAGAGCCCAGAAATAGACCCTCAACTCTATGGTCAACTAATCTTCAACAAAGCAGGAAAAAATGCCCAATGGAAAAAAAACAGTCTCTTCAACAAATGGTGTGGGAAAATTGGACAACCACATGCAGAAGAACCAAACTGGACCATTTCCTTATACCACACACAAAAATAGACACAAAATGGATGAGAGACCTCAATGTGAGACAGGAATCCATCAATATCCTTGAGGAGAACACAGGCAGCAACCTCTTCGACCTCAGCCACAGCAACTTCTTCCTAGAAACATCACCAAAGGCAAGGGAAGTGAGGGCAAAAATGAACTAATGGGATTTCATCAAGATCAAAAGCTTTGGCACAGCAAAGGAAACAGTCAATAAAACCAAAAGACAACTGACAGAATGGGAGAAGATATTTGCAAATCACATGTCAGATAAAAGGCTAGTATCCAAAATCTATAAAGAACTTAGCAAACTCGACACTCAAAGAACAAATAATCCAATCAAGAAATGGACAGAGGACATGAACAGACATTTCTGCAAAGAGGACATCCAGATGGCCAACAGACACATGAAAAAGTGCTCCACATCACTCGGCATCAGGGAAATACAAATCAAAACCACAGTGAGATTCCAACTCACACCAGTCAGAATGGCTAAAATTAACAAGTCAGGAAACAACAGACGCTGGCAAGGATGTGGAGAAAGCATCACACTACTGGGTATTTACCCTAAAGATACAATTTTTAGTGATCCAAAGGGCACACGCACCTGAATGTTTATAGCAGCAATGTCCACAATAGCCAAACGATGGAAAGAACTTAGATGTCCATCAAGAGATGAATGGATAAAGAAGAAGTGGTATATATATACAATGGAATACTATGCAGCCATCAAAACAAATGAAATCTTGCCATTTGCAGTGACATGGATGGAACTAGAGGGTATTATGCTGAGCAAAATAAGTCAATCAGAGAAAGACAATTATCATAGGATCTCCCTGCTATGAAGAATTTGAGAGGCAAGGCAGTGGGTTGTGGGGGGTAGGGAAGGAAAAATGAAACAAGA
This sequence comes from Enhydra lutris kenyoni, assembly GCF_002288905.1. NCBI lineage: Eukaryota > Metazoa > Chordata > Mammalia > Carnivora > Mustelidae > Enhydra > Enhydra lutris. The sequence goes on from NW_019154089.1 coordinate 23,564,190, forward strand.
TGGGATCAGGAAGGAGACAACCCATAAGAGACTCTTAATCTCACAAAACAAACTGAGGGTTGCTGGGGGTTGCGGGGGGTAGGAATAGGGTGGTTGGGTTATGGACATTGGGGAGGGTATGTGCTTTGGTGAGTGCTGTGAAATGTGTAAGCCTGATGATTCAGAGACCTAGGGCAAATAATACATTTTATGTTAATAAAAATAATTTAAAAGAAGAGAGAGAGAGTTTGAGAAATGGAGTTAGCTAATTAAACTTTGGATTTAATGACAAAACTTAGACATCAGAGAAAGAAATTGGAGGGATCAAAGAGTAGAAGCAAAGATATCATTTATGAGGTTATCTCCATAGGTTGATTAGGTGTAGGGTAAAAAATGTCTGAAATATAGCAATGGGAATGAATGTAAACATATTAGGCAAGTTAAGAAGACACTCCTGAGTTTATCCAATGGACTTGGAAGCAAGCACAGTGATTTTTTTAGAGGCAAAGACACCAAGTTTTATAATCAAATAATTAATTTTGAAGTTGGGAAAATTTAACTAAAAAATATAGAGAATATACTAACAAGGATTATGAAAGTTCTATGGTAATTTGAAAAGCAGTGGCCCTTAGTGTTGCCCATATTGTAGTCTTAGTATTTTCTTATTAATGGTAAATATAAACAAACAAAACCCAACCTACCAAACCAAAATGCCAGCTGGCCTTATCTTTTTCACTTTTACATTTATATCCCTACTAGAATAGTGCTGAGTTTCATACATTTTCAAGAACTTAGCTCCCTAAAAGTGTCCCTCACTTATTACTTGGATTCCCCAAAGACATGCATCCAGGTGACTCATAAATAAGTGTCATAGTTACTTACAGTCACCAAGTTATGTCTAGAATATTCTTTGCTGGCTCTAGAATTCATTTATTGGCGTTCAATGGCTTCCAAATCATTTGAAGGCAAATCACTTTCAAATCAACAGTTGCCATTGCTCATGGGTCTTATGAAGTAAACACTAGGGGCTATATCAAGAATCTTTTTTCCTGGGGCACCTGGGTGGCTCAGTGGGTTAAAGTGTCTGCCTTCAGCTCAGGTCATGATCCCTGGATCCTGGGATGGAGCCCCGCATCGGGTTCTCTGCTCAGCAGGGAGCCTGCTTCCCTTCCTCTCTCTCTGCCTGCCTCTCTGCCTACTTGTGATCTCTGTCAAATAAATAAATACAACCTTAAAAAAAAAAAAAAAAAAAGAATCTTGTTTCCTTATGTTTCCAGCACAGCAGCTTTCACAGTGCCAGCTAGAATGGGAAAATGAGAAGAATACTTGACTCTTCCTCAGATCTATACCACACTTTCTTATAGGGATCATGAAAGAAATCTGCTTTGGCCTAAATTCTCAATAATTCAGAAAAAAAAATATCTTTTGCAACCTCTGACTCATACCCTTCTCAATATACAAGTTCAAATCTCATATGACAAGGGTAGGGAAAGAGGTAAAGATATATTCTCAATATCTCTACTTCCCTTCTCAAAACCCTGTCTCTAAACAAAAATATTCTCTAATTGTCAAATGCAAATAGAAATTTGAGTTGCCATTTGTGGTGTGGAGTGAGGAGAGAGATAATGTTGCAGGTTTGAGAAGGAAAATTTTATCACATCTAAAATCCCTTATCTGGAATCCTTGACGCTAGATGTGTTTCAGAATTCAAATGTTTTTTATTTTAAAAAGATAGCATCCTATACAATATAACACCACATTAATATGGTGGCAAAATGTATGACTATTCATACAAAATTTTTTTTAAAAGTCTTTGTATTACTTTCTATCAGGTACAGTCCAGACATTTTGACACCAAATGATTCACCAAGATTTTTTTTTTAATTTAGGAATACTTGGATTTTAGAATTGTAGATAAAAGTTTGTAGACCTATACCATAGCCTGATAGCCTGTTCATGAACCAGAATAACTTTGCCTACCATTGTTATATGCTGCCGTTAAGTTTTTCTTTAGTTTGCACGGTAGAGGAAAATGATCCTCAATTAAATGTCCTGGGTCTTTTCTTTTTTCATAGACAATTACTACAGTGTGATTATTCCTCAAGTCTTTGGAAATTTAATAGTATCCTAAAAATGAGAATACCAGAATTTATCTCACCATCCTTCCCTTAGCTTTAATGCACATTTACACTTAAATTAATTTTCTTCTCATGTTAAGAAAGTAAAACCTACCTTGAAAATTTCATTTGAATATTCTTATATAGCTTTTAAATTTCTATATAGCAGCTGGAAGATAATTTTTTATTGAATCCATGCAGTATATAATAGACATCTATGGCATTTTAGAGGATTTAATAAAATGGGTCAAGGCACAATGTCTAAAACCATGGTCATAAAAGAATGGACAGAGTGAAGGCCTTATATCTCATATATAGAGAAAGACTGGATTCTACTTTGTCTGTCTTTGCTGGGGCCTGACTTCCTTTTTGTTAGCTCAATCCAAATACCACATTTTTGTGAATATGCATCACATTCATTTTGGATTATTTAATTTAACTTCCTTTCCAGATGAACTAGCTTTATTAAATGCTTGCCATGGATGGGCAAACAGAGTTTATGCAGGCTATAAATATCTATGATTAGTTTGCTATAGTATATTGCAATCTAAGGTGTAGCAATTATGTATAATATTTTCTCCCAAGCTTGATAAACCATTTGAGAACAAAAAAAAAAAAAAAAACAAAAACCTAGAGTGTAATTTATGCAAACTCTATGAATGTTTGACATTTTCAAACCTTGTATTTCTCAGAGATCCTGGTCAGCAGCACAGATACACACAGAATTTAAGTTCTGAGCTAAAGAAAAAGAAATGTTTGATTCTCTGCCTTAAGAATGGGTATAATCTAAAAATTATATTACTTGTGACACAAGTTTTGATCCTTCCAACAGAGTTACTAGTTTTGGTGCAATACTCAGCTCACTGCCCAAAGCTGAATGCTCCCACACATATTTATCTACTACATCTATTATTCTAATATATCTAATTAGAATAATTATGTTAATATATTAATACATTATAAATATTATATATTAGATATATCTATGTCTATATCTAATATATTTTATATATATACATATACAGTGTTTAATGTGTCTACACTGCTGAGCTTTCACATGATATCTAGTTTTATATTTTTAAATACTGAAGATAATATACTACAAGGTGTATATATACATATATGCTGTATCTTCTTTGTGCAAAACTATCTAGGAATCTTAAATAAAACTGAAACCTCATCGCTGCTTTTCAAGGCTTCGATATTTACTGCAGATGATAGTACACATTCAAGTAAACATAATACAGGATAAGCTGTATTGAATGTTTTGATTGGGGTGCCTGGTGGCTCAGTCTGCCTGCTGAGTAGAAAGCCTGATGTAGGGCTCGATCCCAGGACCCTAAGATCATGACCTGAGCTGAAGGCAGAGTCTTAACCAACTGGGCCACACAGGCACCCCCCTCTGTCACATATCTTAAATAGCCAAGCACACATATTTTTTTGACAACATACCTTATCCACTATACTCAGCTTGTTATAATGCACAATGAATTCAGTTCTAAATTATCTTCTGTGTGTTTAATTTTTACCATCCATGCATTGAGTGTCTCCGTTGAAATCTACACTCTCCTTTAAAAATTTTAAAACGTCGTTCTCCATCTCAATCTATTTTCTTACCTGAAAGGTTTTATACTTTCCTTCAGTTTTTATATACTAGTTTCTTCATTTTTTTTTCTGCCACTTATTTTGGCAGCAGTTTCAACTTCCATTATATTACTGACCAAGACTACACATGATTTCTGTGTTTTAAAACAATGTGTTCTTCTTTTTTCATTTCCAATTCCTTTCTTGATAATGCTCATAACTGTTAATTGTACACTTGGATGTGAGTAGGTATACAGTAGATTCAATGATATTAGTTACAACTTATTTGTTTATAAGTGATAGAAACATAACTCACACTAGGCAAGATGGGAATACTGGTTTTAAAAGTATTAAAATAAATAGATAAACAAATATAAATTAAAAATAAATAAATAAAAAAGTACTATCTCGTATAATCAAACCATTACTAGGGCAGAGGTACATCTGGATTTCAAGTTTAACTGGACACAGAACCTCTATGCTTCTGGACTGCTTCAGTTAATCATTTTCTGAGCATGTTGGCTTAATTCTCTAACATTTTAACCACTGTAACACTCTAAACTATTTATATGGACAGAGATTTACCTTTCATTAGCTAACAAGTTTCATATCCCTTAGCTATTACCATCAAAGAGGTAAGAAAAAGAACTCTTAGTTTTGGATTTTAAAAATGTATATATTAAAACCTACAGGAAATGACCCTCAAAATCCATCTCTAGAAACATCAGTTATGGAAATCAAGGATAATAGAGTAGAAATCTGGCAACTGGAGACTTCTTCTGATCCCATAAAAGAAGTAGGTGTATCAACCAGACAAGAACATCCATTTCATCTACTACAAATTTACCATATGAGGAAAATGATTTTGTTGGCATTGTTTATCACTGAATTTCCTAGAGTCTAGAAGTTAATTATATAATTTTTCCTCACAATGTGGAGTGTTGTCAGAGACAGTCTAGTCATCTTTCTCTAGATAATGCATCTGTATTTCTGAATTGAGGAAATAGAACATATTTCTGTGATTCAGGAAATTTACTAGTATTATATAGGCTCTTCAGTGAATGGTGATAACTTAATACCTATATTTTGCTTTAGCACAGCTACTAAAAATAGTGGTGGGCAACCAACCTGCATTGTGGTTAGCAAAAGATCTTTAAAAAGTAATGTATGGAGTAAAATCAGTGTGGTTGACATAAACTGCTGCATTGAATGTCACTTTTAGTAATTCACTAAGTGAGTCACCTTCCCTGTTTATTGTAACAACTAATATACTTCAAAAATATAGGAATGCTAAGAATAATTATGCTCTCTGTTGAGGAAAACATAACAAAAATACATATAAATCATTCTGTCTTCTAGTTTATATTATTCTATCTTATCTAATCATATGACTGAGATATATACATACTTCAAAATAAAACATAGCTTATTGGGGCGCCTGGATGGCTCAGTGGGTTAAAGCCTCTGCCTTCAGCTCAGGTCATGATCCCAGGGTCCTGGGATTGAGCCTCATATCGGGCTCTCTGCTCAGCATAGAGCCTGCTTCCTCCTCTTTCTGCCTGCCTCTCTGCCTACTTGTGATCTCTGTCTGTCAAATAAATAAATAAAATCTTTTAAAAAATAGCTTATATCATTGATCTCATCTAACTGCATGACTTGGATGTATACATGTTTCAAAATAAAGTACAGAACATATCTTTAACTAGGGCTGAAATATTTAAAGCTTTAAAATTCCACTCTCAGGAAGAATGTTATTGTAATATATCTGTTAAATTTTTGTCTGTGCCTAGAGTCTACAGTGTGAGTTTGGAAGTGACTGTTAATCACTGACTATTTAAAAAAGAATAGATTCAACTTAGAATATTTCTCCTTTCCTAGGGAAATAATGAGGTGTTTGTCTTCTTTAACAAAAATCTCTATTATTGGCTATCTCAACTTTTTAAGTTCCTTCAGGAGATATGAAAATAGTGTTTTATTCTTTACCGACTAATATATGTTATTTATCACTTTTGATAACAATAATTATTACTGCTTTTTAAATTATAAAATAAGTGAATCAACCTTTCTTTTTTTTTTAAGATTTTATTTATCTATCCGACAGAGAAAGAGAGATCACAAGTAGGCAGAGAGGCAGAGAAAGGGGGAAGCAGGCTCCCTGCCGAGCAGAGAGCCCGATGTGGGGCTCGATGTGGGGCCTTATCCCAGGACCCTGGGATCATGATCTGAGCCGAAGGCAGAGACTTAACCCACTGAGCCACCCAGGTGCCCCTGAATCAACCTTTCTTAAATGCTTTCTTTGTACCAGGCATTATGCTTAATATTGTCACTCATTTATTTATTATTTAATATTTGTTCATACATTTCTCCATTCAACAAATATTTATTGAGTTTATAAAGTGTTTTAAGCACACAAAAACTTTTCTTCAAGGTCCTAATGGTACAGTAGAGAGAATGCTAACTAAACAAATAGATAATATATATTGTTAAGTAACCATAAGACCTATGAAGAAAAAAAGGGGGTGCCTGGGTGGCCCAGTCCTTGTGGACTTGATTTCAGTTGTGTCCTTGATTTCAGCTCAGGTCATGATCTTAGAGTCCTGAGATCAACACCCACCCCGCACAACCTTTGCCAGCCTCTGCACTCAGTGGGGAGTCTGTTTAATATCCTCCCTCTACCTCCCCTCCCCTGCTTCTGAGCTCAATCTCTCTCTCTCTCTCTCTCTTAAATAAACAAATGAATCTTAAAAGACAAAGAAAGAAAAGAGAAGAGAAGAAAAAAAGAAAAGAAGAAAAGAAAAAAGGAAAGGAAGACTAAGGGGTAGAGTGGCAGGGACTGTTATTCTGGATCACATGGTCAGGAAAAACTTTTTTAAGAGGTTACTATTTCAGCAGAGAACTGAATGAAATGAGAGAGTAAAATATATGAATACCTGGAAAAAGAGGTTTTTAGGACTGAGGCCAAAAAGTGCCGAAGTCTGAATGGAAACTTCTGGAAAGTCGTGCATGGGAGAATAACATAATATGACTTATACTGATCAATCAATGGTGGTTTAAAGCACAGCTTCTAAGGTCAGACTAGGTTTAAATGAGCATGCCAAAGCATCCTGACTATGTGGCCATAGCAATTTATGTTACCTGTAGGGCCTCAGTTTGCCCATTTAGTGTAAGGATCATATTCAGTCCTTCCCCAGAGTTTGGAAATGAGGATTAGATGAGGAAATCCACCAAGTGATTAGCATGGTGTGTGGCATATACTGAGTGTCTGAGAATTGTTAGCTATTATTATTGCTCTGTCATTTCTTTTTTTAATGTTACAAAACAAGATCATTTTCCTGCCTTTAAAGTAGCACTATAATCTATGGTTCTTGCCTGATAGATAGAACTTCTGGAGAAACTGCACAGCAGAGAAGTATATAATAATCATGTACCTGTGTGACTATAGAGGTGAAGGCTCTGATTTGGGGGAACTCTACACTCTGAGTTACCTTCCATCAAAGGAAGAATAAATTGAGAATGATTAAATTGAGTGAACTAGAGAAAGCCTATTACTAATGTAAATCATTATAAAAGCTTCAGTAGGCAAAGGAGTAAAAAACTAGAGAATATAATGTAATATCTTTGGATAGTCTTCTGTAGACAATTAAATTGCTAGAAGTGAGACAGTACCATTAATAACTGCACATTTCATTTAATATATAATTATTCATTGTGGCCTCACTAGCTTTCTTAAGCTTAAAAATGGAAGTGACCCTTTTATTCTGACTGTACTTATTCCTCTGAGTATCTAAAAATGTCTCCATTTATCTTCATTCACCTTGTACCTAGTACATAAGGAAGGAAATACTTCTTTGTCTCTTTAAGTCTGGAGTGTCAGATGAAAATATTCATTTCTCCATAAAAGGACAGGAAATACTACTTCTCTGGAGATAATAAATATGCTGATTTATTATATGTCTAGTACCCCAAGTGAAAAGAATATTTCTGGAAAGACAATACCAAAAAACAGGTATGAAAGATGGTAGACTATAATAAGCCTAAAAGAGCCCAATTCTCTACTCTAAATATATCACAAATTATGAAAAAATATAAGATAATTATTCAACAAAATGCTTAAAGCTACTACCTAATCATTTATTGTATGACCAATTACCAAACACATAATTATGTCCTCAGTTTATAGTTTTTTTCAGTTAAAAAAACCTTCATGGTCACTACATTTTCTGATTAAAATGAAAGTAATAACACCTAAGATTTATTGAGAGTGCTTACTATGTGATAAGTTGCTTTCCAAAATAATCACCTTTAATTCTCATAAGACTTCTGATGTGGAACTTATTCCATAATTTACAGATGAAGAACTGAGACTCAGAAATCCTAAGTGATTTGCCCAAGCTTTCCCAGTACTGAGTTATATATCCTGTTCCCAAATCTTCCTAAGTATAGTTTCTCTTACAAGCTTACCCTCTGACAAGGTAACAGGACAGGCATTAATGTTCTTTGTTTTGTTTTAAACTTTTAAGTAACTTTTTGAATAACAGCATCCAAGAAGATGAGTAATTTGTACAAGATGACATAGTCAATCAGAGGCAACCAGGATATTCAGTGGGGAAGAATGACAATCTGACTTTTTTGAGTAACAGCCAGGTATTGCCCTATCATGCAATCAAAATCAGAAAATAAATATAGTGCAACACCAAAGCTTTTCAGACTTAGAAAATATGTCCCAACAAAAAGTTTCTAGATACATAAAGGTGTTCTTAGTTTCAATCTCATGGCTGAACTAAGTTTACTTTCAGCTAATTTTTTTTGAAATCTTCAAATTGTTCATTCCTTTTAATCATTTTCATCATAGCTCAAATATCACATGTTCTGCTATCTTTTTCCTGACTCCTTATATAAAACAGCAAGTCCTCCTCCTCCTCAATTCTCCTGCATAACTATCACACAAGCCCAAAATATTGTCTTTATGGTTACATTATGGTAATTAACTAACTAATTAGTCATTATCTTTCTCCATCATTGAATGTAAGTTACATGACAGTGTTATCTTTCTATTTGGTTTGCTATTCTATCTCTAAGGTTTAGATGAGAATCTGCAGGCATAGAAGATAATAAGTTTGTAGTGAATAAATTAATGAGTTCAGTATAATTTTTGAGTTCTAAAATACAATGTGGGGTGCCTGGGTGGCTCAGTGGGTTAAGCCTCTGCTTTCAGCTCAGGTCATGATCTCAGAGTCCTGGGATCAAGCCCTGCATCGGGCTCTCTGCTCAGCAGGGAGCCTGCTTCCCTTCCTCTCTCTCTGCCTGCCTCTCTGCCTACTTATGATCTCTGTCTGTCAAATAAATAAATAAAATCTTAAAAAATTAAGATACAATGTAGCCACAATGTGTATGTATGAATGTGTATATGGATAGACACAGATTTACAGACACAAAAAGCACACTTACACACACTTCATTTTTAAAATGAAAATTCTATTTTAACTCCAGACCTGTACTTAGCAAACAGATCACCAACCATATTGTCAACACTTGAAAAGAGACCTAATGAAGACATAAACTCAAAGTTGTGTCTAATGTCTTTAATGGAGTACAACGAGCCAAGAGAGAAATAAAAATCTGTCCCCAGCCTTCATTAGAAAGCATCTCAAGCTCATCAGGTTCCTAAGTACTTCAATGTTTGAGTTCCATAAGCAATGTAAGAAGCTTCAAAAGATAGCAAAATGGCTGGAAAGCACTCAATGAAATAGTAAGGTTAAACTGCACAGTTCAAAAGAATCCTCAAGGTACATTAGAAATTAGTTGACCAAAAGAACATACATCGATATGTCACTGAATCATTATACTCTGACATTTTTGTTAAACTTAAATTAAATAGGTGATTAGTTAGGCCCATATCGCAAAATAAGTGACTCAAAAGTTGTGTTTCAGTGAAAAAAACAGGCACACCGATTAAATGCAATTATGAAGCTTGGTTAATCTAAGTCACATCCTCTACACAACAAAATCTCTGATTATGGACATGACTCAAATTCCATCTTCACATATTACCCATTAGTGGTTCTAGTGGATTTGAGCCAAATTTTGAAAAAGCTTTGTAAAGCTAATTTTTGATTGCCATCCTCGATCTCTTAGGCTTAAGCTCTCTTGGTGTTAAATCTACACATTGCTAACACTGATAAAAGTATACATACAACCTGAGATACACTATAAAAAGAACCAATATAATTTTATAGGTTCTGATAATAAAAGGGTCTAGAATAAGGAGCAGGGAAGGTTTTCTGAGGAAATTACTCCAAATTTGATTTTAAGTATGAGTAAAAGTTTATTATGATAAAGAGAAGGGAAGGAAAAGGAGGCAGACAGAATAGCAATGACAAAAGTTCCTAAGTTGCAGACAACATGGAGTTCTAAAGAAATTGAAACAACCAGGTGACCAGAGCTCAGAGACTAAAGTAGCAAAAAGTGCTACACAATACAGGAGAGAAGAATGGCAAAATCATGCTGGACCTCGTAATATGGGTTAAGGATTTTCTGTTTTCTTTCATAGCAATGAGAAACATTGAAAAATTTTAATGTGTGAGCACGTGTGTGTGTGTGTGTGTGTGTGTGTGTGTGTGTGTCTGTACACGTGGGTAACCCGTCAGCTTAGGGAAAGAGGTATCAATTAAAGAGAATCAGTTTGGTAGGGTAAATGTACGATTTTTAGGTGCTATCAAGAGCAATAATGTAGGAAGGAATGCCTTAACTCACTGATTGCCTTCAAACCTCTGTTGTACCACTAACTTCTAATTTTTACTCAGCAGCTTTTTTAACCTGAGGAATAAATTCCTTAGTATGAAAGAAACTGGTCATTTCACTAACTGTTGTTGTTCTTGGTGATTTAGAATAGAGTCAAAATCGTCCTAAAATCAAATAATAAATAAAATGGAATCTGCTGGTTGTCTACTCAGCATCCCATCTTCCTTCCTTAGAGACTTACAAGTCCTATATAGGCATCCACGCGTGTCCCATACAGCTAATCACCTCAGAGAAATATGTACACTCAGCTGCACAATACCATAAGGTTCAATGCAAAATGAAAATGCACATTCCTTGTTAAAAATTATTAAGAATTTCAAAATGGTATTAGCGGCATATTAAACTAAGCCAGAGGTCCTATACAGACTGCATGGCCGTGAGGTCAGCCCTGGGAATTTGACCTGTAGTAGCCCAAAGAATGAGCCTGATTATACTAGGAATGGTTATGGTGCCAAAATTTCATCAATGAGACACTGGGAGAGGAGAAAGTTTGTTCACTGGCTTCTGGAAATTTTGTTTCTTAGGAGAGGATGAAGAAAGAGATGATCTCTTTGCTTCCTCTTGTTATTCTTTCTGGATTTGAAGTGGAAAATGTTGCATCCATCTTGAATGAAACAAATGTTTATGATGGCAGAGACCAGAAATAAAAAGAAGTGGTATAGTTGATCACATTGCCGTGCCAATAAATCAGCCAACCCAGACAGCCATCATGAATCAAGACTTCCTATTACATCAATAATACATTTTCCTTATTATTCATCATTTTGAGTCAGGGTATTTGTTAGTAGAAGGCAGAAGTATTCCAACTGACAAAAATAATACTCTTTCAACCCAATTTGCTGACAGAAGTATTCCTTTTTCAGTTAGTAATATTAGCTGCACTATTAAATATTTTTAGAGCTGCTCATACTCAGAAGAAATGAGTATTACCTAGGATAACAGAATTTGTCAGCTTATTTCTCAAAAGATAAAGAGATCATATGACATAAAATAAAATGCAATAATATTATCTATGTTGGCACATTCTAGGAGAATAAAGGTTTAATTGCAAGATAACTGCCAGGTGAGTAATAATATTCTAGATTCCAGATTTGCTTCTTTTAACATTAAATATAAATATGTATTTTGATGCTATTTTTGTAAGAAAATTTTGTAATGAAACCAGGTATCATCCAGAGCTCTCCAATGGCAACAAAACAAAATAAAACAAAACAAAAATTAAAAACAAAAAATGACCACACATCGCTATCAGATTAAGTATTAGACAAGAGAATAGCAATGAAAATTAATCAGAAAATTATGTAAAACAAAGGTGAGAATATTTTCCCTGAAGAATTAAAGTAGCTATCCCAATCTGCAACAGCCTCTCTATCCCTTTCCTTCTCAGTTTGTATATGGTTACACATATCCTTTAAATTTAAACAAAAGAAAAATATGCCAATGGATCTATCTACTTTACTATGATGAGTCTATAGAATAATAACAACATGATGTTTTAGTTTTATCCACAGACAAAGTTATTTTTAGGAACTGAAATGAGCACAATGTAGTTGTTCTGGGTAATAGAGACAATAAAGGGACAATGTTAAGTGTGATTCCAAATCTGACTCTGAAGCCTACCTTCTTAGTTCCTCCAAATAAAAATCTTCACTTATATATAAAATCATAGCTATAGCGGAAGGAACGTCATGGTGCTGAGACCAAACTAAAAAGGAAATAGAAATAAAGGCTGGAAAGGTTAACCAAATTGTGAAAGACATGATTTTTGTTCCTGAGTGAATCTTACAGGCTAAGTGGAAAATCTGCATGTCTAAGTAGTAAGTAAACTTTAAGTCAGAAATTATAACATATATAAATATTTACTACAGTTCTATCTTATGAGTGGTCCTGGAGTTGCTGTGGGTTTTAGAACCTATCTAGTGAGGTCAATTTGAAGATACTGTACCAGAGTTCTTGGGACAGGGGAAACTAGGCAACACGTTCCTGAGCCATGATATTATCCCTGCCCCAAAGACAACTTAAAATCTTCTTGGAGCAAAGAAAAAAAAAAAAAAAAGATAAAGAAAAATGGTAAAGAAAATAATGCATTCAAATGACATTTCAATATAAAATGAAGGGAAATATATTTCATGGAAATAAATGATTACTTTCCAAGTGAATAATAAAGAATGGAACTTGAGGCATTCAAAGAATTTAGAAGACACTTATCAATGGATTGTTCAGGGAAATTTATGTATATGTATCAGGAAGATCTGAGCCAGGTTTCAAAGCATTGGTTAAACTTACTATAGGGATAGAATAGCATTCTAGGATGATGGGAAACAGTGGCAAAAGTACAACAGTAGATAAGTTTAAGTGAAAACAAATGTGAGAAAAATTGAGATTTCATAAAAGAAAGAGAACAAAGTGGGAAATTGGTTTTGCCTATCAGGCTTTGACTTTGGAAGTACACATTTAGATATGCCAAGAGTTTATTGAGCAGTATTGTTGTTCATGTTGCACTATTGGGCAGAATGAATTAAACAGAGAGAGTCTAGAGTCAGAGAAACCAGTAAACAGGCAAATAGTATGACAGATTAGGATACGACTGTGGCAGTGGGTTTGGGGAGAATAATATAAGAAAAGAATCAATAAAAGTTATTAACTGATGAGATAAGAAGCTGAGGGATAAGGAAGTATATCTGATAATTCTAGTACCATAGCCATGAAGACAGGAATAAATCCAGAAAGAGTATTTTTAAGGTGACAACAGACCATATAAGTGGAAATAACCAGCAAGCTTCCCTGTAATGGAAAGTAGAATATAGAGAGAGTCAAGATGATGGAGGAGTAGCAGACTGAGATGACATTAGGTCTCAGGAGTTCAGCCAGATAGTTATCAAACCATTCCAAACACCTACAAATTGAACAGGAGATAAAGGAGAAGAAGAGCAGCAATTCTAGGAACAGAAAATCAACCACTTTCTGAAAGGTAGGACATGCGGAGAAGTGAATCCGAAGTGACGAAAGATAGACCATGGCGAGGGAGGGGCCAGCTCCAGGCAAGCAGTGGAACAATGGAGCACAAAATCTGAACTTTTAGATGTCTGCTCCACTTGTGGACATTGCTCCAGAGGCTAAGCAGGGGTGGAGCCCTCTCAGGGACAGTGTGGTCTTAGGTCCCATGGGGTCACAGAAGGATTGGAGGTGTCTGAGTGTAGCAGAGCTCACAGGTATCAGAGTGGGGAAGCTGACTACCAAGACAGAGACAAGGAGTGAGCTCTCAGCTTGCAGTTACCTTAAACTGTGATCCATGGCACAGTCGGGCAACTGCTCTTTGAGCAGGGACCCCACAAGTGGAAGATCTGGGGAGACCCACCTTCCTTCACTGGAAGAGCAGCACGACAGTAATCTGCTGGGTTTGGAGACTCCAAACAGGGTTGTGTGCCAGGAACAGAAATGCTCGGTTACAGGCCAGGTGATCTCAGAGCACAGCCAGAGACCAGGGAAATGGGAGTGATTGACCACTTTTCTCCAAGGGTGCACTGAGGAGTGAGGCTCCAGCTCTCAGCTCCTCCAGGCCAGAGATTGGAAGGCCACCATTTTCATTCCTGTCCTCCAGAGCTCTACGGAAAGCATTTGGGGAACAAAAGCTCCCAAGAGTGAACCCGAGTAGATTACATAGCCCAGCCTCTGGCAAGAGTGGCACAATTCCGCCCGCCATGGGCGGACATTGAGAATCACTGCAAGAGGCCCCTCCCCCCAGAAGATCAGCAAGAACATCCAGCCAAAACCAAGCTCACTGATCAAGGAGAAGAGTGGAATTCCAGAGGAGAGAAAAGCAAACCATGGAATTCAGGGCTTTCTCCCCATCATTCTTTAGGCTTGCAAAGTTAATTAAATTTTGTAAATTTTATTTTTTTCTTATTCTAATTTTTTAAAACTTTTCCTCATTCCTTTTTTAACAATTTTTTACTAGTTTATCTTAACAATACCTTTCTAAAAAAAAAACTTTTTAAACCTTCATTATTCTAGTTATAATTTATCCTTCATTGTATCTAACTTTATTTTTTGTAAACATATAGGGTTTTTTTCTTCTAAAAAATTTTGGGATACAATTTCTTCTAGATCAAAATACACCCTGAATCTAGCACAGGACTTTGTTCTAGTCACCAGCCTGAGCAAATTCTCTCCACTTTCTTTTTTCTTTCTTTTTTCCAACCAAATTACCTTATCAATTCTTTTATTAGAATTTTTTTTTAATTTTCATCTTTACAATCATATTCCCTGCCTTCATCATGTTTATCCTTATTTTTGTATATATATAAGTACTTCTTCCTTTAAAATTTTGGGAGGTAGTTTCTTCTAAGAGACCAAAATACACCAAAAATCAAGTGGGTGGCTCTGTTCTATTCACTAGTCTAATATATATATATATATATATATTTTTTTTTAATTTCTTTTTACCCCCTTCTTCTCCCCCTGATTTGGGGTCTCTTCTGATTTGTTTAGCATACATTTTTCTGGGGTCTTTGCCACTCTTTTAGTATTTTATTCTCTCTTTCATATATTCTTATCTGGATAAAAAAAAAAGAAAGGAAAAAGTCACCAAGAAAAAGAACAAGAGGCACTACTGAAGGTTAGGGATCTAATCGATATGGACATTGGTAATATGTCAGATCTAGAGTTCAGAATGACAATTCTCAAGGTGCTAATTGGGATCGAAAAAGACATGGTAGATATTAGAGAAACACTGTCTGGAGAAATAAAATCACTTTCTGGAGAAATAAAAGAACTAAAATCTAAAAACAAGCTGAAATCAACAAAGCTATTAATGAGGTGCAATAAAAAATGGAGGCTCTTACTACTAGTATAAATGAGTCAGAAGAGAGAATTAGTGATATAGAAGACCAAATGAGGGAGAATAAAGAAGCTGAGCAAAAGAGAGACAAACAACTACTGGACCACGAGAGGAAAATTTGAGAGATAGGTGATATCATAAGATGAAACAATATTAGAATAATTGGGATTCCAGAAGAACAAGAAAGAGAAAGGGGGGCAGAAGGTACATTGGAGTCAATTATAGTAGAGAATTTACCTAATATGGCAAAGGGAACAAGCATCAAAATCCAGGAGGCATAGAGAACCCCCCTCAAAATCAATAAAAATAGGTCCACACCCCATCATCTAATAGTATACTTACAAATCTTAGTGACAAAGAGAAAATCCTGAAAGCAGCTCAGAACAAGAAGTCTATAACATACAATGATAAAAATATGAGATTGGCAACAGACATCCACAAAGACCTGTCAGGCCAGAAAGGACTGGCATGATATATTCAGAGCACTAAATGAGAAAAATATGCAGCCAAGAATACTATATCTAGCTAAGCTATCACTGAAAATAGAAGCAGAGATAAAAAGCTTCCAGGACAAACAAAAACTAAAAGAATTTGCAAACATCAAACCAACCCTACAGGAAATAATGAAAGGGGTTCTCTAAGCAAAGAGAGAGCCTAAAAGTAGTAGACCAGAAAGGAACAGAGACAATAATAACACTAACGGTCACCTTATAGGCAATACAATGGCACTAAATTCATATCTTTCAATAGTTACCCTGAATAGAAATGGGCTAAGCATCCCAATCAAAAGACACAAGGTATCAGAATGGATTAAAAAAAAAAATCAATGTGCTGTCTACAAAAACCTCATTTTAGACCCAAAGAAACCTCCAGATGAGGGGCTAGAAAACAATTTACCATGCTAATGGACATGCAAAGAAAGATGGAGTGGCAATCCTTATAGCAGACAAATTATACTTTAAGCCAAAGACTATAATAAAAGATGAGGAGGACACTATATCCTTTCAAAGGATCTGTCCAACAAGAAGATCTAACAATTATAAATATCTATGCCCCTAACATGGGAGCACCAACTATATAAACCAATTTAAAACAAAATCAAAATAATACATCAAAAATAATACAACAATAGCAGGGGACTTTAACATGCCCCTCCCTGAAAAGGACAGCTCATCCAAGCAAAAGATTAACAAAGAAATAAAGGCTTTAAATGACACACTGGACCAGATGGACATCACAGATATATTCAGAACATTCCATCCCAAAGCAACAGAATAAACGTTCTTCTCTAGTGCACAGGGAACATTCTCCAAAATAGATCCCATCCAGGGTCACAAATCAGGTCTCAAAAGACTTGCCAAAAGACTGGGATCATTCCCTGCATATTTTCAGACCACAATGCTCTGAAGCTAGAACTCAATCACACAAGAGGAAATTTGGAAAGAATGCAAATATTGCAAATACATGGAGGTTAAAGAGCATCCTACTAAAGAATGAATGGGTCAACCAGGAAATTAAAAAAGAATTGAAAAAATTCATGGAAACAAATGAAATTGAAAATACAACTGTTCAAAAATCTCTGGGACTCAGCAAAGGCAGTCCTGAGAGGAAAGTATATAGCAATACAAGCCTTTCTCAAGAAACAAGAAAGGTCTCAAGTACACAACCTAACCCTACACCTAAAGGAGCTGGAGAAAGAAAAGCAAAGAAAGCCTAAACCCAGAAGGAGAAGAGAAATCATAAAGATCAGAGCAGAAGTCAATGAAATAGAAACCAAAAGAACAGTAGAACAAATAAATAAAGCTAGGAGCTGGTTCTTTGAAAGAATTAAGAAGATTCATAAACCCCTGGCCAGACTTTTCAAAAAGAAAAGAGAAAGACCCAAATGAATAAAATCATGAATGAAAGAGGAGAGATCACAACCAACACCAAAGAAATACAAATAATTTTAAGAGCCTATTATGAGCAACAATATGCCAGCAAATTTGACAATCTGGAAGAAATGGATGCATTCCTAGAGACATATAAACTACCAAAACTGAACCAGGAAGAAATAGAAAACCTGAGCAGACCCATAACCAGTAAGGAGATTGAAGCAGTCATCAAAAATCTCCCAACAAACAAGAGCTCAGGGACAGACAGCTTCCCAGGGGAATTCTGCCAAACATTTTAAGAAAAATTAATGCCTGCTCTCCTAAAAATGTTCCAAAAATAGAATTGGAAGGAAAACTTCCAAACTCATTTTAAGAGGCCAGCATTACTTTGATCCCAAAACCAGACGAAGACTCCATAAGAAAAGGAGAAATACAGACCAATACCCTTGATGAACTCGGATACAAAAATTCTCACCAAAATACTAGCCAATAGGATCCAACAGTACATTAAAAGAATTATTCACTATGACCAAGTGGGATTTATTCCTGGGCTATAGGTTGGCTCATCATCCATAAATCAATCAATATGATACAATACATTGATGAAAGAAAGAAGAAGAACCATATGATACTCTCAAATAGATGCTAAAAAAGTTTGGACAAAGTACAGCATCCTTTCCTGATCGAACTCTTCACAGTGTAGGCATACACTGTACATACCTCAACAACATCAAAGCCATCTATGAAATACCCACAGCCAGTATCATTCTCAATGGGGAAAAAATGAAAGCCTTCCCCTAAGGTCAGGAACATGGCAGGGATGTCCACTAGCATCACTATTATTCAACATAGTACTAGAAGTCCTAGCCTTGGCAATCAGACAACAAAAAGAAATAAAAGACATCCAAAATGGCAAAGAAGAAGTCAAACTATCACTCTTTGCAGATGATATGATACCTTATATGAAAAACCCAAAAGCCTCCACTCCAAAACTGCTAGAACTCATACAGGAATTCAGTAAATCATTAGATATAAAATCAATGCACAGAAGCCAGTTGCATTTCTACACACCAACAACAAGAGAGAAGAAGGAGAAATTAAGGAGTGATCCCATTTACAAGTGCACCCAAAACTATAAGATACCTAGGAATAAACCTAACCAAAGAGGCAAAGAATCTGTACTCAGAAAACTATAAAGTACTCAAAAAGGAAATTGAGGAAGACACAAAGAAATGGAAAAACATTCCATGCCAATGGATTGGAAGAAGAAATATTGTGAAAATGTCTATGCTACCTAAAGCAATCTACACATTTAATGCAATCCCTATCAAAATACCATCAATTTTTTCAAAGAAATGGAAAAAGTAATCCTAAAATTTATATGGAACCAGAAAAGACCTCAAATAGCCAGAGGAATGGTGAAAAAGAAAACCAAAGTTGGTGGCATCACAATTCCAGACCTCAAGTTCTATTACAAGGCTGTCATCGTCAAGACAGCATGGTACTGGCACAAAAACAAGCACATAGACCAATGGAACAGAATAGAGAGCCCAGAAATAGACCTTCAATTCTATGGTCAACTAAATCTTTGACAAAGCAGGAAAGAATACCCAATGGAAAAAAGACAGTCTCTTCAACAAATGGTGTTGGGAAAATTGGACATCCACATGCAGAAGAATCAAACTGGACCATTTCCTTATACCACACACAAAAATAGACTCAAAATGGATGAGAGACCTCAATGTGAGACAGGAATCCATCAATATCCTTGAGGAGAACACAGGCAGCAATCTCTTCGACCTCAGCCACAGCAACTTCTTCCTAGAAACATCACCAAAGGCAAGGGAAGTGAGGGCAAAAATGAACTAATGGGATTTCATCAAGATCAAAAGCTTTGGCACAGCAAAGGAAACAGTCAATAAAACCAAAAGACAACTGACAGAATGGGAGAAGATATTTGCAAATCACATGTCAGATAAAGGGCAAGTATCCAAAATCTATAAAGAACTTATCAAACTCGACACCCAAAGAACAAATAATCCAATCAAGAAATGGACAGAGGACATGAACAGACATTTCTGCAAAGAGGACATCCAGATGGCCAACAGACACATGAAAAAGTGCTCCACATCACTCGGCATCAGGGAAATACAAATCAAAACCACAGTAAGATACCAACTCACACCAGTCAGAATGGCTAAAATTAACTAGTCAGGAAACAACAGATGCTGGCAAGGATGCGGAGAAAGGGGAACCCTCCTACACCGTTGTTGGGAATGCAAGCTGGTGCAGCCACTCTGGAAAAAAGCATGGAGGTTCCTCAAAAAGTTGAAAATAGAGCTACTGGGTAGTACTGGGTATTTACCCTAAAGATACAAATGTAGTGATCCGAAGGGGCACATGCACCCAAATGTTTATAGCAGCAATGTCCACAATAGCCAAACTATGGAAAGAACTTAGATGTCCATCAAGAGATGAATGGATAAAGAAGAAGTGGTATATATATACAATGGAATACTATACAGCTGTCAAAACAAATGAGATCTTGCCATTTGCAATGACATGGATGGAACTAGAGGGTATTATGCTGAGCAAAATAAGTCAATCAGAGAAAGACAATTATCATAGGATCTCCCTGCTATGAAGAATTTGAGAGGTAGGGCAGGGGGTTGTGGGGGGTAGGGAAGGAGAATATGAAACAAGATGGGATCAGGAGGGAAACAAACCATAAGAGACTCTTAATCTCACAAAACAAACTGAGGGTTGTTGGTGGGGAGGAGTATGGAGAGGGTGGTTGGGTTATGGACACTGGGGAGGGTATGGTGAGTGCTGTGAAGTGTGTAAGCTTGAGGATTCACAGACCTGTATTCCTGGGGCAAATTATATATTATATGTTAATAAAGGAAAAAAGGAAAAAAAAAAAGAAATAGAAGATAGATCTAAGAGGTATCCCCATGGGGAAAACTGCTCTGATTATTTGACGGACATCCTAAAGTAGAGAGCATGGGCAAAGTATTGAAGATGCATTTGTATTTCCTGCTTTAGGGGCACCAGATCACTTTTCTGCCTGAAAAATTCTTGTCTACTTTCCTACCTGTAAATCTTTTCCTTACCTGTAAAGTCTAAGCACAAAAGTTATTTCAGCATAGCTTTCTCTGATGATTTCTCTATTTTCTCTGTTTTGCAACTTCAGCACCTATTTCTTTATTAATTAAATATTCATTGAGTACTTATTATGGCCTTTAGATTGTTCTACGTGTAGGGGAACCAGCAGTGAACAAAACAAGTAATAGCCTTGCTTTTACAGGTATGCTTACATTCTAGATTGATTAGACAGCCACCTACCCTATCAATCAAAAACATATAATACTCCAGATGGTGATAAACCTATTTAAATGGGGAGCTATTTTGAATTACATAATCACAAAAACCCAAATGACAAAATGATAGTTGATCAGGGACCTAAAGACAGTGAGTAAACTTACTGGAAAAGGAGAATATTCTAGGTAGAATAACCAGCAATTGCAATGACCTTAAGCAGGAGCATGCTGAGCATGTTTGAACAAAGAGGCTAATGTGATTGGAGTTGAACAGGTGTGTTGGGGGTATTGGTGACAGGAAAGAGTACCAGAAAAATATTGGGGACCTAGATCTTTAGACTTTTATTGGCTATGCTGAAGGATTTGAGAGGTCATTCAAGGCTTTGGATTAGAAAGTCAACTAGACTGATTTGCACTGACTCCAATCAGCAATCTCATGACAATAAGCACCACCAATTGAGTGAAGAGGCCTGTGGTACCAGTAGAACTCACTAATCAGTATTAACATATGGGTGACAAACATGGAAATGATGACATGGTTTAAAAAAAAAAAAGTATGTGTTGGGATTGTTGGAAAAATAGGAAACTAAGAAGTAAATAGCCAAGTGAAAGAAAGAGAAAAGAAAAAGGCCTGTAGTAGATACCGTGTCTATTCCCTCGAGCAGGCTGCATACTCTCCTAGCTGCTTGTGGCTCACAGCTGCCCCTCCTCTGGAGAATATCCCTAGGTTAGTTGCTATCTCTAAGCTTCTCACCTCTCAAGCCTCCTCATAGCTGATGACTGACAGACATGGGGAATAAAGAGCAAGCCCTTTTGCTTCCATGATGGAACAACTCTACAGTGCTGGTCATGGTGCAGGCTCTCATCTGTGGATCAGACCAAGGCCGCACTTTGCCTGAGACCACATCCTTGCTCAATTCCTCTTTCCTGCCACATTTGGTATCACTCCCCTAATTCTAGAGGATTTTCCTAAGGGGCACTCCCTCTGCCAGTCACTTTTAGGCTTTGCTTCTCAGAAACCTGATTTAAAACAATGGAATACCATGCAGCCATCAAAAAATGAAATCTTGCCATTTGCAATGACGTGGATGAAACTAGAGGGTATTATGCTAAATGAAATAAGTCAATCAGAGAAAGACAATTATCATATAATTTCTCTGATATAAGGAATTTCAGAGGCAAGGCAGGAGGGGATGGGGGGAAGGGGGTGAAAAATGAAAAAGATGGGACTGGGGAGCGAGACAAACCCCAAGGGACTCTTAATCTCAGGAAACAAACTGAGGGTTGCTGGAGGGGAGAGGGGTGGGAGGGATGGAGTGGCTGGGTGATGGACATTGGGGAGGGTATGTGCTATGGTGTGTGCTGTGAATTGTGTAAGACTGATGATTCACAAACCTGTACCCCGGAAGCAAATAATACATATGTTAATAAAAAAATAAATAAAAATAAAAAGAGCAAGACGTTTTACAGACAATAAAAAAACAAGTCTTGTATTTTCTGCCATTTTCATTTTCCATAGCATTAATAAAACGCTGAATATGCCATCAGTATGTAGTAAATGTTTGTTGAATTAAAGAACACACTAGGTCTTATAAAAGAGTAGAGAATACTATCTATTGATATGAAATTCCATATGATATCTTAGCAATCTGGGTACTTATTTCTAATTTAAATATTTTGAGTAGAACTGACAGAGTAAGATTACATTTGCATATATATTTATATTATTTGTACATTATGGGTAAATAATTAAAAATTATTATATTTTAAGATAACCATGTATATTTGTCACTTTTTTTGTCTGTAATAAAATGAGAAATTTTGCAGATTAAGTACTTTCTGCTCCTCTTAAAACACTTATTAGATTAATGGTGAATATGCTAAGCTGCTTACTATCTTCCATTACATTTAATTTTAGTCACCTGATTACCCAGGGATGCTGAGAAAGATTTTGCATAATTGCTGAGTTGTGCATTTTAAACCTAATGCACATGATTTGGTGAGATAAATCACAAGAATACTCTATATTTAATTGGAAGTCAATGATTATATATTTGACTTCATGGGGAAAAAATACTCATTGGGAAATTCTATTCTCTACTCAAGTCAGTCTTTTCCAGTGTATTGTATATCACTCTCCTCCTCATATCGTCTTCATTCATCCCAAAGATTTTCTTTCATTGTCTTGAAAAATTTCATATTTTTCTTAGATGTCACCTGTTGTACCTTTTTTAGTTTGGTTTCACATATTTTATGTTTTATTTAATTTTATTTTCTCATTGAATTTTCCACCCTGTTAACCCCAGTATTACACATGTCTCTTGCCACATGCTTTATGATCATATATCCAGTTTGCATTGCCAATATAAGTAAAATGTCCTAGCTAATTAGAAAGTTTATTATTACCATTCCAATATAATATAACCAGAAATTATTAACCTCATTAGTTTCATAATATCTTTTCAAGTTTACCCTCTGGTAAGTCAATTTCAACATTGTTTCCAGTATTGGGCTTGGCAGGACTTGTAAAATGCAGATATATGGTCATTTTCCTCATATTTCTTGTGATTTTTTATATGAAAATTACTGTATATATTGGTCATTGACTATGTATAGTTTCTGTGGGTAGAAAGATGATTATAAAAGTTCCAATGCCGGGGCACCTGGGTGGCTCAGTGGGTTAAAGCCTCTGCCTTCGGCTCAGGTCATGATCCCAGGATCCTGGGATCGAGCCCCACATTGGGCTCTCTGCTTGGCAGGGAGCCTGCTTCCCTCTCTCTCTCTCTCTGCCTGCCTCTCTGCCTACTTGTGATCTCTCTGTCAAATAAATAAAATATTTGGAAAAAAAAAAAAGTTCCAATGCCTAAAGATCTCATTGTTATCCTAAAGAGTTATAATATGTGGCATATAAGGTCACTTATAGAGTTCAACAATGAGTCATGAGAAACACTTCTCTTCTTTGGTCCTTTCAATTGTTCCCTACCACTTATAAAATTAAAAAAAAAATAATCATTACCTGGCACTTGTTAACCTCTAACCTTCTTTTGTTCCTACTCCCCATATTCAATTTTCTTTTACTTATTACTAAGAAAGTGACTCAAGGTCATTGTGGAAGTGTGTGGAAGATACAGGAGAGCAAAAGAAAGTGAAAATTACAGTGTCAGAAAAAACTACCATAATACATTTTTTACAAGTTTCTAGCCTCTATGTGTACTTAAAGTTATATTTCCTTACAACATGAGGATAAATATGTTACCATCATTTTCGTATCTCTTTAGATATTTGCAATGACATTATTGTACTACATTGTATGGATGCTCCAGAATTTAATCAATCTTCTAAGAGTAGACATTTAATTTGTATCTTGCTTTTTACGCTTATGCTATGGTGACTTCATCCACATGAATGCACATGCATGACTAATCTTAAAGAATGAACACCTAGAGGTGAATTATTGGCAAAAAGAGATTGAACTCATCTTCATCAGTTCATAAGCCATTTGTAATTTATTTTGTCCATTAGTCTATTGGTAGTATTGTGTTTTAAAGTTAAAACATAAACACTTTATATTATCAAAAATTTGTAATATATATATATAAAATTCCTATCTCAGAGTTTATAATTTTCCTGATTATTTAAATTACTTCTCTTACATAGGACCTTTATATTTTTTATTTTGTTTGTGTCTGTATTAACTGAGCCACCCAGATGCCTCAGGGTTGAAGTTTTTATTTATTTTTGTTTTTGTTTCTGCATATAACTATTAAATTATTTCAGCATGATTTGTTGAAAATGTCATTTTTTTTACTTTTAATTATTCAATTACTTTGTCATTTCTGTTGAAATTCAATTGGCCATATGTTTATGAATCTATTCTGTTCAAAACATCTATTTGCTTGTCTTTATGTCAAAAGCACACTATCTTGATTACTGTAGGTATATAATAAGATTTAAAATGAAGTTGAGTCCTCCACTATTTTTTTCTTTTTCAAAGTTCCGGGAAAATCCTTTGTATTTCCAGAAAAAATTTAAAATCAGCTTGTCAATTTATGCAAAAGAAAAAAAAAACAGTTTTGGGCTTTTGATCAGGAGTAAACTTAATGAATATAAAGTGGATTGAGATTTTAGTAATCAAATCCATGATTATGATGCATATCTTTTTTTTTTTTCAATTTAATCAACATATACTGTATATTAGTTTCAGAGGTAGAATTTAGTGATTTATCAGTTGCATACAATACTCAGTGCTCATTACTTCAAGTGCTCTCCTTAATGCCCATCATCCAATTACCCCATTCCCCCACCCACTGTCCCTCCAGCAACCCTCAGTTTGCTTCCTATACTTAAGAATCTCTTATGGCTTGCCTCCCTGTTTTCATCTTATTTTATTTTTCCTTCCTTTCCCTTATGTTCATCTGTTTCATTCCTTAAATTCCATACATGAGTAAAATCATATGGTATTTGTCTTTCTCTGAATTTTTTCTCTAAGCATAATGCCCTCTAGTTCCATCCATGTCACTGCAAATGAATCTTATATTATTTTATTTTATTTATTTATTTTTTTTTTTGGCAAAAGGCAAGATTTAATTCCTTTTGATGGGGGAGTAATATGTCTTTTTATTCAGCTTTTCTTTAACTTCTTCACTGGTTTTATAATTTCAAAGTACAGGTTTTGCAGATCTCTTTCATATCATCCATAAATACTCCATATATTAAATTCTATTTTAAGTGCTATTGTAAATTTAAATTTTCAATTATTTTTGTCAAGTATGTAAAAATTCAATTGATTTTGTATACTTGTATTCTCTGATTCAATAGTGATGGCAGGTTTTTGTTGTTGTTACATTCTATAGGGTTGACTCAACTTCAATAAAAGTTTATTCTCCCTAATCTATGTGCTTTTTTTTATGGATCTCTATTGCCTTATTATCTTTATTGGTCCTTTCTACTTCATTTCATTGGGTAGAATGTAGGGAGCAAAGTTGAATAAAAGTGATAAGAACGGGCATCTCTGCCTTACTACTGATTGTAGAGGAAGAAACAGATTTCCACAATTACATATGGTTTGAGCTGTAGATTTTTCCTAGATGCCACTTTTTGGGTTAAACAATTTCTCTTCTCTTTCTTATTTGCTGAACATTTTTACCAATTTTCTAAAAATCACAAATAAATGTTATTTTTTCAAAAGCTTTTTCTTTATACATTTAGATGAATACATAGATTTTTTTTTCATTTCTAGTCAGAATTACACTGATTGATTTTTCTAATTTTAAACCAACCTTGCATTCCTTTGCTACATTTGACTCAGCCATGATGAATTATCCTTTGCATTTTTTGTTAGAATTTATTTTGTAAAATTTTTTTCAGATTTTTGCTTCTATACTTATAGGGACACTTGTCTGCAGTTTTCCATTAACAGTCTAGTCTGAGTCTGGTGTCAGGGTAATTGAGGCCTCATAGAATAATTTGAGGAGTGAACCTTATTTTTTAATTTTTTAAGAGTTTGGATAGAGTGTAATCATTGCTTCTTTAAATGTTTGGGAAAATTCACCAGTGAATCCACCTAGAGCTGTCAATTCCTTTTCTATTTTTTTGTTTCTGTGTTTGTTGTGTATATACAGGCTTGAGGTTTTTAACTAAAAAATCAATATGTTTTGGTTACAGAACTATTCTGGTCATCTATGTCTTTTTGAGTGATATTTGATAGTTTTTTACTTTTTTAAAAAATGAGTATTTAATTTGATCCTATACTGTTTTTTCTCTCTCATAGTTATTCAACAAACTCTCCAGCATACACATGGTAGCTTTTCCTCATATCTAGAATTGATGATGGACTTTTCCCTATTTATACTCTTGATCTTTGTAACTGGATTCTGGGAGGGGAAAATAAAGACATGTGATATAAACTAATTGCTCACCTGAGAAACTTCCAAATATTTTTTAATCTACAATATGGTTACTGGGTTTCTGTGTACTCTATCTACCATTTTTCCTTCTCTGCCATGGATAATAGAAGCTCCTTTATTGCAGTGGTTTCATATTTGCTATTGCTGGGACACAAAATATCTTACTACCTAATAAGCAGTTCTTATTTGCAATGTTCATGCTGACAAGTTTGCGTCAGTTACACAGGTCACTTTAGTACTACCCAAAACCCATGACAGATGACTGGCTTTTGTGCCTAGTCCCATGGTTAGTGCTTTAATTTTATTTTTAGTTCTTGTTTTACAGAAAGAACTACTCCTTTATGTGTCAGCCATTATGTAGGGAGCCTAGTTCCCATTTTCTGCTCTGCACACTGTCTGTTTTCCCTGTTCAGGTTTTTGTGTGGGTGTTGAGAACACAACTTCTAAATCAATTCCTGATTCTGAGTCTTTTCAGCCTCAGCTCTAGCTCACTACTATGGGTTTGAGTTTCCTTCTCATTTCTGGAACTTGGAGATTACCTTTTATTGCTTTTTTTTACCTTTTGAACTGCACATTTCTATGTACAATGCAATCCATTTTAAATAAATCTTCCATTCTCCTTTCAATCCTTGTTATAATACATATATTCACTTTCCAGGAACTACTAAATGATGGTTAAAAAGAAAAAAATATGTTCCCCATAGCCTCCTACTTTCTAACAAATGTGAATCCCTAAAGTATATATCTCTCTTTAAGTAAAATTTAACAACAAAAACATCAGAATCTCTGTAAAAACGGTGACTCTCAAACATAGGAGAGAAAAACTGTTTTTTCCACAATCTACTCGGTGTTTGTGGTAGGGATAAAAATATCTCCTTATAACTATTATCTTGAAAACTTAAAAACTTGAGATCTTATCTTAATGCTGTGTGGGAGGACTGCTTCTGACAAGCTTAATTTTTTTGCTCTAGATAACTCACCTCTCAACTTGTCAAGTCTCTGATATGAGATTCAGTGTTAAACAAAGAGTCACGCTGAAAGACTTACACAAGTGGAAAAGTTTAAAGTAAGGTAAGATATGGCTCTCATTAATGAAGAGAAAAAAATTCTATAACCTCAGAAATGATTCTGTCTCCTTCATGAAAATAATTTACAAATGGGCTTTTCTAATCTAGTCAAGTCTTTGTTACAACTCTGGATAAATATGAAAGGTGGTCAAATTAATTTATTTTCAGTTCTATCTCAATTCTTCAATCCTGCCTTTAAGAGATTTTTAATTTTTTTTTCCATTTCATATTAACATAAGCTGGAATAATAAATGTACATTATTCAAACCAGTTGAGCCAAAGTCGTGATAATGCCACCATATCATACAACAGAGAATATGTTTTATAAGGCCTCTCAGACAACTTCTATTAGGCCAAGTAAAAAGTCAGGGAGTCTGGCTTTCCGAAGGCCCCTTCAGTTCCTTCATTCCCTTTGGAAAATGCATTACTTCAACTGCATGGGTATCCAAGTTTAACTTCATGTATCTATTGTTGTTCTACACTCTGAAGCTTGACAGACATTGTCTAAGGAGAAATATGCAATGGCAATGTTTGTGAGAAAACTGCAATTATTTATTAATAGCTGTACTGTTAGGCTTGTAAAGCAGCTCAATGTCTAACACAGAGTGATCATGAGTTAAAAATACCTAATAAAGTTAATACTATTTATTATTAATAGTTATTAATACCACCAACATCACAACCACCGTTTATATCTTTATAGCTGTTCTACTAATGTCCTCCCCTCTACCTTTTATCCCCTTTTCTCAAATCTCTCAATAGCTTTCTCTTCTCTTGTTCTATAACTCAATTCATATAACCCAATGACCCCCATACCTACTATAAACATTTAAAACAAAGCTTTCAAAATGTCTGAAAACTATCATTAAGTTTTAGTGTACAGCAGTATATACATGTATAAATTTTGTTCTGTTTTACCTTATTTCTTCTTTGTGTATATATATATATGTATATATGTATATGCATATATACATATATATATATATATATATATGATAACATATGAATCCAAGATCCATGAGGTCAAATCCTGGATGTCAGGTTTGTGCATCCAGTCTGCAGTACACTACTGGTCACAGACTGAAGATGCAATGAATAGCTGATAATGATAGTAATGATAACAGTAATACATCTTCCAGCTCTGTGTGGAAGCTGGATTCCTTCCAATGTTTAGATGTAATAAATCTCTGACATTTAATAAAAGGATTAATGAATTAGGTGTTATTAAGGAGTTCAGTTTAAAAAAAAATAAGCAACATATCATAGTATCTTATCTTCTGAAAATACCTTTTAACTCCTTGATCTTCATGCAACCACGCCTTTCTATATATCAAAATAAAGGACTGTGAATCATCACACATACCACATACTCCCACTAAAAAGTCTAGAAAGAACATATTGAAGGATAAAAATGTTCTGAACTAAGACCATACGTATTGTTTGACCAATTTGATTCCTCCATGTAGTTTAATAAGTGACAAATGCCATTTTCTAAATCCGAACTGTATTCTGAGTTTCAGAAACTCAAATGGGCATCTGAAACAACAAAATTATTCCATATCTTCTCCCTCCAACAAAATATGACTTCTCAAAAATCACTTTCTTGCTGAGGTCTTGTCCTGTATGTCAAATTTTTGCTGGAAGCCAATTTTTATTGCCAGGTTATAAACCTCTAAAATAGTAGCTCTATTATGAAAACACTGACACAACCTTAGCCATAGTGATGTGAATGGCACAAGTATAATACACTGAACACAGCATCAGCCATTAGCTCAAATAGCTTGATTATGCCCCATTGTTGTACATTGTCCCCTATACATTTGCTATAATGCCTGTGGTGCCTTTCAATACTATTTAACTATAGGTTGTCCTTTAGAAAATGTCAGGCACAGCCACCTATGGTGACATGCAGACATGTGCTAGTTAGCACTAGTTTGTCACTGAGATTTTAACTTGATACAGTTAAATTTTTTTTTTTTATAATAATACACTCCTTTACCAGAACACACACCTCCAAGCTATGTTGCAATGTGAAGCTGCCAACTTAACCTCATTATAACCTATTGTTTTTAGGTGGTTTACTAATGAGGAAGATGTCTAAATCAAACTGCCATTGACAGAGCAGGGGAAGAATATTTTCCCCCAATGTTTTACTTAACTAGTTCTTTATTCTTAATGGTTTGGTGCTTTATTTAAATGTATACCATTATAACACTGTTTTATGTACCCATGTGGTAGATTACAGCCTAATCAGACTGAAACAAAATCTTGAGGCCTTGGTGAGTTATTAATGTGAGCAGGGGCATCAAGCCATGTGAAATGAGACATTCTTAAGTCTGACTCCCAGAATCTCGCAATAGATGAGGAAGAAATACTTTGCTCTCTTAAGGGTAGTGAGAAATTTTTAGGAAATATGCTACTGATATGTAGAAAAGAATATTGCAAGATTCCTGGATCATAGTATTAGAGCTAAACAAAGACAAGTGTAGCTTAATGACATATATGATTTTTCTTCATTCTTTTTAAATCCACAGAATTCTGGCGGGAAATATATGTAAAAGACGTACATATGACTTTGGGGCAAATATAGGCACTATGATTTGTATCAACAATACTAACACTGTTATGGAAATTTTCTTCTAGCCTGGTTGGCTAATGGTGAGTGAGAATATTAGTGAATTCTAACATGATATATAACTTCTCATGTGTGGCTAATAATTTCATGATAATGAATCCAATCCTCCAAAATAATGTCTCAATAAATGTGTTAGCAATTAGTCTAAATAAAAGGAAATAAGGAGATTATTTTGGTGGACTTGCTTTGCTACTATCCTTTTCACATAAAACAGAATGGTGGAAATTTAGGTGCATTTGCTTAATTTTTGAAGGATCATGAACTGTGACATCAAGCCACAATGAAATAAGTGATACTCTTCATCTTCTCCATATACAAAATAGTCTAACAACAAAAATAGTAGCATAAGTTTATAATTATAATCCAAATAATAAAGGAAGTCAGAGAAATTATTTTTCTAATCCTTGGTGCACACACAAGAAATGAAACTACAACATCTGACTGCACTGAAACTCCAATACACACACATGCACACACACCAAATAGGAATACCGTTTCTTGGTCTTAAATCTATTTCAAATAGACAACAATACCATTGTGAGAAGGGTCATGTCTTACTTATTAATTTCTAGACATAAAGTCAGGATGAAAAATTTCTCTATGACCCACATCCTGCTGAATATAGAGCTGATAAATTATGGAAACATTTGTTACTTGAAGGTGTATATATTTTATAAAATTTGACTGTAAAACAAGATGACTCAATGTAGATAACTATTTCATCAGCCTATGGCTGTGTCTATTGTATTTCATGGGGATACCATCTCTGAACATAAAGATCTCCAAAAGAGTATAAACTATTCAGAAACTTCTTGCAATAACTCACAATCATAACCTGGCTTGCACATGGAGTCTGCCACATTACAAAATAAGATCCACCAGCTAGAATTATGTTGGCATGATGGGTAGATAATAAAACAGCTCCTATCATAACATACTTTGAGGAACTCAAGGGGAAAGCCCTGAGACAGGATTCTGTTCCCCTCACTTCGGTCATCACATCCATGAGAAGGGAGGTGAAAGTGGTTGACTATTATGCACTGTCAACTGAAAGTGAAGAGTTGAGGGGAAAAAAAATCCTACTTTGAGCAAATATTATTTAATAATAAATGTTTGAAGGGGAAGGATTGAAAGAAAACTTTAGAAGTTTCTCCTAGTATAAACAAGTAATACCCTTGTAAGGGACAGACTGTGATCCTCTCATTACATACGTGAGACATTTAGATTAAAAAGCAGAGATGTCTCCAGCTTTTTCTATGAGGTTATGCTTGTTTTTACTGCTTCTCCAAAAATATCAAAGAAAGGTGATTAAATTGAATGCTTAAAATTATATGCAATGGACAGTGTGTAAGACATTCTACTGCATAAGTTTATAAGGCCATGCTTTCTAAGATATCCTAACATGGTTAGGGAAATCCACAAGATATATAAATGTGCTTGTTTTCTTCGTCAAAGGTTAAAAAATTGTTCAAAAAAATCAATTGCTGTTTTTGTAATAAGCTCTTTCCAGTTCAGACTCATTTTCTCCTACGGATAACCTTCTTGAGACATTTTTTTATAAAGACTCTGCCTCTCTGAAAACAGCCCACTTTCATAAAGCTTCATGTTTTTTCATGTTTTATGTGACAAATAAAATTTTCATGAAACAGCCCTTAATTTACTTGGGGTACATAAAAATTGTTAATATTAATGATAATTTTAAACTTTTTATTATGAATTAAGTTTTATAATAAAATCTGATTGAAAACACAGCTTTGGATATCATATTTTAAATAATGAGGTATTTTAATATAACCTAGATCTCTACATCTCTACACAAGATCCCTTTAATATAACCTAGATCTCAAACAAACCTATATCTCTACATTTGCTCCCTGGGTATTTTTACCACCTACTCAAAGCTGATATATGTTCCCCTTGCTGTTGAAGTTTTATATATAATACTCTTGGTAACAGAGGGTAATTATTGGATTAAAGTTACACAACACATTCTTTATCAAGCATGGAAACCTTACCTTGACATTTATACAATTATTTTTATAAAATGAAGAATTAATGCTTTCCAAAATAGTAATAAAATGATGTGGACACTGTATTAGTTTAAGGTTAGAAACTCACGACACTGTAAATGAGATGCCTATTTTCCAGTATTCATTTGCATGATTAAAAGGAAATCTTTGCCTAGCCAAAATTTGGGAGCAAATGGTCATAGTATCTATTCATAGTAACAATTTTTAATGTCTTGCTTTTAAAATTTTTGCGCATTCAAATATTAGTCAAACTCAAAAATCACAAGATCATTCAATCTCTGCATTAGAAAGGACTACTGTAAAGATATTTTACTCCAGTGATTTTTTCCATGACATGGTCTTTCTAAAAACTTTCAGACCTAATTTTATCACTCCTACTCCTTTATCAATGATGGAGAAAAAAATCACAAACCTTTGGCATTTTTAAGGAGTTCCAATTTTCAGAAAGGTATTTTCTTATAATGAGAAAAAATGGGTGCTTTTGCTATTTTATTCTTCTGCTATTGGAGTTATATAGACTAAGTCTGAAATGTCTTTTTCATAAGAAAATACTTCACATATTTTAAAGGTCCTTTGTCCCTGAAGTTATCTTTCTTCTTTGTAGACATCTTAATCATTTTAGTCTTTTTTTTTTTTTTTTTTTTTTTTGGAGACTTCATCTTCTTTTCTCCGGGAAGAAGTAGTGAGACAAATCTTAGATCTTAGTCCACAGAGTTAGTCATGTCAGACTGTGAAACTTTTTTCTGCCCCCATCAACTTGGGATTGGACCAAACTGGTTATTTCATCTCTCTGAGCCTTTATTTCTTCTGTCATCTCTATGACCTGGAGGAATTTATCCAAACTCTCCAAGTCTTTGTTTTCTCCCTTAATATCTATTTAACTTAGAGTAATATATTTACCATTCTTGAGCCCCTATATTCTCATAGAAATAATGGAGTTGCTATAAATATTACCAAAGAATACTGTACTAAAAACAAATTCTGGAACATAGAAAGCACTTAAAAAATATTAGTGAGTGTTGCTGCTCTCCTTTTGACTTAATCATGTTTGTCAGTATCCTTGTCTTCCTTAGCCCTATCTTAGGAGAAGAAGAGAAAAAAGAGGAAGGAGAAGGAGAAGAAGAAGGAGAAGGAGGAGAAGAAGCAGAAGCAGAAGCAGAAGAAGAAGAAGAAGAAGAAGAAGAGGAAGAGGATGAGGAGGAAGAGAAGGAGGAAGAAGAAGAAGTTGATGAGTTAACATGCTGATGCAAAAATTAAAATGCTGATAATAATTTTAAAAATGTAAGCCCTGAGTGATGAGGGTGAGTCAAGGAGAAGAATCAAGCATAATACTGTGATGTCTACTGCTTCCCAGTGAGCTGCAAAAGGATACAAAAGGTCACATACCAAATATATTTGCTGTTATGTGGGAATTCAGTGGAAGTTTCACTGTAGAGAGAACCACACCTGGATACT
Source organism: Enhydra lutris kenyoni (assembly GCF_002288905.1). NCBI lineage: Eukaryota > Metazoa > Chordata > Mammalia > Carnivora > Mustelidae > Enhydra > Enhydra lutris. Next base: position 23,597,798 of record NW_019154089.1, read on the forward strand.
ATACACAGAGGCAAAATAGAAGAAAAATGTAATTGCATGGATACATTTGGTCTTCTGTTTCTCAATGGGTTTTCCATTTCTAGACTGTTTCATCTCTTTCCCCAGAGGCTACACAAGAAGTCAGACCTCAGGCTTTGTGATACAGTATCTTAGCTGAGCCCAGGAGTGAAGGAATGATTCTGCATGGATTAGAACAATTAAGAAAAAGAAATCTGAGAAACTACTAGCAAATGCTGCATTCTAAATGTAATTCTTTTGGAATTACCTAAAAACAGGTGAGACATTAGCAGATTAAATTGTTTTGTCATTATTTTTTATTACTGTAACTTCCTTTGAATTAATACAGCAGTCATAGAACAAATTCATATTGTTGACTTAATTTTTACAGACATGTAAATAAACCACTATTATTTTTTATTATTTTAACATTACCACTAAATGATCCTATCTCCCTCATTGAAATTCATTACCTGACTATTGTAGGCCATCTAAGATAAGTCCCAAGTTTATTTTTTCCTATGGGACATTAATTTAAAATCTCTTCACTCTAATCAACTTAAATTATTAATTCCTATTAAGCTTTCTCATCTATGTTAACTTTGTTAATCATACAAAGAAAACACTCTTCAAAAAATGTATATATACTTACAGCCAAACTCTTCCTTAATATCAAATGCTATCTTCTTTATGCAGCATATCTTCCCATGAAAATTCTTTCTTTCTCTATTAAGCCCTCATAACACTAGCCACTTGCTCCTCATATTACAGTAATAGATATGAGTCTGATTTTTCTCTATTTCACTATCAATTCCTTTAGATTTGTGTTTTTAAGCTCATTTATTTAGTGTAGATATTAAGTCAGCTGCCATGATATCAATGATGTGGGGTTCATTTCCATTTTCATCATTACAAAACATTTTCTTTTTCATCTGCATTCTCTTCATTACATACAGTTATCTAAAGATAAGCTGATGTCCTTATTTACTTATTAGTTTCTTTCTTTATACCATGCACCTAACTCAGTGTTTACTAGTTATAACTCAAGACATCACGTTAGACTTTAACTATACCCTTTGTTAATTCCCTGATCTTTTCACCGTATTCTTTTTTTTAGATCTACTGAGACTTATCTGATCTGTAATGATATGGGAAGCATTTCAGTATAACAGAAACAACATTGATATACATGTGTTCAAGTATCAGATCTACCAGTGGCAGTCTGTGTGGGTTCAGGTAATAACTTAATCTCATTATAACTGTGATTCTTAATCTGTAAAATGAAGACAAGCATTCATAAATTTCCTGGCACAAAATGATTTTGTGAGCATATTATATAAATGTATGTCAAAGCATTTTCTAAGTTGTAAAGCACAAAAAAAAATACAAAGAATATGTGGTTATATTATTTGTTTTGCTTTTGATAAGCTGCCTAATTTTTTGGCCTTTGACTAAAGTAAAAAATTGTGCCAATGGTTCACAATAGCTTTTAAAATCCCCTCATAGCTCATAATTTATAGTTTTGAGTCCAGTAACTTATAAAACCACTTGGGATTAATTTTTCCTAAGTATATTAATTTGCTTGTCTACACTGAAGCTTTATTTTTCCATGTCTTATAGACTAGTAGGCAATTCTTAAAGCTAGCTAAATACATTTATAGCATTACCAAGCATTTTAATCCTGGATAGAAAGAAGCAAAGAGAAATTTTTTAAAAAGAGAAAAGCATAATAAATGTACTTTTGAGTAATTGGATTTATTTCAACCAGAGAATAAGCTTTGCCAAGAAACATACCCATTGCAAATCAATATCATCAGAGTTCTGAACTCACTTACATATTTTGGTAAATTCATTAGCACTGTTTTGGCAAAATTACAATTTTTTAAAGTCCCAAAAGCCAAGGAAAAATGAAGATATGAATGCTTTTAAAACAAAGAAGCTTTTCTATGTTTTTAGGTGTAAAAGTAACAGAAACATAAAGTTTCATTTAAATACCACAAGGGTTAAATGTTTTCCAAGGAATTTATGCTTATATTTAAACACAAAAATATCAAGAGCCATTTGGCAAACCTGAAATATGGATTCAAATACACACACACACACACACACACACACTATGAAATAACAGACATCCTTTGAATAGCACACCTGCTCAATTAGAAAGCACCAACAAAAGAGTTTCAGGGCAACACATTTCATTGCAATCATACAATGGGTGATTGTATGGTTAATCAACTCCAACAGTGTTTGCTCCAGTCTAATCATGATTTTTGCCAGATATGAACAGGCATTGGCTCTTGAGTAAAATTTCTCACCATAAAGCTTTTAGTATGTTTCATACAATTATCTGGATTAATCACTACTTTTAAAGATTTGATCTTAATTTATTGTATTTCCAAAATTAGGTTAATGCTTAGAAGAATGATAATTTTTCTAAGCAATTCTGAAATATCAACATCATTCATAATAGCATATTTTTGTAATCAATAGTCCTTCAATTTTCAGTTTTGTCTTTACTCATGATCTCTGTAAGTTAAGAGTTTTCCCTATCCCTATATAAATGCCTTTTCCCTCACCAATTTCATTTGAAGACCTAGTTTTGGCCATCATTCTTTAGTTCAATCTTTGGATGCTATTATCCTGGGGCAAATTGGTCAAAGCATATGTTTCTTTTGGTTTTCTTGCATATCAAAAGAAGAAAAATCATAAAGCTAAAACTATTAAGATTGTAGGTAATTTAGGAAATGTATAAAATATATATAGAAAACAACAGCAACAAAAGAAACTAACAAGACCCACAGCCTTTGACTTTTCTTTGATAATAGGACAATATGGCACTTCAACCCATGGCATTAGGGTCCTTAAGCCAAACTAGCAGTCAATAAATATCATGAACGACAACCAACCTGAATTTGATTACTCAGTGGTTATAGAGCTGAAACCCAAAGCCCCTGAAAAGAATCCTAAGCTTGTGACATTTACAAAGCTGTTTCTAAAGACAAAACAGGTATGAAAGGTCATGACAGACTAAGGCTTTGGGGGGCAGGTGGAGGGAGCTATTCATCCACAGAAAGATTAAAGGATTCAAAGTTGTAAAGAACAAAGTTTGTAATTTTTCTGTATACAGGAAAGAGGTTTGTTTGTGATGCATATACCTACCATGTATCTTAAGTCTGAAAATGAAATGAATATGGAATAACTGCATTTGCTTCAACTCATATTTTCAGGTCCCCTTTCTTTCACATATCCTGTGATTCCCAAGATAAAAGTACCTGGGAATAAATAGTGAGAGATTGAAAGAAACAGAGAAATGACAAAGTGGAGTCCACTGTTTTTACAGCTATGTTCAGCATGATAATTTGGAGAGTATATTATAATCTAGAAACTTTTGCCTACAATTCTAGATAGTAGATATTTTTGGGTTTTCTGCTAGCATCCATTCCCCATCATTTCCAAAAGCTATGATTTTCTTTAGAAAAAACACATGATCCAAGCAGGCTGTCTTAGGCTGAAATCAGTAACCTAGATCAAATCAATATAAGTTATATAATATTTATTTATAGTTTATTTATATAACCTATATAAACCAATAAGCTGAAGCTTGTCCCATCTTTGATTTTCTCATGTATCTGCGCTACAAAACCTTCACTGTTCTGTTTAAATTGGTCTGTGTCATGTTTCTGACTATGTGCTACAAACAAGTGAGTCCTGACTGATCTCTCAGTGTAAGCCTTTAGCAATGGTAAAATTAGTGTTATTCAAACTTCCCCATTTTTGCAACTGTACTATTTTAAAATATGCTTATCCTATAAATTTTTAAGTTTTTGAATTGAAACATCGACTTTGAACAAAAGTACCAATTTTTAGATTATAAAATGTCTTGACATCAGTTATCATGAGCTTTTAATTAATGTCTCAAGCAGGGACTAGCCACCAGCATATTAATTAATTGGCATTTTCTTTATATTTGAATATTATCAAATTTTAATATTTATTTTAACTAAAGTCACCTGTTTACATTGTATTAATTAGTAACTGTCATAAAATAATTTCACTGAATGATTTTTACACTTTAGTGTTTTTCAAAGTAATATCCTTGTCAATAATTTCAGCATAACTATATTTGTATTATGTATGCATATATTTAAATATGTATTTATGCAATAGAATAAAGTGTCATTTAACCTAATAAAGCATTGGTCATTACAATATAAACTTACAAACAGAACTCTGCTATATACTTTTTTTAAACATGCATGAAATTTTATTTATGTCTGCAGGTAAACCACTTATTTTTTTTTTATTCATCCTCATTATCTAACCACAAAAAGAGTAAGGTGAACTATATCCCCACTAGTTTCTTTTCCAACTTGAAGCTGTATGATGCAAGAAATACAATCATCTTTCTAAAACTTAGTCATCAGAATCAACTCCTCAGGTCAAGGCTAGTAATCAAAATACTTGAAAATCTCATGATAAAATATTTAAACTGTTACCATTAGTAGCTTAAGACTGTTAAATTATAATATGCATATTTTATTAAAAATAGGCAACAATTAATAAGCTTTGAGGCCACAAATATTTTCAGTAAAATTTTGTATTTTGTCAACAGAATTTAAAACTAATAAAAGAAAAGGAGTTGAAAAACAAAAAAAAAAAAAAAAAGAGAGAGAGAGAGAGAGAGAGATACACTCTAAATAATAAAAGCTTACTTTACTATTGCCCCATATGCAAAAGCTGTAGTAAAGATGATTAAAAAGGAGAAAAAGGAAACAGTATTTGCATTCATTCTGGTAATAGAATATGAAATTAAAGCATGAAGGGATTAATGTTTTAAAGCTTGACTTGCAGTGATAAAGCTAAGGTATTAGAACAGACAACATAACCGTTACAGGATAGACAAGCTAAGAAAAAGCAGCAAATGCCTTAAAGATGAGCAAGTCAACCTAGAATGGAATTACAAAATGATTAATCAATACAAATGAGAAACTGTACAAGGAAAGAGAACTTGGTGAGACTTCTTATGGGACTCAACACTGCGGCCGCTTAAAGATAATGAAAGGAGCCCCGGCAAAGCCAAAGAAATGCTTTCATTCCGTAGCAAAGTCATTTGTGAACAGTTTAAATTACCCTAATCACCTCCCCTCCAGCCGTCAGTAGGCTCTGACTCTTTAGTTATTTAAAAAAAGGAGTTTGGGGAAATGAGTTCTGCGAATCTAAGCTGCAAAATAATTATACACACACCGTTTTAGCATTTTAACAATGCAATCCCAAACATTTGTTCTCATTAGAATGCAAATCGACTCATTTAATAATCCCACAAGAGAATTCCACCACACTCAGCTTAAAAAGCGCAATGGTATTCAAAATATTATTAATAAATGCCAAGTATGGAAAAGCCAGTTTGCTTTGCCAACAGTTCAGGCTAGATAAAAGAAATATACTTACATTTCCAATCTTTTGAGTGTGTGTGTGTGTGTGTGTGTGTGTGTGTTGTTTTTGTTTTTTGTTTTTTGTTCTCGGTTTTGTTTTTGTTTTTGTTTTTGTTTTTGTTTTTTTACCAAATTTAGTTTAATTGAAATTTAACAGTTGAACTGGTCTAGGACAGACTTCAGAACAGGAAGAAAAAAATCAAGGTGACAATCCCCTCTGTCTGGCACATAAAGTTTCACACTCAATCATACAGTCACAGCTTATCAGGCAAACCAAAGACATCCATTTATCCTGAGTAGTGTCTAATTTCATTACTCTAAATGGTTGCTAGCTGTCAACCCATGGTAGACAGGAGACAGTTTGGGACTTAGTTTGTCCTAGGTTGCAAACTTGGAACAATCATCAGAATTTATGAATGTGAGCTTTGTTTAGCAAGTCTTCTGTAAGAATAAACATTTTCTCAAAACATACAGTTTTGACCCTAAACAACCCACAGTGATTTTTACATAGCTAACAGTGAAAAATGCGTATTATACATAGCCTGTTTCATAACATAAAAACGATTCTCCAAAACTTTTATTTTAAAAGAGACTTCTAGACTACTTTTTCAATTAAGAATATTACTTTTATATGGAATGGACATAACGTTAGTAAAATTTAATCATCAATTCACACATTTTTATTCAGATTTTTATATTCAAGTCATAATCCTGTTTTATTTCATTACCAATCTCTGACTTAATTTCTTGCTTATTACTTGAGCCTCATTTTTCACTGTATTTCAATGAACAATATAAACTACTAATCACTTTCTCTAACTCATCATATATGCATTAAGGAGAGTATTTAAAATTTATAAACAGAGGCAAGCGGCTAAAAATGTGCTACTTTCAGAGGAGTGGTGCCATTTTAAAAACTAAAAAAAAAAAGGGTGGATTTTCAGACATAAAGTCAGATCCAAATACCTGTTTTGCTCATTCTTTATAAGGAGGTCAAAGTAGTAGTATGGAGGGGTTTATTTTATTGGATCATCAAAACCAGAAATAACTAAAATGAAAGTGCACATGCACACACACACACACAAATGTAAATATGATTCAGTTGTAAACAATCAGGCAGACTGTGATTCAAGTCTGATAATAAATATGCCTTCAGACCTTGGCATGCATACTCAAAATGTGAAGCTAATACAGCATGGTTGAGATGGTTAATTTTATACAAACATTTATAGACCAGAAAAAAAAAATACTCTTAAGGAAGGTTACAAACTAAATTGTGTTCCTCCAAATTCACATGTTGAAGTCTTTTTTTTACATTTTATTTTTTATTTATTTAATTAATTTTTAATTTTTTAAATTGTTTTATGCTAGTCACCATACAGTACATCATTCGTTTTTGATGTAATTTCTATGATTCATTGTTTGCATATAACACTCAGTGCTCCACGCAATACATGCCCTCCTTAATACCTGTCACTAGACTCACCCATCCCCCGCCCCCCTCCCTTCTAAGAAGCTCAGTTTGTTTCCAGGAGTCCATAGTCTCTCATGGTTCGTCTCCCACTCCAATTTCTCCTCCTTCATTTTTCCCTTCTCCTAAAGTCCTCCATGTTATTCCTTATGTTCCACAAATAAGTGAAGCTGTATGATAATCGACTTTCTCTGTTTGACTTATTTCACTTAGCATAAACTCCTCTAGTCTCATCCATGTTGATGCAAAAGCTGGGTATTCATCCTTTCTAATGGCTGAGTAATATTCCATTGTGCATACGGACCACATCTTCTTTATCCATTCATCTATTGAAGGACATCTTGGCTCTTTCCATAGTTTGGCTATTGAGGACATTGCTGTTATGAACATTGGGCTGCATATGGCCTTCTTTCACTAAATCTGTATCTTTGGGGTAAATACCCAGTAGTGCAATTGCTGGGTCATAGGGTAGCTCTATTTTTAATTTTTTGAGGAACCTCCACAATGTTTTCCAAAGTGGCTGCACCAATTTGCATTCCCACCAACAGCATAAGAGGGTTCCCCTTCCTCTGAAACTTCTCCAACATTTGTTGTTTCTCCCCGTGTCGATTTTTGCCATTCTAACTGGTGTAAGGTGGTATCTCAATGTGGTTTTGATTTGAATTTCCTTGATGGCTAATGATGATGAACACTTTTTCACACGTCTGTTAGCCATTTGTATGTCTTCTCTGGAGAAGTGTCTGCTCATGTCTTCTGCCCATTTTTTGACTTGATTATCTGTTTTTTGGGTGTTGAGTTTGAGAAGTTCTTTATAGATCATGGATATCAACCCTTTGTCTCTAGTGGCATTTGCAAATATCTTCTCCTATTCTGTGGATTGCCTCTTTGTTTTGTTGACTGTTTCCTCTGCTGTGCAGAAGCTTTTTATCTTGATGAAGTCCCAAAAGTTCATTTTTGTTTTTGTTTCCCTTGCCTTTGGAGTTGTGTTTTAAAGAAGTTGCTGTGGCCAATGTTGAAGAGGTTACTGCCTATGTTCTCCTCTAGGATTTTGATGGATTCCTATCTCACACTGAGGTCTTTCATCTATTTTGAGTTTATCTTTGTGTATGGTGTAAGAGAATGGTCCAGTTTAATTCTTCTGTATATAGCTGTCCAATTTTCCCAGCACCACTTATTGACAAGACTTTCTTTCATTGGATATTTTTTCCTGTTTTGTTGAAGAATAGTTGACCATAGAGTTGAGAGTCCCTATCTGGGCTCTCTATTCTGTTCCATTGCTCTATGTGTCTGTTTCTGTGCCAGTACCATGTTGTCTTGGGGAATCACAGCTTTGTAATACAGAAGGGAAATAATTAATATTAGAACAGAGATCAATGAGTTAGAAACCAGAAATATAGTGGAACACATTAATGAAACTAGAAGCTGGTTCTTTGACAGAATATAAGATCGATAAACCACTGGCCAGACTTATCCAAAAGAAAAGAGAAAGGACCTAAATTAATAAAATTATGAATGGAAGGGGGGAGATCATGACTAACACCAAGGAAATAGAAACAATCACCAGAAATTATTATCAACAGCTATATGCCAATAAGCTAAGCAACCTAGAAAAAATGATTGCATTCCTGGAAATCTATAAACTTCCAAGACTGAAAGAAGAAGAAATTGACAACATGAATCGACCAGTAACTAGTAATGAGATTGAAGTAGTGATCAAAAACCTCCCCAAAAAATGAGTCCAGGGCTTGATGGATTCCCCGGGGAATTCTACCAAACATTCAAAGAAAAAATAATGCCTATTCTCCTGAAGCTGTTTCAAAAAATAGAAACAGAAGGAAAACTTCCAGATTTTCTATGAGGCTAGCATTACCTTGATCCCAAGACCATTCAAAGACCTTACCAAAAAGGAGAATTTCAGACCAGTATCCCTGATGAATACAGATGCCAAAATTCTCAACAAGATTCTAGTTAATAGGATCCAACAGTATATTAAAAGGATTATCCATCACGACCAGGTGGGATTTATCCCTGGGATGCAAGGGTGGTTCAACATTCGCAAATCAATCAACGTGATAGAACACATAAATAAGGTTAGAGCAAGAACCACATGGTCCTCTCAATTGATGCAGAAAAAGCATTTGACAAAATACAGCATAATTTCTTGATTAAAACTCTTCAGAGTATAGGGATAGAGGAAACATTCCTCAACTTCATAAAACCCATCTATGAAAAACCCACAGCAAATATCATTCTCAATGGGGGAAATCTGAGAGTCTTCCCATTGAGATCACAAACACAACAAAGATGCCCACTCTCATCCCTGTTGTTCAACACAGTACTAGAAGTCCTAGCAACAGCAATCAGACAACAACAACAACAAAAAAAAATAAATAAAAATAAAAGGTATTCAAATTGGCAAAGAAGAAGTCAACCTCTCTCTCTTCACAGATGACATGATACTCTATGTGGAAAACTCAAAAGTCTCAACCCCCAAATTACCGGAATTCTTACAGCAATTCAGTAATACAAAATCAATGCACAGAAATCAGTTGTTTACTTATTCACTACCAGTGAAACTGTAGAAAGAGAAATCAGAGAATTGATTCCATTTACAATAGCACCAAAAACCATAAGATACCTTGGAATAAACCTAACCAAAGAGGTAAAGGGTCTATACTCTAGGAACTACAAAACACTCATGAAAAAAAATTGAAGAAGACACAAAAAGATGGAAAACACATTCCATGCTCATGAATCAGAAGAATAAAAATCGTTAAAATGACTTTGCTGCCCAGAGCAATCTATACTTTCAATGCCATCCCAGTCCAAATACCAACAGCATTTTACAAAATGCTGGAATAAATTATCCCAAAATTTGTATGGAACCAGAAAGACTCTGAATCACCAAGGAAATGTTGAAAAAGAAAACAAAGCTGGGGCATCCTTGAAGTCTTAAATTTCAATGTGACTTCATTTGGATTTAGAGCCTTTAAAGAGATACTTATTAAATGAAATCATATGAGTAGGGTTCTACTGCAATATTTACTTTAATCCAATCCCAGTGTCTTTAAAGGAAGAGGAAAAAATATCATGAATGGGTGTGCACACTGGAAAGGCAATGTGAGGGCACATCAAGAAGCTGGTCATCTGCAAGCCAAGGAAAGAGACCACAGAAGAAACCAAAGATGCCAACACCTTAATCTTGGATTCCAGCCTCCAAAATTGTGAGAAAGTAAGTTTCTATTGTTTAAGCCTCCCAGTCTGTAGTATTTTTTTATGGCAGCCCAAGTAAACTAACATAAGGTGTTACCTCTTTTCTCAAAATTCCTTGGGCAATATCTATAATCAGGCTAATACACAGAGATTAACAGGGAAAAAAATGATATTCCCAGGAAGATGATAAAGATGAAATCTTTTATTAAATATAGAGTTTAGAATGGTATTCAAATCAATAATTTAGGAATCAAGATGGATAGTTGGGAACAATTCAGGAAAAGTGGTAATATTTATCTACTTGAGATAATGGTCTAAAATAATTTCCTAAATCAGTTGGATAATAATTCTTAAGTTGAAGCTAATATGTTTGTTTCTTGGTTTCTCTGAAAAACAGATATGAAGAAGTAAGCTAAGATGAACACCATGTAGGGAGAATCCTAAGATTAAGGGGAAAAAAGAACATACATTGTGCCTTTCTTTGTCAGGCAATAACAGAATATTATTGTAATGTAACTTACAACAAAGGCAAGAGTAATTATCTTGTAACCTAACACAGTTAGAAAAATAAGATTGTCTCTAAAAGGTAGAGTTAGGATAATCCTCTTCCATGAAAACTGATGGGTAACCATAATCATCCTCATTGCAAACTACTGAGAAAAGTTAGTACCTATATACTAACATCAACTCAGCTATTCAAACACTCAGATCAATCTCCCAAGACTTTTCTCTGCAACAGAGGACATGTCAATGCACATAGAAGGACGCTGCCACACTGTTTTTCCGGATACTAGCAAATGTAGATAAAGCAGATAAATAGGTGTTGTTTGTTTTGAAAGGTGGTGGTAGTAGTCATTTTGAATTATATTCCCTTCTAGACGGCTTCCTGGAATACATGTACTCTAAGGCATCTGTTATTTGGGAATGGAGAAAGACAATTTTCCAAACCTTTCAGAAGGAAAGATGTAAGTCCTAGAAGAAAACTCTGAAAAAGCACGGGATGACTGATGGTCACAGAAAAGAAGGAAGAAAAGATCAAAGGCAAACTGTCCACTGCAAATTTGCTTTGTTTGCTTGTGATTTCAAGTAAGACACTCTCAGGGTTGTAAGAAAGTAAAATCGTTGTCGGCAATTTGGGGATGCCCTGAACTGCTGTGCCTCAAACCTAGAGATGAGAGCCACAGGATTGCTTTCAAAAAGCTAAACTACACCCAGAACCACCTTGAAGTATTCTTACTAAAACCTAAACCAACTAGCTTTCTAGAGATAACAACCATTAACAAAAAATATGAGGGGAAAAGAACACAGTAAATAACACTACAAGGAAGCAAAGAGATAAAAGCAGAATTCCGGAATGAATGAAATATTAACTGATAGATAATCTAATGGCATTGGAACAATGCATTTTATAAGAAACTATTATTTTTAAAAATATATAACCAAAATACATAAGGCTTCAAAATTACAATATTTGGAATCCATCTTAAAATGATTCATTAAAAGTGAGGAAAGATATACATAAAGCTAATGTGACAAAAACCTTGGTAATTCTGAATCTGAATAACGAATATACAGGGGTTATTGTTCTAGTTTTAAAACATTTTATATTTAAAGTTTTTCATAATGAAAAAATGAGGAAGCCAAGCTGAAAGAACAATATAAAATGAATGAGTCTCCTTATTTCATTTTAAATGCTATTTAAGTTGTTGCAACTAAAAGAACCTGAACCAATTCCACTGTTAATTAATAAACTGAAATCATATTCTATCTCAATATCATGGTGATTTCAGTGTTATTGAGCACTATTCCATGGCTTATCACCCAATGGTATGGAAAGAAAAAAAAAGCCTCTTTGCTTTCATCCAAATGGCTTTTCAAACCTAAGCATTATATATTTCTGGGTGTTCCTTGATTCATTTACATGTATTGTACAATATGAGAACCTTCTAGAGAGCATGTCTGAAAAATGTGAAACTATTGATAGAACCCTCCAGAAAAAGGGGGTTCTGGAAACCAAGTAAGTCCTCTAGGTTTAGTTTTGAATACTATTGTTTAAATTAATATATGTGCTTTTCTCCAACTATTGTACCACTTCCAACCAGCAACTCTATTTCTGCCCCTTCTGCTATACAGAAAAAGTCTAATTCTCCTTTTACATGGATTATCCTTTAAAAACCATAGATCAAACAATAACAACAACAATAACAACAACAAAACCCATAGAACAATTTTAGGGCATAAATGTCAAGAAAAGACCATAACAAGTTTTCAACTAAAAGGTTTTTTTTTTTTTTAGGATTTTTACTTATTTATTTGATGGAGAGAGAGAGAGTAAGCATAAGCAGGGGGCAGTGGTAGGCAGATGGAGAACCAGGCTCCCTACTGAGCAAGGAGTTGAGTGTGGGACTCCATCCCAGGACCCTGAGATCATGACCTAAGCTGAAGGCAGACATTTAACCAATGGAACCACCTAGGTGTCCCTCAACTGAAAGTCTGATAGCTAAATAAGTCACTGAGTATCACCAAGGTTTATTCTAAAGTCATCTACTTTATGACTACTCAGACTCACAAATTTGTTCAAGGCATTTTTAATTCAAGAAAAATTACACATCGTTTTTGAGATATAATTCATATATAACAAGTTACACAAATATTAAGTGCAGAGTTTGAATTGTTTTGACAAGTTTGAATTGTTTGACAAGTATATACATCCTTGGACTACATCCAATAGAGAGAACATTCTCATCACCCTGGTAACTTTGTGCTTTTTACAATTAATATTTGTCATACTCAGAAAAAATACTATTCGAATTACCACCAATATAGAGATTAGTTTTTCCAGTCCTGAATGTCATGTAATGGAATCATTCTACTGAGAATCAAAGTTCTTCCATTCAGTATCCATTCATGTTGTCATGTGTATCAGTACTTAATCATCAAGTCCTATTCCACTGTATGAATACATCACACTTTTCTTACCCATTCTCCTGCTTATGGACATTTGCTATGTCACAGTGTTTTTATTATTAGGAATAAACCTGCCTTGAACTGCCTGAGAATTTTTGTAGATATTTATTTTCATTAATCTTGGGTAAATTCCTAGGAGTAGAAATCACTATTCCTATTACAGAAGAGGTATACGTTTAATTGTATAAGAGATCTGTAGTTTTCCAAAGTGGTTTTTGCTCTGTTACACACACATTGATATTGTATGAGACTCCAGTTGCTCCACATCAATAGAAATATTTGGCATTACCAGTCTTTTTTTAATTATTTCTGTTGTATATGTAGCAGTGTCTCATTGTGATTTCAATTTGTATTTCACCAATGAGTAAGGCTGTTGAAAATCTTGTCATATGTGCATTTTTTCTTATGTCTCCTCAAACTTTTTGTCCAGTTTTATTGGGTTGCCCTTTATTATTCAGTTATGAACTTCATTTTATATTCAGAATACAATCTTTCATTAGATGCAAATATAGCCAATGTTTTTTTTAGAAGTATATAGCTTCCCTTTCATTGTCTTACTCTTTTTATTAGCAAGTTATTTTCATTTTGACTTTGACATTTTGACAAAGAAAACTTAATTTTATGCATTTTTTAAATGGTTAGCACTTTTTGTGTCCAGTCTAAGAAATCTATGCCAGTCCCACAGTCTTAAGACCATAGTCTCCAATATTTTCTTTTATGTTTAGGCTTTTAATACATCTCAAATTAATTTTTGCTTATAGAGTGAAATGGGGGTTGAAGTTATTTATGTTTCATATATGTATATAGTTTCAGAATGATTTCTTTAAAGGGTAGCCTTTTCCTTCACTAAATTGTGGTATTTTTGTCAAAAAACAATTGATCACTTTATTATAGGTTTGTTTCTGGACATTGTGTTCTCCTTCACTGCAGAAATATGAGAGAGAGCACTGTGTTTCTCTAGAAAGGACCTTGCACCCTTACCTATTCCTTGTCCTTGCCAGTATGACAGGAGAAAAAGCAGAAACCACAGGCAGTTTTAGGGACATGAGAACAGAGAGAAATTGTGTTTTGCTCTGCAGTTAAATAAATAGCAGAAAGATTTACAGTGGCAAACAGACAGAGGGATGTGGCAGTAGTGCCATGGATGCACTGAAGAATGAGATAGTTAAGAGCATTCCTGTGCCATCGACAGGGTGTGCCAGAGCATTCACATGTTCCCATGCTTCTCTGAAAGATGTTTGGCAGCAGCTGATAAAACCCATGGCCCTGGAGAGGCCTCATGATCACTAACTGGAAATTACTTCTATGGACTGCTCAGTAGATGAGGATATAGAGAATTCAGAGAAAACAGCATGGACAGATAATGACCACCAAATACCACATACCACCTTCCCATAGTTGCCATGGCTGTAGGTATGCCTTTGAGATCTGAGACTCAACCAGCTGAAATGGAGAGTGGGCTTATGTCTTTGCTGAGAAGACTGAATTGACTGGATTTATCCTGAGTTCACAAATATAATATTACTCTCCTTTGGATTATTTTGGATCTTTCAATAAAAATTAAGATTAAAAAAATTAAAAAGTAAGGTTTTTTTTATAAATAAAATTTGCAAGATGAGAAATACACATTAAGTATAATTAAAGCTTATTTTGTAAGCTTGACATCTTTCATATAAAAATATCATTACAATATATATATATTAACAAAAGTTAATATGTAGTCAGAAGGCTTTAAAAAGTCTCAGGATTTTTAAGTGTGCACCCCTGGGGCAGCAAATCTAAACTCCCTCTACCTTTTTCTTCTTAAGAACAGAATTATCCAATGAAAACCTAAAAGATACCAAGCACACTGATAAGCTGTTTACATACATACTCTCATTTAATTTTTACAGCAGCCCAGGCAGATTGGTACTCTTATTTCCACTTTACAGAAGAGGAAAGAGCATTAGTGCTTTCATCAATAAGATGAAATGATAGTCACAATTCTGTTTCAAAACATTTTGTGTACATCAAATCAGACAATGCATGTGAATATGCTCCATATATCCAAGAATTAAAGTCTTGTTATCATTACTATTATTTACATTCTTTGAGTTCTCTGAATTGATTTATATTTTACTTCTCTTCAATGCTCCTCCGTGACTCTTATCAGTATGCTATTGTTGATGCAAAAAGCTAGCCTCGATGCTATAGCCATACTTTTTTTTTTTTTTTTAAAGATTTTATTTATTTATTTGACAGACAGAGATCACAAGTAGATGGAGAGGCAGGCAGAGAGAGAGGGAAGCAGGCTCCCTGCTGAGCAGAGAGCCCAATGTGGGACTCGATCCAAGGACCCTGAGATCCTGACCTGAGCCGAAGGCAGCGGCTTAACCCACTGAGCCACCCAGGCGCCCCTACATCTGTACTTTTAAATACATTGTTTCCTCAGCCTAGGATTGTGTGAACCTCAACCCCATGTGAATTCAGGTGGTTCCTATATTAAAAGTCAGCTAGAATCCAGTGATTTCCAGAAACTCTGGTTTTTTTTTTTTTTAATTCTACACTTCTTATTGACTCCATATTTGAATGTTTCCATTGTAAATCACTGTTCTTTCTTCCTAGTTATATTTTATAGATTATTTTAGATCATGAATTGGGTTTTCTATTAGGTTTTAGACCTATTAATTTATCTTGTTAGGTTATACACTAAGAATTAGCTCCATACCAATATAAAATTGACAAGAGGAATCCACTGATAGATGATAGACTCCATCTTAGCAAAGGATCAAGGCAAGTGTAGGCAAAAATTTTCAGTAAGCTCTCATTCACTTAATATTGCATAACTCTTTTCATAATATGCTGTCGTGCAGGATCCACTACTGTGATATACTGCTAGAATATGTTCACACATATCAAGTTTATATAAGAAAAACTCAGAGAAATATTTTTTTTCTGCTTCTGAAAACACAATGGGTGGCATTTTCCTTATTGGAAAGCATTAATGTTGTTTCATAAAACTGAACCTATTTGGGTGATATTATTAGAGGTGTTTTCTTCATTTTGTAAAACTAAACAAGATTATGCTTTATGCTTGAATTTCTTTAATCATCATAGGATATAGGAGATGTTTTTATCAGAGTCCAAAATACCATAATTCCATGCATTTATACTTCAACTCTAAATATTAGTATTATGTTCTGCGAACATAAACTTATGTCCATGTACATATGTGTATGGACATTTTCTCTTCCACTTCTAGAAGAGTGTTGCTATAGTTCTAATGCATTCAGTCATGATAATTATTTTTTAATTAGCCCAATGTCCTATTCTGTTCACTTAAGAAGTATTCATGTAATATTAAACATTAAGATCATACTTCCTTTATGTTAGGTAATCAAGACATAATATTTATTTGTTTGAATTTTTTTCAACCTTTCAACCCCCTTCACCTATTTTTCCCACACCCAACACTATCCTCCCTGTCTCAAGCAGCAACTAGTCTGTTTCCTGTATATGAACTTTTTTTTTAAAATTCTGCATATAAGAGAAATCATATGGTTATCTTTCTTTGTCTGACTCATTCCAATTAGCATAATACCCTGAAAGTCCATCCATGTTGTTGTAAATGGCAACAATGTTGTTGCAAGCAGCAAGATTTCATTCACTTTATAGCCTGAATAATATTCCTGTGTGTGTGTGTGTGCGTGCGCGTGCTTGCGCGCATGTATGTGCACATGTGCAAGCACACAATTTCTTTATGTGTTCATCTACTGGTGGACAATGAGGCTGTTTCCATATCTAGGCTATTGTAAATAATACTGCAATGAACATAACAGTGCATAAATCTTTTTAAGTCAGTGTTTTCATTTTCTTCAGATAAATACCTAAAAGTAAAACTGCTGGATCATATGGTAGCACTATTTTTAATTTTTTGAGAGACATAGTGGCTGCACCAATTTACATTCCCATGAACAGTATATTAAGATTCCCTCTTCTCCATGTCCTTGCCAATACTTGTATTTCTTGCCTTTCTGAAAACAGACATTCTAACATGTGTGAGATACTATCTCATTGTGATTTTGATTTGCACTTTCCTGATGAGTAGTGATGTTGGGCATCTTTCCATGTGTCCTGGATATTTATGTTTTCTTTGGAAAAATGTCTACTCATATGTTCTGCTTATTTTTTTAACATATAATGTATTAATTGTTTCAGGGATACAGGCCTGTGATTCATCAGTCTTACACAATTCACAGTACTCACCATAGCACATACCCTCCCCATTGTCCCTCACCCTGCCACCCCATCCTTCCCACGCTCCTCCACTCCAGCAACCCTCAGTTTGTTTTTAAATCAGAATTTTGGGGGTGGGGGTATAGCTCAGGGTTAGATGATTTGACTGCAGAATGTTTGGGGGTTTTGCTATTTAGTTGTTTGAGTTCTTTATATATTTTGGATACTAGCTTCTTATTAGTTCTATTATCTGCAAATATTTTCTACCATTCGGTAGGTTGCCATTTTGGTTGATGGTTTTCTTTGCTGTGAAGAAACTTTTTAGTTTGATGTAGGCCACCTGTTTATTTTTGTTTTCTATTGCTTTCACTTTTGGTGTCAGATTCAAAAAATCATCACTAATGCCTATGCCAAAAAAGCTTACCACCTACATTTTCTTCTAGGAGTCTTATGGTTTCAAGTCTTATGTTCAATCTTTAACCCATTTTGAGTTAATTTTTGTGCGTGGTTCAAGATGGTGGTTGAGATTCATTCTTTCGCATGTGGCTGTCAAGTTTTCCTACCATCATTTACTGAAGGGATTATCCTTTCCCCATTTATGTTCTTGGCCCTTTGTCATCAATTAATTAGCCATGTATACATGGATTTATATCTGGATTCTCTAGTCTGTCCCACTGAGCTATTTGCCTGTTTTTATACAAATACCATACTGTTTTAATTGCTGTACGTTTATAATTTAATTTGAAACCAAGGACCATGATGCCTTCAGCTTTGTTCCTTTTCCAGACTGCCTTGGCTATGCAAAGTCTTTTCTGGTCCTATACACATGTTAGGATTGTTGGTTCTATTTTTGTGGAAAATGCCATTGCAATTTTAGTAGGAATTGCACTGATTATGTAAATTGCCTTCATGTAATACTGAGTACTAAAATTATATTTTAAATTAACTATAAAATCCTTGAAGTCACATGTTATTTCTTAAAACTCCTTGTAGCACAAATTTACAGTACAGTGTTAAATTTTATTGGCTGATAACTCTTTTTGATTTTGATAAGTTGTCAATCAATAGGAGCTAATAAATAAAGCAAGCATACATGTATTATTTATTCTATTTTATGAAAACTATGAGACTATTCTAATAATATTTACTTACTATGACTTAATTTCAAATTTCTCTAAGTATGAGTGATTTGTGGAGTCTATTTTTGTTTTTGCCTTTTGTACTTTTAAGCAATCAGATATGACAGAATGTGCAATTTACTCTGAGGTTGGGGGAGTGCCCCTACCTGCAAAGATTTTGTTTTACTCATGCTTTCAATCATGATAGACATGCAATTATTACACAACTGTGTCTTAAAACCATCAAAACAGTCGGTTATTTATAAAAAGAAGAAATAACCTACACATACACATTTCCAAATTAAACTGCTGAGACACTTTCATTCTAATTTAACATTTGTATTTCTAAGTATTATGAGCCTGTTCCTTCTCGGATGGATTTCTTGGACTATCCTACAGATGACTATGTCCACTATTATCATGCTTATATTTCTTAAATATTAAAAATAAAGTGCTGTGGTTTATAAATTATTTGCTGACTATTCAGGATGAATCTAAGTTAGTTACAGCCATTAAAAAAAATAATCAGCTAGATGAACATAGGAAAGAAAAACCAGTGAATTCAAATCTCAAGATTGTTAAAAGGCAGGAATTGTTGTTGCTGTGTATCTGGCCACAAAATAACTGAATATGAGGAATTCAACTGAACTGTGCACTGCATAAACACAAATTGAGTTTGAGTCTATCTGGAACATGTTAGAATGAGAAAGTAAAAATCTGTTCACTTGTACCTCCTAATATGATACAAAGGTGAGCTCTTTACATGGGTTTATGACTAGCACACTAAACACTTTAATTCTATACAGCTTGACTAACTTCATTGTTCCATTTTCATCAATACTCTAATAAAATTGAAATAATTCTCTTTCCACACTTTTATGGGTAGCTAACACGTTCATTTAAAACTCTTCAACATTTTAATTTCTGTTGAAATTATTATTAAATATCTGTACCAACTATATATAAGGGTATATTAGAATATCATATAAATATATAAACACATTGAATGTAACAGCTATATTTTTTAAATTATGTCTAAATTTTATTCAATTGATTTATAAATCTACACTGAGAGTTGTTATGTAACATTAAGTAAATCTATATATCATGTTCATGAAAAAAATTCTGCTTCAAATCATTTGACCATATCACCTCCACTAAAGTAGCCTTCCACCCTTCTATTTTTCTATCCTATTATTATTTTTTGTGGTTCTTATACCTTTTTAAAATTATGTTATTTACATTTTTGTTTGTTGAGTTTGTTACCCATACCAGAATTGTTATAAGAATAGCAACAATAACAACAATTAATAGCAGTTAATAGTAAATAACTTTTTGTTTCTTTTTAACTAGGCTCTACACCCAGTGAGAAGCCCAATATGGGGCTTGAACTCATGACCTTGAGATTCAGACCAGAGCCAAGATGAAGAGTCAGATGCTCAACCTGCCGCCCAGGCACCCCAATAGTAACTAACATTTATTGAGCAGTGATTATAAGATAGAAACTATCTTATAGGTATTAACACAGTAAATCTTCAAAATAATCCTGTCAACTTGGTACTATTATTATCCCCATTTAGTAGATGAACAAACTGAGTGACAGAGAGATTTCCTGACTTACCCATAGTCCAATTCAAACAGTGCTTTCCAAAGTTGCCTCTTCACTATTCTCTTTCCTCTTCACCATCGCCTGCCTTATTCATGATTTACTGCTAATTTCTATGAGAACCACCTTCCTCATAAAAGTGAAGTTAAGTGTTTCGAAAAGGTGTTAAAATGCATTTAGAGAGCATAATATTTTGGCATATGCACACACACACAAATATATATTCTATAGCTGTTACTTTACTCATTTTACATATATAAGTAATTTACATATGTTTATATCTTTAATATAACATATATTTAAATATGTAAATATTTATATGTATTTATAAATGCCTTAAATGATAAATTTATATGTATACACACATATGATGAATAAAGTAATAGCTATGAAATATTGATCAAGATATAGTCCATTTTGTATTTTTAAAAATATTTCTTAGAGTAAACTAGAAAACTGAATGTCTTGTCCTCAACATTTCCGTTGCTCCTTCCTATCTGCCTCTAAAATCCCCCTATACTCTTACTGAACTGTGTTTTTTTTTAATTTTCTTTTAATATAATTTTATTTATTTATTTATTTATTTATTTATTTTAAATAAGCTCTACACTCAACGTGGGGCTTGAGCTCATGACCCTGAGATAGAAAGTCGAATGCTCTACCCACTGAGCCAGCCAGGCGCCCTTTAATTTTCTTTTAATGTAAGTTTTTTTTTTTCCTTGAGGGCTTGTTATTGTTTATTTTTTTCAGCATATATATATATATTTTTTTATTTCTTTTTAGCATAACAGTATTCATTGTTTTTGCACCACACCTAGTGCTCCATGCAATACGTGCCCTCTCTAATACCCATCACCTGGTTCCCCCAACCTCCCACCCCCCCCTTCAAAACCCTCAGATTCTTTTTCAGAGTCCATAGTCTCTCATGGTTCACCCCCCTTCCAATTTCCCTCAACTCCCTTCTCCTCTCCATCTCCATTTGTCCTCCATGCTATTTGTTATGCTCCACAAATAAGTGAAACCATATGATAATTGACTCTCTGCTTGACTTATTTCACTCAGCATAATCTCTTCCAGTCCCGTCCATGTTACTACAAAAGTTGGGTATTCATCCTTTCTGATGGAGGCATAATACTCCATAGTGTATATGGACCACATCTTCCTTATCCATTCGTCTGTTGAAGGGCATCTTGGTTCTTTCCACAGTTTGGCAACCGTGGCCATTGCTGCTATAAACATTGGGGTACAGATGGCCCTTCTTTTCACTACATCTGTATCTTTGGGGTAAATACCCAGTAGTGCAATTGCAGGGTCATAGGGAAGTTCTATTTTTAATTTCTTGAGGAATCTCCACACTGTTTTCCAAAGTGGCTGCATCAACTTGCATTCCCACCAACAGTGTAAGAGGGATCCCCTTTCTCCACATCCTCTCCAACATATGTTGTCTCCTGTCTTGATAATTTTGGCCATTCTAACTGGTGTAAGGTGGTATCTCAGTGTGGTTTTAATTTGAATCTCCCTGATGGCTAGTGATGATGAGCATTTTTTCATGTGTCTGATAGCCATTTGTATGTCTTCATTGGAGAAGTGTCTGTTCATATCTTCTGCCCATTTTTTTATATGATTGTCTGTTTTTTGTGAGTTGAGTTTCAGGAGTTCTTTATAGATCCTGGATATCAACCTTTTGTCTGTACTGTCATTTGCAAATATCTTCTCCCATTCCGTGGGTTGCCTCTTTGTTTTGTTGACTGTCTCCTTTGCTGTGCAGCAGCTTTTGATCTTGAAGAAGTCCCAAAAGTTCATCTTCGCTTTTGTTTCCTTTGCCTTTGCAGACATATCTTGAAAGAAGTTGCTGTGGCTGATATCGAAGAGGTTACTGCCTATGTTCTCCTCTAGGATTCTGATGGATTCCTGTCTCACGTTGAGGTCTTTTATCCACTTTGAGTTTATCTTTGTGTATGGTGTAAGAAAATGGTCGAGTTTCATTTTCTGCATATAGCTGTCCAGTTTTCCCAGCACCATTTATTGAAGAGACTGTCTTTTTTCCACTGTATATTTTTTCCTGTTTTGTCGAAGATTATTTGACCATAGACTTGAGGGTCCATATCTGGGCTCTCTACTCTGTTCCACTGGTCTATGTGTTTGTTTTTATGCCAGTACCATGCTGTCTTGGTGATCACAGCTTTGTAGTAAAGCTTGAAATCAGGTAACGTGATGCCCCCAGTTTTATTTTTGTTTTTCAACATTTCCTTAGCAATTCGGGGTCTCTTCTGATTCCATACAAATTTTAGGATTATTTTCTCCAGCTCTTTGAAAAATACTGGTGAAATTTTGATCAGAATGGCATTAAAAGTATAGATTGCTCTAGGCAGTATAGACATTTTAACAATGTTTATTCTTCCAATCCAAGAGCATGGAATGGTCTTCCATCTTTTTGTGTCTTCTTCAATTTCTTTCATGAGTGTTCCATAGTTCCTCAAGTACAGTTCCTTTACCTCTTTGGTTAGGTTTATTCCCAGGTATCTTATGGTTCTTGGTGCTATAGTAAATGGAATCAATTCTCTAATTTCCCTTTCTGTATTTTCATTGTTAGTGTATAAGAAAGCCACTGATTTCTGTACATTGACTTTGTATCCTGCCATGTTACTGAATTACTGTATGAGTTCTAAAAGTTTGGTGGTGGAGTCTTTTGGTTTTTCCATATAAAGAATCATGTCATCTGCGAAGAGAGAGAGTCTGACTTCTCCATTGCCAATTTGGATATCTTTTATTTCTCTTTGTTGTCTGATTGCTGTTTGTTTTTTGTTTTTAAAGATTTTATTCATTCACTTGATAGACAGAGATCACAAGTAGGCAGAGAGGCAGGCAGAGAGAGAGAGGAGAAAGCAGGCTCCTGCTGAGCAGAGAGCCTGATGCGGGGCTCGATCCCAGGACCCTGAGATCATGACCTGAGCCGAAGGCAGAGGTTTAACCGTTCCACTGAGCCACCCGGTGCCCCTGAACTATGTTTATTTACAAAGGAATTTAAAAAGAATTCTACAGAAAAAAAAAAAGTTCATTTGCTATTTCTAGTCCTCTTCTTTTAATCTGATTGATGTCCTTCCTGATATGCTCTAGTCAAGGTCACTGGCAATCTCTATCTCCACTGTTCTCATAGAAACTGGTTACTTTTCTTTCTCCTTTCTGACCTTCTCAGGTATCCCCATGCTAGTTTTCCATGTAATTCACCTCTTTCTCAGTCTCTTCTGATTTTGCACCTCTATCTAAGTTATAAATGCAAAATTGAAATTAAAAAATTGAGATAAAAATACAAGCTTTAGAGAAGCCAATTCAAAGAATGACCAGTAATTTGTAATAACTGCTGTTTTTGTTCCAATTATCAAATGCTTTGCTTCTTGCCTCTTGCTGTCTCTTTTTTTCTAGACTATTTCAAAAAATGATTTGTAAAAGTACACCAATCTGTTACATTCAAATATTAAAAATGTATCCTCAAGCACAAGGCAACTATCTTTGATGGCTTACAAAACAGGATATACTACACACATATAAAATATTAACTTAAGTATACATGTTGAAATAATATGTTAAATAATGCATGTCCAAACTATCTTAATTTACAATGTTCTGAAATATAATAATAATGAGAGTAAGAGGTAGATAATGATATATTCTGGCCAAATAATTTTGGTATATGCTGCCTACTATGTCTTTGCTTTAGAGGCTCACAATACACATTTGCACATAAAAGGCTCTGAGGTGGGGAGGAGCAAGATGGCAGAGGAGTAGAAGACCTAAATATCATTGGATCCCAGGAATTCAGCTAGATAGTTATCAAACCATTCTGAACACCTAAAAACTCAACAGGAGATTGAAGAAAAGAAGAGAAGCAATTCTAGGAACAGAAAAGCATCCACTTTCTGGAAGGTAGGACGTGTGGAAAGTAAATCAGAGGCAGTATATGGAAAGATAGGCCACAGGGGAGGGGTCAGCTCCTGGCAAGCAGTAGAGCAGTGGAACACAAAATTGGAAATTTTAGAAGTCTGCTCCACTGAGGGACGTCACTCCCAAGAATTAGTGAGGCCACTGCTCTTCGGGCAGGGACACCACAAGTGGCAGATCCAGGGAGATTTGCCTTCCTCCTCCAGGAGGAGTGGTATAGGAGCATGTTGCAGGGATCTGCTGGGTTTGGAGACTTCCAAAATAGGGGAATGCAGCACATAGAATACATTTTTTTTTTCCCCATGATTCTTTAGTCTTTCAAAGTTAAATTTTTCTAATTTTATTTTTTTCTTATTCTATTTTTTAAAATTTCCCTCTTTCCTATTTTAACGTTTAACTATTTTATCAATACCTTTTAAAACATCTTTTTAAAATTTTCATTATTATAGTCATATTTTATCCTTTCATTGAACTTAACCTTATTTTCTGTACACATATAGGTTTTCCTTTCTTTAAAATTTTGGGATACAGTTTCTTCTAATAGATCAATATAATACCCTAAATCTAGTGCATGGCTTTGTTCTAGTCTCCAGTCTGATCACATTCCTTCCTCTTTTTTTTCTTTTTTCAACCAACTTCTTATCAATTCATTTTTTAGAATCTTTTTTAAATTTTCATCTTTACAGTCATATTCCATCCCTTCATTGTGTTTACCCTTATTTTTGTATGTATATGTATATTTCTTTCTTTAAAATTTTGGGAGGCAGTTTCTTCTAACACACCAAAATACACCAAAATCAAGTGTGTGGCTCTGTTGTATTCACGAGTCTAATATATATACATATATATAGACTGACTTATTGATTTAATATAAAATATATTATAAATGTATTACATATATATGTTATATATAACATAATATAAAATATATTATTCTTAGATATTATAGATTATTATTATATTATAATATAATGTTATAATATTATTAGACAAAATATATTATTGTTAGATATATATTATATATTATATATTTTTTTCTCATTTCTTCTTCCCCCCACACACTCCCCCAGTTTTGGGTCTCTTCTGATTTGGTTAGTGTATATTTTTCTGGGGTCATTGCTACCCTTTTAGTATTTTGTTCTCTCATTCAACTATTCTTATCTGGATAAAATGACAAGGCAAGAAAACTCACCACAAAAAAAAAAAAAAAAAAAAGAACAAGAGGCAGCACCAATGCCTAGGGACCTAATCAACACAGACATTAGTAATATGTCAGATCTAGAGTTCAGAATGACAATTATCAAGTGCTAGCTGGACTCAAAAAAAAAGCATGGAAGATAACAGAGAATCCCTTTCTGAAGAAATAAAATCCCTTTCTGGAGAAATAAAAGAACTAAAATCTAACAAAGTTGAAATCAAACAAGCTATTAATGAGATGCAATAAAAAATGGAGGCTCTTAATGCTAGGTTAAATGAGGTAGAAGAGAGAATTAGTGATATAGAAGACCAAAGGATGGAAAATGAAGAAGCTGAGCAAAAGAAAGACAAACAACTACTGGACCACAAGGGGAGAATTCGAGAGATAAGTGATACTGTAAGACAAAACAATATTAGACTAATTGGGATCCCAGAAGAAGAAGAAAGAGAGAGAGGGGAAGAAGGTATATTGTAACAAATTATGGCAGGGAATTTCCCTAATTTGGCAAAGGGAGCAAGCATGAAATTCCAGAAGGCACAGAGAACCCCCCTCAAAATCAATAAAAATAGGTCCACACCCTGTCATCTAATAGTAAAACTTAAAAGTCTTAGTGACAAAGAAAATCCTGAAAGCAGCTCGGGACAAGAAGTCTGCAACATACAATGGTAAAAATATGAGATTGGCAGCAGACCTATTCACAGAGATCTGGCAGGCCAGAAAGGACTG
Organism: Enhydra lutris kenyoni; assembly: GCF_002288905.1. Classification (NCBI taxonomy): domain Eukaryota; kingdom Metazoa; phylum Chordata; class Mammalia; order Carnivora; family Mustelidae; genus Enhydra; species Enhydra lutris. The sequence continues at coordinate 23,623,680 of NW_019154089.1, forward strand.
GCATGATATACTCAGAGCACTAAATGAGGAAAGTATGCAGCCAAGAATACTATATCCAGCTAGGCTGTCATTGAAAATAGAAGGAGAGATAAAAAGCTTCCAGGACAAACAAAAACTAAAAGAATTTGTAAACACTAAACCAGCCCTATAGGAAATATTGAAAGGGGTCCTCCAAGCAAAGAGAGAGCTTAAAAGTAACAGACCAGAAAGGAATAGAGACAATATACAGTGACAGTCATCTTATAGGCAATACAATAGCATTAAATTCATTTCTTTCAATGTTTATAGCAGCAATGACCACAATAGCCAAACTATGGAAAGAATCTAGATGTCCATCAACAGATGAATGGATAAAGAAGATCGGTATATATATATATATATATATATACATATATATGTATACACACACACACACACACACACACACACACACACACATACAATGGAATACTATACAGCCATCAAAAATCCCTATAATCCTGCCATTTGCAACAATGTGGATGGGACTAGAGGGTATTATGCTAGATGAAATAAGTCAATCAGAGAAAGGAAATTACCACATGATCCCTCTGATATGAGGAATTTGAGAGGCAGGGTGGGGGGTTATGGGGAGTAGGGAGGGAAAAAAATGAAACAAGATGCCATTGGGGAGGGAGACAAACATAAAAGATTCTTAATCTTAGGGAAAAAACTGAGGGTTGCGGGGGGATGGGGGGAAGGGATAGGGTGGCTGGGTTATGGACATTGGGGAGGATATGTGCTATGGTGAAGTGCTGTGAATTGTATAAGACTGATGATTCACAGACCTGCACCCCTGAAGCAAATAATATACTAATTTTTTTTAAAAAGGCTCTGAGATGTAGTACAAAAAAGAAACTGGTTAATTTTATTTAATATGTATCACCACAGCTGATTTGAATACAGTACCTTATCTATCACTACATCTCTCTTTTTTTGAGAGCTAGTCCTATTAATATACCTTAGAACATTATTTCACAATATACTACTTTGGAAAATGCTATTATGGAAAAATTATCTGAATAAACAAAATCAGAAGTCTTCTTTACATCAATGAGTTATCCGTATTTTATTACTATAATTGTTACTATTATTATCATCACCCCCTAGATCAAGAATTGTTACTTAAGTTGAAGGGGGAAAGGAAATAACAGAATCACATTCTCAAAATCTCTCTCTTTAGGTCCATACCAAATCTTTTGATTCATATCTGAAGGAGAAAATCCCAGGGAAATAATTCTTTGGAAAAGCTCCACAGGTGATTCTAATACTGATATGCTGCTCCCTCCTCTAGTTTTGTTTTTATCCCAACCACAGATCTATATAATTATTCAGTTTTATTTTGTTTTGTAAAAGAGCATATTAATCTCTTAAGACCAAATCTGACAGATATAACCAGAAACTTTGCCATTAGCTTGGGTTGTTCATAGTAAGCCTATTCTTGTTTCTTTAGTTATCTAAACTGTTAGACCTTAGATAATGATTTCACTGAAAATATCTCTATTGCTCATAGATTACACTGCAAATTTTCCTATAGTGAATTAAAAATTATTCAGGTATGTGGTATTTCAGCTTAGTGTCACAGTGTAGCAGATACCAAGTGAATGCCTTCATTGGAAAAAAATCAATAGTCATTGAATTTACACAATTATATTAAACCAATACTCAAATCTGAGGAAGCAATTGAAAAAATTAAAATAGAGTTACATTTACCAGTGAGATTATTTTCACATTATTGGGAGGCATGATCTTTTAAAAACTAACAGGATCTGGCATTGGTTGTTTTGAATTGATGGTCTGTTTTGACCACACTGGCCAAGCTGGGTTGTAAGACATTCAACTTCAAGTTCCAACTGGCTTCTGCTATACACATGTGTATCCAATATTCATTCATCTGGCCTTAGTTACAGTCCCACTTTAATTTGTGAAGGATTTGTCCACTTTATCAACTGATATTTATTCATTTTATTTGACTTCCAAATTGGCAGGATCTCTCTAACACCACTACATGGAATCCAAATTTGCAAGGCTGATCAAATTTCAGACACAAGTCACAATAAACCATAAACCTCCACTCACACTTTGAAATGCATTAACTATATAGTTCTTTGCTTATGTACTGTCCCCGATAGATAGAAGAGCAGAAAGGAAAACACTTCACAAGTGTTATTAAGAAGACATGGTTGGGACGCCTGGGTGGCTCAGTTGGTTAAGCAGCTGCCTTCGGCTCAGGTCATGATCTCAGCATCCTGGGATCGAGTCCCACATCGGGCTCCTTGCTCATCAGGGAGCCTGCTTCTCCCTCTGCTTCTGCCTGCCATTCTGTCTGCCTGTGCTTGCTCTCTCTCCCTCTCTCTCTCTGACAAATAATTAAATAAAATCTTTAAAAAAAAAAATAAAAAAAAAGAAGACATGGTTAGTCCTCTCAAAGAATTTATAGTCTACTGAATCCCCATCATATGTAACCTGATTGACATACATCAGTCTGTAGATTATAAATCAAAATGACTATAGCTTTCCCATTAAAAATGCCAACAATTTTTAAATTTGTAAACAAAAAAAGCACAATGAATCTGCTAAATTAGAGTGCTTAGTAAATAAGAAAACCTTTTATTAATGAGAAGTATTGATACACTGCTGAAATATAACCACTTCTATGTGGCTAGAATATGAATTTGCTGAATGAGTATGCATACTTCATACACAGATTCAATAAACTATCATCCTATTCATAATTCCACTACTGACTTATCCAAATGCTGCTTAGAAGTTATTATCTATGCTAGTACATTATACAATTAAGATAGTATCTATTGATTAGAAATATTTTGACACAGTAAATATGTTTTCAATTTGTTAGGAGAAAAAAAAAGAACTACCATAATACCTTCGGACTAGATACGAATATCAGCTTTCAAACTCTAGCCAGGAAACCTTAATTTGAGCACTAACATTTAAAAGCTATCATGTGAGCATAGAGTTCTATAAAGAAAACTGATCTTTCAGGAACTCCAACATGTGTTTGTTTATATTTCCACTGAGCATTTCTCTTTCTAGAGAGGAGAGTCACAGCTACAAGTAGATTTACTGAAAAGATCTGCATGCAGTCAGCATCCCATATCTCCATAGTATGTAGCCTGCTTGGGGCAGGGGTGAATTATCTGGTTTATGGGGGCTCAGATAGAGGTCACTGCTTGGATTGCAATTCTGACTTGCCTGTAGTTTATTTTGTGTAAATGTGGAAGTAGCAGCTTCTGAATCCCTGTAGTGAAGGAAACCTTATCCTCTGTTTGAAGCTGGATTTACCCTGAGTTTCCATGACGAGATTTTATAAACAAAATTCTCTTCTTGGCAGATATAAATATGGAGAGACTTATCTTGCAAATTTTTCTGTGAATCATTACAGGCTCCAAAATGTGACTATTAACATATCAAAGTATATTTGGGGTAGAGGGTGGACATGCTCAATTCTAAAATGTGCAAGTTGAGACATGAACCACTTATTTCTCATAAAGAACAACACACACACAACACTCAGTGGTTGAACACAACATTTCAGTGGTTGAAAAAAGTATTTACACTTCCTGTATTTATAGAACAAGTAGGAAGTTAAGGTAGTGATAATGTTATTAAGGCAACAGCATATGGGGACTAAGGAAAAGCTGTTGGATCATTTTCTTGAGAATAGAATCTTATATCAAATTTATTGTTTATGGACAGTGAAGGGAAAAAATCTGGGTAACAGTTTAATATTCTTGCCAGTTTCAAAATGTCCAACATAGCAAAGAACTAGTGAAGTTTCAAATGCCCCTAGAAGTGTCATGATCTGGAGGCAGGGTGAGTACATATCATAGAGCTGGATGTTTTTATTTCACTAAAGAGCACATTTCAGAACAGAATTCTCTTAAGTCTCAAAGTTGGCAAACTAAAAACACTCTTTCAAACAGCAGGTGCTCAATGAAACAAGGTCGGATATCTCATATGCTCATAACATTTTTTTCCTTACCTACAACTAATTCCAAATATATCAAATAGATCATTCACCAGCCTCAGGAGGGAGGCAGGAAAACATAATTGTTTAGTTCTTAAATGGGGACACTGAGTCAGAGATTACTTACTCTCTCTTTAGAATCACCATTTTACCCTGCTGGTATTATGTGAGTAGTCTGCATTAATGGGAAATCCATTTGGCTTTATTACGGTAGAAGACATTCAAAAGTAATAAAATCTATTGTCATACTGGGGTTGGCTTTGCAGAAAATGATTTCAAGATGTCTTTTATTTTGCTAGGGAGAGTGTCTGTATATGTAACTATTACAAAGAAGATAATCATAATAAATTATCATTGGATTTAATTGAGCAAGTGTGATCTACTGGTAGACTTTAAGTAGTGAATATTGGGTTAGATCATACTAGTCTAAACACCAAGACATCTTGCCGTTCTTGCAAGCATATGTAAAAATAAATTGTTCAAAAAGTTATAGTGATTTTGTCTATATAATGGAGTTTTCACAGGAGTATATGTCAGGTCTAACTAAAGGATTAGAACTTCTTTCCTTCTCTGCTCCCTTAAAAAACAGGATGTCTTTTCCCGATTACCTCTGACTTGTAGAAGGCAAAAAGTAGACAATGCCAAGAAGAATTCAAAGGCATGAGTTCCTAGCTCCAGCTTTCTTAGGGAACAAGTATAACACATAGACTTGACTCATTTATTTATTCATTTGTTCTTCAAATCATTATAGACTATACTGTGTCCCAGAGCTTATTCTGGAAGTTAAGAATACAGTAGTAAATAAGACAAACAAGTTCCTTGTTCTAATGTCATTTATATTCTTGAGGAGAAGCAGAAAATAGCCAAACAAACTCGTAATTTCAGGTAGTACAAACAAGGGAAAAATTAAGGAAGGTAGAAAACAGAATAGGTGAGGATAGCACAGTTGACAATTTCAGATTCAGTGTTATTCTGAAGTCAGCCTATACTGGTTCAAGGGAGCTTGCTGTGAAATATTCAGGAATTTTGCAAGTAGCCTTTTAAACCATTGGTAATTTGAAATCAGTCATGGGGGTGGGTGAGGGGCAGGGAGTATATATACCATGGGAATGGCAAAGGCTACAAATCAGAGATCCTTTGCTTTTTCTGAGAACCGATTTACTAGCATACCCTTAGAAATGATGGACAGGGACAGTCCCTCTGTAGAGATGATTTTTTAAAATATTTTATTTATTTTTAAGAGAGAGAGAGAGAGAATGAGCAAGGGGAGGGGCAGAGAAAGAAAGTCCTGGGACTTGATCCCAGGACTCCAGGATCATGACCTGAGCCAAAGGCAGATGCTTAACTGACTGAGTCACCCAGGTGTCCCTGTAGAGATCATTTTTGAACAGAAACCTGAATGTACAGAAATGGTAAGTCATGCAGAAATGATGGGGAAGAGTATCAATCAGGGTAGAACTGTGAGCATAGAGGCCCTGAGACAGGAATCAACCTAAAAGAAATAGTAAGTCATGATTTAGGTTGATTAGGAATCAACCTAAAAGGGTGTAGTGTAATGGGTAAGGTTAAGAAATATCTGGAGATCTAGGAGACATTTTAAAATGTAGACCCTTGTATGCCATGATAAGGAACCTAGATTTTATTTTAATTAAAATAGAGAGTTATAGGTTTTGAATAGAGAAGAAACATGAATTTTTAAAATTATAATAAGGTTCATTCTAGTTGCTCTGTGGAAAACAGATACAAGAGCTAAAACCAAAAGTAGGGGAATCAGTTTTCATGTTATTCCACTATTCCCTGCCAGATATGGTGATGGTGGAGTGAACTGGAACTACAGCTGTGCAGATGATGAGAAGTAATATCTAGCATATGACTTGAAAATAGAATCTATAGAGTATACAAAAGTATATGGATAAGAGAAATCAAAGATAATCTGTACTTTTGCCCTGAGCAAATGGGAAATGCTAGACATTTTCTAAGATGAAAGGCCATGAGTCCGAAGGGTTTAATAAATTGGGGGTTAAGAATTAATATTCTATTTTGTATACAGAATGTCATATTAGGTTTAAAATGATATAAGAACCCTTAAGAGAAGTATCCTTCTATTGTTTACAAGTTTAGTAATCTGATTAATGGATTCAATTTGTAAAAAAGCTTTCTGAATTATATCTGGTTCTATTTGTGATCAACTTTTACTTTGAAGTAGTATGGAAAGGTGACTAGGAAATTATTGAATTTTATAGCATTGGAAGTAATTTCTTACTGTAATTACCACACAATAACTCAGTATTATTTCCTTTTGATTTCCCAGGTATAGAATTTTACAAATTATGCTAAATATTCCTTTTCAAATGTTCATTTGGAACCTCCATTGAATTATAGGAAAATATCACAAAACCAATTTTTCAAGTACTTAAAATACTTACAGTGGTTCTATTAAATTTATCTGATGTAGATATATTTACTTAAAATTATTTAACATTTAAAACTTAATAAAAAGTTGAGCTTTTTGTATAAAATGAATAAATTTGCTTAAATTGAGATACTAATATATTTCCAAATTTTATTTTTCATAGACATTGTATTTATCAAATAATACTATATATAGGTAATGCCCAATCCCTGAAAATGAAGTTAATAATACTTGCAATATACAACTGTTATGAAGCTTAAGTCACATTATTATGTCCTTTATTATTGCAAATCATTAATTCTTTAAATGCATGTTGCATGCTGTGTAGTATATATTAAAAAATATTTTTACTTAGCCTCAGAAAAACTGAATTAAATTATGTTGTAACCTGAATTCTATGTGTAGAATATGTGTTTGATTTTCCTCTATTGCTAACTTCATCAAGAAATACATATTTTTAGCATTTTCTACTTGTTATTTGCTTCTGATAAAGAAGCTGAAATGTTCCTACCAATCATTTAAAAAAAAGAAAGAGAAAGAAAAGAAGGAAGGCAGAAAAAAAATAGTGAGGTATCTTCTTTTGCTGTATGGCAGGTTTAAGAAAAGTGAGTATGGATAGAAACAGGTTAGCTTCAATAAATATGAATCACCTTGGAACAGAAGGGTCTGTCTGCTTCCTTCTACATACAGCTTGTTTGTTACAAGTTACTACAGGTAATACTGATAAATAAATTAGCTACTCAAAATGAAAACTACATGCTGCCTTAAAGGAGCACTTTAAAGAGAGAAGGTTAAGATATGTGACAAAAATCCAGTGTACAGTGATAAAGGGAAAAACTGAAACCTCGCCTCAAAATTAAAAATAGAAAGAAGAATGATACTAAAAACCTCACAAACCATGAGAGACTGTGGGCCTGGAGAAACAAACTGAGGGTTTTGGAGGGGAGTGGGGTGGGGGGTTAGGCGAGCCTCGTAGTGGGTATTAAGGAGGGCACGTATGGCATGGAGCACTGGGTGTGGTGCATAAACAATGAATCTTGGAACACTGAAAAAATTAAATTAAATTAGAAAAAAAAAAAAAAACACCTCACAAATTGTTGAAAAAGATTTCAGGAAATTCAAGACATCTTTCATTTTTATCTCCTTTGATTGATATATGTATGCCTTTTATTGGTTTAATATACATATCTAACCATCTAAACTGCCTTACATTATGCACCCATTTTGTAAATATAATGTGGGAATGGTAGTTTGAGCTTCCAGGTGAATAAAACCATTGAAACAGATCATGTGTGGCCACCACAGCCATTGTAGGTAGTGGGGTGAAGTCACACCTGTCAGTTTAGGAGATGCATTAGAGGAATTAACTTCTCCTTGGAAACTAAAGCTCCCTTTTATGAACTTAATCTTCAGAATTGCTAAATCTGGGGGTAGAAATTCACCTGTAATCACTATAATGTGGCCTCAGAGCAAAAGGTATGTCCCACTTGACTATGACTAGGCAATGTCTAACCAAAAGGTCTTACTCATCAGTCACACATTCCTCATCTGTAAAATGGGGAACAGACTATATACTTGATAGAGTTTTTATGAAGACTAAAGGAGAAATGACATATAGACACCACCTAAGTGGTCATTTTTTCATGTCTTGAAGTAGAGTCAAGTGACAATTTTTGCTCTTTGAGTATGAAGGTACAGGTTTTGTGTAATAGAGAAAAATATTATTTTTGCTTCATTTGAAGGAAAATGCAATATAAAGGTATATGTATTTCTTTCATTAATAGTTACCAATGTAGCAATATAGTTACAATACCAGTATAGTTACCAATATGCCAATATATACCACATTATGTACTAGTTGCTGCTTTAAATGTTTTACAAATAAGAATCAATAAATCCTCATAACAAACCTAAGAAAAAAGAAGTATTATTTGTTCACATTTTATAGATCAGAAACTGAGACACAGGCAGTAACCTGTAAGAAGCAGAGCCATCATGGAAACACAAGTCAGCTGGCTCATAGCACATACTGAAATCACACACTTCTATTCTCTTTGTAGATACTGTGAAGTTTCCATTTTTACTTGACAAAATTTGTCATTTGAGTATCACGTGCACTTATTCATTGACTTATATACTTCCATAAAAGTGCTGCACCATTCAAATTCTTGGAATAAGTGCACATTCAAAACAAATGCCTATAGAAGCATGAAGATACTCCTTTTTCTTTTGAGAAAAAACAGAGATCATCAGTTGTCTCATTATTTACAGTTGGGCATACTTTTCTCTAAATGAGTTAAATTTGCATTTTAAAAGACACATCTTATCAAAAGTATTTTTTAAAGTAATCATACTGAACTTACCTTTTTAGTTATATACTATGCTTTAGCTGCTGTTTTAGGGATTTTTAATAATTTATTTTTAATTTTTTTTTTAATTTTAAAATTTTTTGTTAACATATAATGTATTATTTATTTCCGGGGTACAGGTCTGTGAATCATCAGTCTTACACAATTCATAGCACTCATCATAGCACATAGCCTCCCCAATGTCCATAACCTAGCCACCCTCTTATTTTTAGTTTTATTTTTTTAATTTATTTTATTTTTTAAAGATTTTATTTATTTGACAGAGAGAGAGAGCACAAGCAGGCAGAGAGGCAGGCAGAGAGAGATGGGGAAGTATGCTCCCTGCTGAGCAGAGAGCCTGATGCAGGGCTTGATCTCAGGACCCTGAGATCATGACCTGAGCCAAAGGCAGAGGCTTAACCCACTAAGCCACCCAGGCATCCCTCACCCTCTTATTTTTAAATACATAAATACTACCAACTTTTTTTTTTTTTTTAAATGTTTGGTTCTATACTTCCTGAATGAATTTTGGGTCAGTCCAGCTTCTGGATCCTTTCCTTTAAGTCAGGTTTATGTTGGACTTTCTCTCTTTGGGTTGCATGGATTTAATAAGACAGATGGATGGACGGATGTGGATGGATGGATGGATGGATGGATAGATGGAAGGAAGGAAGGAAGGGAGGGAAGGGAAAGAAAGAAAAGGACATGAGTGGTTCACTAAATATCAGAAGTGGAAAGACTTTCAAATTTCTCTTCTTCCTCTTGTTCCTTAAAAAACACTTAAAAGAGCTGATCTGTCATTTTATGGAATTAGAACTTAAGTATTTTTTAATGTAGAAGTACAATATTAGTTGCATTTTTCTGAGTGCTTCCTTGGCACTAGGTCCATTAATTCCATTTATGAGTTACACCATTCTCTGTGCTAGGTGTTATGCCTACTTTACTTTTAAGAATCAATATAACTATGGCTAAGAAAAGTATAGGAGTTTGTTCAAGTATACAGTGTCAGAGCAAGGATGTGGTTATTCCTGTGTCTGTAAAACCTGGCTTCTTGTAAAATCCAGGCTTTTGCCTGCAAAACAGTGGTTCACAATCACCTCCCCCCCAAACCTATGAAGAGGGTGCTGTTTAATGTTTAAGCACAGTCTCCACACTCTCAGTCCTTGTTCCCTCATGACTGGAGAATCATGATGAACTTGTATCTACCTCTAAAATATGGAGGGTGGGAAAGTGCTGTTGCTTCATTCACTATCAAATTGTGATGGGAAAGAGTAAAGTAACATAGGTAACATTTTCATGTCAGTAAACTTACTCAAATGAAGATACATTACTAGAGTGTCTAATTTTCTGCAAAGGCTGTTTTCTCAACTTCATATTTTAGAGGTAACATCTAAATTATTCTTATGGTTTTTAGGTTATAAATAGTAATTAATTGTTGTTTAAAAGTAGTTTAATAAAGTTATCCACATAATAGCATGAATGCATATGCTCTAAATTGCATCATTTGAACTAAAATTATTCCTATTGCTTTCCTTAATATTAAGTTAGAAAAAATGAAATTTCCTATTTGCCATATATTATATCCAATATGGTTTGTGGAAAATCATTTTCTGCAGCCTGCCAAAGTATCTTACACTTGCACAAAGATTACAACTGTAGTCATAATTAACCTATGGAAAAGAAACGAAATAGACAAGCAATAGCAGTACAGAATAGATTAAAGGAAACATCCTCTATTGTATTTCTCACAAAATATTAGATTAAAATTCAAATTCTTTCTAGTGACAGATTGTTACAAGAATAAGAAATGGCACAAACAATCCATTTCGGGACAAAGATTTAACAAAAATAGGAAGGTTAATTATAATTGAATATTCCCTATGGACAGCTCAGAAGATATGCTTTAGTCTATCTCTTATTGACAGGTGGTAGTGTAAATTAAACGTGGTATTATGCATTCAAATTGGATTTCAACTACTCATCATCCATAGTGTGGCAGTAGAATTAGCCCTGATGATGACAGTCTAAAGATCATAATGAGAATAGGTGCCCTTTTCCATTCATATTGCAGTTTCAGTGGTAGAGAGGGTAGGAGTTGGAGACTAGATTCATAATTTTGTTATAATCTTTGCTGCCTGAACAATTCATTCCATGAATCAACTATCCTGCATATTAATACTGTACTGACTATTCTTCTAATTAATGACAGACAAAAGGACACTTGTCTTCTATAAGAATTGTGCCAACTCTGAGAAAAAGAAGCATTCAAGATCCTGTCAATTCTACCATCAATCATTGTTTTATGTAAGCATGGGAATGTTAGTGTGTTCTCTAGAACCTCAGACATACACACATAAAACAGCAGCAAGGCACAGTTAAACAACAATCCTAAATAAATAAATAAATAAATATGGGGAGGGAAGGGAAGAGATGGGAAAGGAAAGGAAAAGAACAGGAGAAGAAGAGTTTGTTTCTGATGATGGTCATGTGTGACTTCAACTGCATGGGTCAAATGGTTCTCAAAGATGTGCTGCAGAAATCTGATGTGAAATTCTATATAGGTATCCATGAGCTCTGAAATGCAAATGTTCAAATCACTCCCTGTGTACTTAGTCACAGTTATTCCTATGATTCCATGTACTTTTCCTCAACACAAAGATTGTGGATTACCTGCATTAGAAAGCACCAAGAGGGGCACCTGGGTGGCTCAGCTGTTAAGCATCTGATTTAGGCTCAGGTCATGATCCCAGGGTCCTGGGAACCAGCCCCACATCTCCCTCTCCCACTCCCCCTCCTTATGTTCCCTCTCTCGCTGTGTCTTTCTCTGTCAAATAAATAAATAAATTCTTTAAATTATTTTTTAAAAAAGTACCAAGAGCAGAAGGGGGTGTCAGTTGAAAATGAATAACCTGAGCCCTACCCCAGTCTTACTGATTCAGAATTTCTGCCAGTGAGACCTAAGAGCTTTTGTTTTTTAACATCATCTGCAGGTGAGTCTGAGATACTATAAACTGTAAGAATCTCAGAACAAATTTAAAGAATTAGCATTTAGCAACTCAGTCATTAGGACAATCTCAAGACCTAGGTAAGAAAGGTTAAGGTAGGAACACCATCTAATGAGTTATTTTGGTTGTTTTGTTCATGAAATTAGTGTATTATTTAGTTATTAAAGAGTATTTTTATTATGACAAAACAGCATTTCCATGCCACAGTCTAACCAAATATTTCAGATGTTTCTGGTTACTCACTGAGATGAACAACAAAGACTGATTTTGTTTAAAGTTATCCCTATCTACCATATATGAAGATTAAAGAAAAACAGTTGGCCATAATACTAAATATCTAAACACAAATATAACATGTAACAAGTAGCTTCAATTTTTTTAAAGTCCATTTTATTTTAATTTGTCTTCAAACAATTGCCTAAAATTTAAACTGTAAGAAACAGTGATTATAACAGCATCTGGTAGAATTTCCATCTCAACAGTGTTTTTCTTTAATAACTGCATGTAATTATTCATGACATTTGGGATTATTGAACACAAATAGAAGGGAATGAAATGTTAAACCTTCCCAAGGATAAAAAATATTGTATATCTTTATTATAACTCCTAATTTAATTAATGTATTCTTGATGCCATCTGGTCAGATTATCTTAAAAGTTAACAAAAGAGATCAGACACTTAACTAATAATAAATCTAAAAGAGTGTAATACTGAAACACTGATATTATGCCATCATCATAACTAGAATACTGCAGAAAAAAAAAAGGATAAGAGGAAAAATAAATCTCAGTTACTCTAGGACATGTCTTCAAAGGATGAAGAAGAGAGACTATCATGCCCTCATTCACAACTTTATATATAACAACAATCATATATTTAAAGGAAAGTGAGATGCATACCCACTCAAAATGCTTTATAGAAAGCAGGTAAGAAAGTATGGCTAATAATACACACTTAGAGCCAAATACTCAAAGTCTCAATATCTTTTCTAGCTGTTGAGTCCTCTTATAGTTGCTTAATCTCTCTGGACCACAGAGTCCTCATTTGAAAGACATGATTACCCACATAAAACATTTAAAAGAGTGATGGGAATATATTGTGTGTGTGTATCTTTATATATCTCTTAGCAATTGAAAATCCATGAGATATTACACAAACAACACTTCATTTGTAATAAGAAAATTCTGATACTCTATTATATGGGAAAAATCATGTCTCTGAAACTTAAAATTTTGTTTTTTTTTAATATAAGGTTTTATTTATCTTACAAGTTTATTATTAGGATTGCATAAAATTACTTTTGCTGAAGTCCCCATCAAAACTCTAACAAATATTAGGTACCTGATTAGTTTCTTCTTTAAGTCTCAAATATATAGAGAATTCTAGCTATCTCCAGAGAGCAAAGAACACAAATATAGAAAACTGTAGGAGACTTTGAACTTGTTCTCATAATAACTGAGATCTGATTTGAGGAATAAGAAGCCTCTTTTCTTTGTTCAATAGTCTGACATCTGAGGTCAGACTATGTATTTAATTCATATTTTTGGTTACCTTCTTCTATTTCTGCAAATCTGTCTCAAAGGCCATCTTATCTTTAATAACCTTAAAATCCTTAAAGTATGTACATTTGAATAGTCCCTATCCATGGGCACCTGAAGATGTAACCTGTTGGGAAATGTTAAAGTAAAACAATTAGCAACCTCAGTTATTTAGATTTTTGCACCATTCTTAATACTGTCATTTTTTAAATTTACTGGAAAAGTCCAGAAGCTATCACTCAAAAAAGGATCAAGTCAGGAATACAGGAATGTTGAATCAACATTCAGTTGACATTATATCACAAATACAATTTTTCTCAACATAAAGGTAAAATAATACCAAGAAAATGCATTTGGATAATATCATGTGCTAGGATTAAGAACAAGATATTAGCATACAAATTCAGCATTCAGGGATATTTATAAAGTAATCAATTCAGTTAAGAACAGAGTAAAATGAATATAAAAGCATAACTAAATAATATGGAAAACTGTGAAAGAAAATGAAGGCAGGAGAAAAACATTTACCAGAAAAATAATGTTTTTGTTAATACGTCACAAATTCAGTTTGGCGCACTAAATTGATTAGGTGTAGGTGTTGTATGGGCAGTCTATACATTTTTTCTTTAACATTCATTTATTCTCTGTGTTTTATAACATGAAAATGCATGTATCAATTTGCAGAGAAAGAGTAAATGTAAGTTATTTTTGCTGTTTATTCATATGTTAGATTACTTTGTTTATCAACCCATACATTAAAATGTAATCATTTCATTGTCAGGAGCCTAAAGCTAATGTTAATTACAGTTTGAAACTTCGATTATTAATGCATCTTTACCTACTGAAGTGTGAAATAAGCAATAGTAGTTGGAATTCACCAATTAAATTAGCTTCTGAGACAAGAATTCATAAGTAGGCATTTGTTCATGATGAACAAATGCTGTAGAATTTCATGTTACAAGCTATATTTGTGAAATATTAGTCCCAAGGAGGAAGAAAAATTTTCCAAGAAATGAAGATTAAATGACTTATGCAATAAATACAGTAGATGTGATAGCACACTATATCTTTTCTGTTCATATTTCCTATGTCAATCAGAAAAACTATATAAACTCAATACATAAAAGAATGCATAAGTTTTTGTTTTGTTTTGTTTTGTTTTAAATCATAGGGGAAAAGAACTCAATTTTGTTCATATAGTGTCCTAGTCTGTTCAATCCACTCTAACACAATACCATAGACTGGGTGGCTTACAACAGAAATAAATCTCTCATAGTTCTGGGAAGTCCAAGATAAAGGAGTAAGGAGAGTTGATGACTCTTTAGGCTCTACTTCCTGGTTTCTAGAGAGTGTTCTTACTGCATCCTCACATCCTGCAAGGTGCAAGGGACACTCTGAGTCTCTTTTATCAGGGCACTAAATGAGGACTCCACCCTAAACACCTCTGAAAGGCCCCACTTCCTAATACCCTCATTTTAGAGACTAAGATTTCACATAGGAATTCTATGGCAAACACAAAATAATACAGCATACCCTATCTCATGTATTATTTAGGAAATGATTACTTACTGTTCTTTTTTTTTGTTTTTTTTTTAAACCATGTAATTTGTTCCCCATTCAACTGACTTCCATCATTTTCAGGTAAGATCTTGCCTCCCACTTGTGGTTAATTGGTTGTGTTTCTAATGGTGCTACATCCATAATAAATAATTTAATACTATTACTTGTGAAAGACTATTTTGACTCCTTTATTAAGTGCTTATTACAAATGTTACAGCACAATAAGCCTTCCAGTGCTCTTGTCATGTGTGTGTAATTAGCCATGGCCATTTTATAAGGAAGAAACCAAGGCCACTGAAAGGTTAAGTAACTGGTCTAAAATGCCACAATTTGAAGGGACAACTCCAAATTCTATATAATTTTTTTTCTAGGATTTTGTCCCTAGTAAAATTTTCAAACATAAAACATGATGAATTCCCATATGCAACCAAAAATATTTCATGTATCTTCATAATTTCACATAATTTTAATAGCATTTAAAGAATAAGAGTATTACAGTATTACAGATGAAGTTGAAGTCCTCTCTGAACCCCACTTATCCTAGCTTTCTTTTTATTTCTCCCTGGAAGCAACCTCTAATCATTATTTGCTGTTTATATTCCTGATGCCATATTTTTATACTTAAATAAGAAATATATATGACTTCTTATTCTTTTTCTTTTAATATTTTATTTACTTATTTGACACAGAGAGAGGTCACAAGCAGGCAGAGATGCAGGCAGACAGAGGGGGAAGCAGGCTCCCTGCTGAGCAGAGAGCCTGATGTGGGCCTCAATCCCAGGACCCTGAGATCATGACCTGAGTCAAAGGCAGAGGCTTAACCCACTGAGCCACCCAGGTGCCCTTTCTTTTTCTTTTCAAAAACTTGATGTAATTATTATCATGCTCTACACTAAGTTGCCTGGGCAACTTTTTTTCTTCAATTATTTTTTTTTCTATATTGAAATATG
Organism: Enhydra lutris kenyoni; assembly: GCF_002288905.1. Taxonomy (NCBI): domain Eukaryota; kingdom Metazoa; phylum Chordata; class Mammalia; order Carnivora; family Mustelidae; genus Enhydra; species Enhydra lutris. The sequence goes on from NW_019154089.1 coordinate 23,639,503, forward strand.
TTTTTATATTTATTTTTAGTTTATTTTTTCTGCATCATTTACCATAGTGTGGACTACAGTTTATCTGTGTTTATTATGAAGCTTCTAATTTTTGCACTTATTTATATTTTTTCCTGTTGATTTCTGAAGTGTATTTTAATCTGAGGATTCCTAACTCAATTCTGGGCAATTTTCTGCTATGATCTCTATATCTATGCATGCAATGCATCTATTCTATCTATGTTTCCATCTCTCTTTATTACTTAAAGTCAGAATTACCTTACACTTCAAAGTTTGGACTTTTAACACTTAAGCATCTTTCTACCATTCTATTTGAGATTTAAATATAAAAATTTTTCCAAAAGATTAATCTATGTTACCTTGCCAAAGATCACATATGTCTCTTAACTTCTGCTTTGTCTTGGCCCAAAACGGGTGTGGAGAGGGTCAGTATGTTCTTGCCACATTTTTTAGTATGTTGAGTGAGATATTAATGTATCACTTAAAGAACAAATAAACGCTGAAACATTTTCCAAGTCACCCATATGTTCTGATATAATTATAGGTATAGTCATGTACACACATACATATATACACATAGACAGAGACATATTTTTTCTCTGCATGTTTAGAATACTTAAGTACATTAAAATTATATATAAATTATTGGGAATGCAAATGTGTATAAGAATATACATATATATTATATATAAGAACATACTTATTCTTTTTTTTTTAAAGATTTTATTTATTTATTTGACAGACAGAGATCACAAGTAGGCAGAGAGGCAGGCAGAGAGAGAGAGAGAAGAGGAAGCAGGCTCCCCATGGAGCAGAAAGCCTGATGTGGGGCTCGATCCCAGGACCCTGGGATCATGACCTGAGCCGAAGGCAGAGGTTTTAACCCACTGGGCCACCCAGGCACCCAAGAACATACATATTCATATATATAATAGGTGAATTGTAGTATGTGAATTATATCTCAATAAAATTGTCCAAAAATAAAAATCCACCAATGCTCCATGATTCATGGAACACTACATCAAAAACTAATGATATACGGTATGGTGACTAACATAACATAATTAAAAAAAAAAATTGCCAACTCAGTGTGTTTAAATGTGCTAAATCTTAAATATTGTAACATAAAAGGAAAGTGTGCTATAGGATTAAATGAAGTCATTAAGCTAAATTAAAATATGGACTCCAAATGAGTTTCAAATTTACTACATTGAATCACATTAGAAACTCTCCCATCGATTCCAAATACCTACAAACCCAACAGGAGATCAAAGAGAAGAAGAGCAGCAATTCTAGAAACAGAAAATCGACCAGTTTCTGAAAGGTAGGACATGCGGAGAAGTGAATCCAAAGTGATGGGAAGATAGACTTTGGAGGGAGGGGCCAGCTCCCAGCAAGTGGCAGAGCAGTGGAGCATAAAATCCAAACTTTTAGAAGTCTGCTCCACTGAGGGACATCACTCCAGAGGCTAAGCAGGGGTGGAGCCCTCAAGGGGACAGTGTGGTCTCAGATCCTGCAGGGTCACAGAAGGATTGCAGGTGTCTGAGTGTAGCAGAGCTTGCAGGTATCAGAGCAGGGAAGCTGACTACACAGACGGAACCAAGGAATGAGCTCTCAGCTTGGGGTTACCTTAAATGTGACCCGTGGCAGAGTCGGGCCACTGCTCTTTAAGCAGGGACCCCAAAAGTGGCATCCCCCGGGAGACTCACCTTCATTTTCTGGAGGCAGGAATCTGCTGGGTTTGGATACTCCAAATGGGGCTGTGCACCAGAGACAGAAAAGCTTAGTCATAGGCTGGGTGAGCTCGAAGGGCAGCCAGAGGCAAGGGAGATGGGAATGACTGACCATTTTTCAATGAGGGCACACAGAGGAGGGGGGTCCCAGCTTTCCTCTCCTCTGGGCCAGAGATTGGGAAGCCACCATTTTCATTTCCGTCCTCCAGAGCACTATGGAATGTGTTCAGGGAAAAAAAGCTCCCAAAAGTGAACCGGAGCAGATATGTAGCCCAGCCCCCAGCAAGGGCGGTGCAATTCTGCCTCAGGCAAAGACATTTGAGAATAACTACAACAGGCCCTTTGCCCAGAAGATCAGCAACAACATCTAGCCAAGTCCAAGCTCACTGATCAAGGAGAAAAGTGGAATTCCAGAGGAGGAGAAGGCAAACTATGGAATTCATGGCGTTCTCCCCATGATTCTTTAATCTTTCAAAGTTAATTTATTTTATTTTATTTTTTTCTTATTCTAATTTTTTTTAACTTTTCCTCTTTCCTCTCTTAATATTTTTTAACTAGTTTATCTTAACATAAGCATTCTAAAATAATGTTTTTAAACCTTCATTATTATAGTCATATTTTATCTTTCATTGTATCTAACTTTATTTTGTGTATACATTTAGGATTTTTTTCTCATAAAAATTTTTTTGGGATACAATTTCTTCCAGTAGATCAAAATATACCCTATTATCTAGCACAGGGCTTTTAAAGTCTACAGGCTGAGCAAATTCTCTCCACTTTCATTTTCTTTTTCCAACCAACTTCTCTTATCAATTCCTTCTTTAGAATTTGTTTTTTATTTTCATCTTTACAGTCATACTGCATCTCTTCATCATGTTTCCTTTTATTTTAGTATATATATAAGTTTTTCTTTCTTTAAAATTTTAGGAGGTAGTTTCTTCTAAGAGACCAAAATACAGCCAAAATCAAGTGGTGGCTCTGTTCTATTCACCAGTCTAATATATACTATATTTATTTATATATTTATATAAATATATTTTTATATATTTCATTATATATATATTTATAAATCATATAATATACTATATATGATATAGTATATATTAAATATATATGTATATTACATATTTACATATAATTTTATATATTTATATATTATATATTATATTATATATATTTTATAAATATATTTTAAACAAATAGAAGAGACTGTTTCATTCACCAGTCCAATATATATTTAATTTTTTAAATTTCTTTCTATCCCCTTTTTTCTCCCCCCAATTTGGGGGGGTCTTTTCCACCCTTTTAGTATTTTATTCTCTCTTTTATATATTCTTATCTGGATAAAATGACAAGGCAGAATAACTTACTACCAAAAAAAAAAAAAAAAAAAAAAAACAAGAGGCAGTACTGAAGGCTAGGGATCTAATCAATACAGACATTGGTAATATGTGAGATCTAGAGTTCAGAATGATGTTTCTCAAGGTGCTCGCTGGGCTCCAAAAAGGCTTGGAAGATATTAGAGAAACCCTGTCTGGAGAAATAAAAGCCCTTTTTGGAGAAATAAAAGAACTGAAATCTAACCAAGCTGAAATCAAAGAAGCTATGAATGAGGTGCAATCAAAAATGGAGGCTCTTACCACTAGGATAAATGAGTCAGAAGAGAGAATTAGTGATATAGAAGACCAAATGATGGAGAATAAAGAAGCTGAGCAAAAGAGAGACAAACAACTACTGGACCATGTGAGGAGAATTCGAGAGATAAGTGATACCATAGAGGAAACAATATTAGAATAATTGGGATTCCAGAAGAAGAAGAAAGAGAGAAGGGGGGCAGAAGGTATATTGGAGTGAATTATAGTAGAGAATTTCCCTGATATGGCAATGGGAACAAGCATCAAAATCCAGAAGGCACAGAGAACCCCCCTCAAAATCAATAAAAATAAGTCTACACCCTGTCACCTAATAGTAAAACAGCAAAGGCAGTCCTGAGAGGAAAATATATAGTGATACAAGCCTTTCTCAAGAATAGTAAAAGAGTAAATCCTGAAAGCAGCTTGGGAAAAGAAGTCTGTAACATACAATAGTAAAAATATGAGATTGGCAGCAGACTTATCCACAGAGACCTGGCAGGCCAGAAAGGACTGGCATGATATATTCAAAGCACTAACTGAGAAAAACATGCAGCCAAGAATACTATATCCAGCTAGGCCATCATTGAAAATAGAAGAAGAGATATAAAAGCTTCCAGAACAAACAAAAACTAAAAGAATTTGTAAATACTAAGCCAGCCCTACAGGAAATATTGAAAGGGCTCCTCTAAGCAAAGAGAGACCCTAAAAGTAGTAGACCAGAAAGGAACAGATACAATATACAGAAACAGTCATCCTACAGGCAATACAATGGCACTAAATTCATATCTTTCAATAGTTACCCTGAATGTAAACAGGCTAAATGTCCCAATAAAAAGACACAGAGTATCAGAATGGATAAAAAAACAAAACCCATTAATATGCTGTCTACAAGAAACTCATTTTATAACTAAAGACACCTCGAGATTTAAAGTGAGGGGGTGGAAAACAATTTACCATGCTAATGAACCTCAAAAGAATGCTGGGGTGGCAATCCTTATATCAGATCAAATAGAATTTAAGCCAAAGACTATAATAAGAGATGAGGAAGGACACTATATCAGATTCAAAGTGTCTGTCCAACAAAAATATCCAGCAATTTTAAATATCTATGCCCCTAACATGAGAGCAGCCAACTATATAAACCAATTAATTAAAAAAAAAAAGCAAAAAAACAAAAACATCAGTATTACAATAAAGTAGGGGACTTTAACACCCCACTCACTGAAATGGACAGATCATCCAAGCAAAAGATCAACAAGCAAATAAAGGCCTTAAATGACAAACTGGACCAGATGGACATCACAAATATATTCAGAACATTTCATCCCAAAGCAACAAAATACACATTCTTCTCTAGTGCACATGGAACATTCTCCAGAATAGATCCCATCCTGGGTCATAAATCATGTCTCAACTGGTATCAAAAGATTGGGATCATTCCCTGCATATTTGAAGACCACAATGCTCTGAAGCTAGAACTCAATCACAAGAGGAAAGTTGGAAAGAATCCAAATACATGGAGACTAAAGAGCATCCTTTTAAAGAATGAATGGGTCAACCAGGAAATTAAAGAAGAATTGAAAAAATTCATGGAAACAAATGATAATGAAAACACAACAGTTCAAAGTCTGTGGGACACAGCAGAGGCAGTCCTGAGAGGAAAATATATAGCAGTACAAACCTTTCTCAAGAAAAAAGAAAGGTCTCAAGTACACAACCTAACCCTACACCTAAAGGAGCTGGAGAAAGAACAGCAAAGAAAGCCTAAACCCAGCAGGAGAAGAGAAATAATAAATATCAGAGAAGAAATCAAAGAAATAGAAACCAAAAAAACAGCAGAACAAATCAATAAAACTGGGAGCTGGTTCTTTGAAAGAACTAAGAAGATTGATAAAACCCTGGCCAGACTTATCAAAAAGAAAAGAGAAAGAACCCAGATTAATAAAATCATGAATGAAAAAGGAGAGATCACAAACAAATCCAAGGAAATACAATAGATTATAAGAACATATTATGAGCAATTATATGCCAGCAAATTTGACAATCTGGAAGAAATGGATGCATTCCTAGAGACCTATTAAACCACCAAAACTGAACCAGGAAGAAATAGAAAACCTGAACAGGTCTAAAACCAGAAAGGAAATAGAAACGGTCATCAAAAATCTCCCAACAAACAAGAGTCCAGAGAAAGAGGGCTTCCCAGGGGAATTCTACCAAACATTTAAAGAAAAATTAATACCTATTCTCCTGAAGGTGTTCCAAAAAACAGAAATGGAAGGAAAACTTTCAAACTCATTTTATGAGGCCAGCATTACCTTGATCCCAAAACGAGACAAAGACCCCATAAAAAAGGAGAATTACAGACCAATATCTTTGATGAACACAGATGCAAAAATTCTCACCAAAATACTAGCCAATAGGATCCAATGTACATTAAAAGGATCATTCAGGGGTGCCTGGGTGGCTCAGTGGTTAAAGCCTCTGCCTTTGGCTCAGGTCATGATCCTGGCGGTCCTGGGATGGATCCCCACATAGGGCTTTCTGCTCAGCAGGGAGCCTGCTTCCTCCTCTCTCTCTGCCTGCCTCTCTGCCTACTTGTGATCTCTGTCTGTCAAATAAATAAATAAAATCTTAAAAAAAAAAAGATAATTCAGCACAATAAAGTGGGTTTTATTCCTGGGCTGCAAGGTGGGTTCAACATCCACAAACATCAACCAATGTGATATAATACATTAATAAAAGAAAGAACAGGGACGCCTGGGTGGCTCAGTTGGTTGGGCAGCTGCCTTCGGCTCAGGTCATGATCCCGGCATCCTGGGATCGAGTCCCACATCGGGCTCCTTGCTCTGCAGGGAGCCTGCTTCTCCCTCTGCCTCTGCCTGCCATTCTGTCTGCCTGTGCTCGCTCTCTCTCCCTCTCTCTCTCTGACAAATAAATAAATAAAAAATCTTAAAAAAAAAAAAAAAAGAAAGAACAAAAACCATATGATACTCTCAAAAGATGCTGAAAAAGCATTTGACAAGGCACAGCATCTTTTCTTGATCAAAATTTGTCACAGTGTAGAGACAGAGGATACCTACCTCAGTATCATCACAGCCATCTATGAAAAACCAACAGCGATTATCATTCTCAATGGAGAAAAACTGAGAGCTTTTCCGCTAAGGTCAGGAACATGGCAGGGATGTTCATTATCACTATTGCTATTCAACTTAGTCCTATAAAGTCCTAGCCTCAGAAATCAGATAACAAAAAGAAATTAAAGGCATCCAAATTGGCAAAGAAGAAGTCAAACTATCAGTCTTTGTAGGTAATATGATACTTTATGTGGTAAACCCAAAAGCCTCCACTTCTAATCTGCTAGAACTTGTACAGGAATTCAGTAAAGTGTGAGGACATAAAATCAATGCACAGAAATCAGTTGCATTTCTATACACCAACAACAAGAGAGAAGAAAGAGAAATTAAGGAGTCAATCCCATTTACAATTGCACCCAAAACCATAAGATAACTAGGAATAAACCTAACCAAAGAGGCAAAGAATCTGTACTCAGAAAACTATAAAGTACTCATGAAAGAAATTGAAGAAGACACAAAGAAATGGAAAAATGTTCCATGCTCATGGATTGGAAGAACAAATATTGTGAAAATGTCTATGCTACCTAAAGCTATCTACACATTTAACGCAATCCCTATCAAAATCCCACCCATGTTTTTCAAAGAAATGGAACAAATAATCCTAAAACTTATATGGAAACAGAAAAGACCTTGAATAGCCAGAGGAATGGTGAAAAAGAAAACCAGTATTGGTGGCATCACAATTCCAGACTTCAAGTTCTATTACAAAGCTGTCATTATCAAGACAGTATGGTACTGGCACAAAAACAGGCACATAGATCAATGGAACAGAATACAGAGCCCAGAAATAGACCATCAACTCTATGGTCAACTAATCTTTGACAAAGCAGGAAAGGATGTCCAATGGAACAAAGACAGTCTCTTCAACAAATGTTGTTGGGAAAATTGGACAGTCACATGCAGAAAAATGAAACTGAACCATTTCCTTACAACAAACACACAAATAGACTCAAAATGGATGAAAGACCTCAATGTGAGACAGGAATCCATCAAAATCCTTGAGGAGAACACAGGCAGCAACCTCTTCGACCTCAGCTGCAGCAACTTCTTTCTAGAAACATCGCCAAAGGCAAGGGAAGCAAGGGCAAAAATGAACTATTGGGACTTCATCAAGATCAAAAGCTTTTGCACAGCAAAGGAAACAGTCAACAAAACTAAAAGACAACTGACTGAATGGGAGAAGATATTTGCAAATGCCATATCAGATAAAGGGCTAGTATCCAAAATCTATAAAGAACTTAGCAAACTCAACACCCAAAGAACAAATAATCCAAACAAGAAATGGACAGAGAACATGAACAGACGTTTCTGCAAAGAACACATCCAGATGGCCAACAGACACATGAAAAAGTGTTCAACTTCACTCAGCATCAGGGAAATACAAATCAAAACCACAATGAGATACCACCTCACACCAGTAAGAATGGCTAAAATTAACAAGTCAGGAAATGACAGATACTGGTGAGGATGTGGAGAAAGGGGAACTCTCCTCCACTGTTGGTGGGAATGCAAGCTGGTGAACCCGCTCTAGAAAACAGCATGGAGTTTCCTCAAAAAGTTGAAAATAGAGCTACCCTTTGACCCAGCAATTGCACTAATGGGTATTTTCCCTAAATATACAAATGTAGTGATCTGAAGGGGCACGTGCATCCAAATGTTTACAGTAGCAATGTCCACAATAGCCAAAGTATGGAAAGAACCTAGATGTTCATCAAGAGATGAATGGATAAAGAAGTGGTGTATACACACACACACACACACACACACACACACACACATATACATATACATACAATGGAATACTATGCAGCCATCAAAAGAAATGAAATCTTGTCAGTTGCTACTACGTGGATGGAACTAGAGAGTATTATGCTGAGCAAAATAAGTCAATCAGAGAAAGACAATTATCATAGGATCTCCCTGACATGAGGAATTTGGGAGGCAAAATGGGGGTGCTTAGGGGGTATGGAAGGAAAAAATGAAACAAGATGGGATCAGGAGTGGGACAAACCATAAGAGACTCTTAATCTCACAAACCAAACTGATGGCGCCGGGGGAGGGGGGTATGAAAGGGTGGTTGGGTTATGGACATCGGGGAGGGTATGTGTTATGGTGAGTGCTGTGAAGTGTGTAAGCCTGACGATTCCCAGACTTCTACCCCTGGGGCAAATAATACATTATATGTTAAAAAAAAAGAAAAGAAACAAACAAAAACTCTCCCATCCCATTAAGATATGAAAGTAAGGACAGTTAAACAATAATTATAAAGGGATCCAGGCAAAGAATCTTCCACATTTTACTAAATGTATATTGAATAATCACATAAAGGAATGAAAATAGAGTATAGGTATAATTTCACTTCTACATACCTTTGAAACACTGAGACAAGGAAGGAGTAGCAAAAGTGCAATAATTAATAAGAAAATTCTAATTTTTTTATCAAAAATAATTTTAAATGACCATTTGTTTTAAGTGAAATGCTTTTGACAGTGTAATGGTACCTAATGGCTTCAGTTCTACATATTTTATGAGCTCACAACAGTGTTTATTTAATGTTAATAAAATCTGTAACTGATTTAGAAAGGGAAAAAAAAAAATCCTAAGAATAGTGGCCAAGAAAGGGTTTAACTTTCTGCAAAACAACACAGCTGGAATTTAGTCCAAAGCCCTTAAGCCAGCTGGGCAATGAATTCACCTTCTGGAGACAGAGAACACTTCATGTTGCTTAATAAATGGGACACTCACTGACCATGTGATAGTTTCTACTCTGCTGGAAGCAAAATGTCAAAGAACTGCTACCACTTCTGCATTTCTAAATAAATAAATAAATAGTTAGGAATCCTATTTAGTTTACTGTTAAGCCAGAGGGAGTTTTCCTTCTGTGTTCTATAAGTAAATAATTTGAAGACCAACCAATTATTGGAATTGTTTTACCATTACCAATAAGCCTTTTTTTTTTAAAAGACTAGCCATTTTCTCTTAACCTCAACCACCATGTACCATTGATAGTAACACTTGATTACACACCCCCTTTGTTCTTGATGAGAGTATGCTAATTTTCCATGTAACTGTTCTCAAGCGATAACTGCCCAGATATAATCACCTTCCATGTCCTGATTGATCTAAGCCAGTCAACTTAATCTATTCCTTCTAAATATTTGATTTAAGCAAGGACAATAAGCATTTCTGAACTTTAACAGATATAGGGTGCCTACTGAGAGACATCCAAGAAATATATTCCCACCTTAAAGTTGAAATTTTGTATACACAAGAGCAAAAATAAATAATTTTTATAAACATATAAATTATACATATAAGTTTGATGATACAATTCAGCTATTGAATTAAGCCAAGTCCTACTTTATCTCCCTTTAAAAAATAAGAGAGAAATTACTAAAAACTTTTATACTGTGTTAGACTTGGAAAAGAGGAATTTTAAGGGAGATGCCATAAAAATAAAACATTAAACATTTTGGGGTGATGATGAGAATTGGTAATATTTAACCACTACAAACAACTTACATAGAATGCAAAATTTTATTTAGGAAAGTACAGACAGGTGTTAAATTTGGGAAAGAAGGAAAGAATAAGGCAGGCAGGCAAGAAGGATGGATTATCAAGGATGGCGAGGAAGGTTTATGCGTTACATGCGGTTAGAGTATTATCTATCATTTTGAAATACACAGTTCTAGAAGTTTAATGTAAAGAAATGCATGTTTAATATCAGAGTATATTCGTGACAATGAAAATGTATGTCTCTGAAGTGAAAATATGTAATGCTATTAAAATGTGTTGCTGGACTTCACATTTAAAATGCAATTAAATAGCTCTTAAAAATGTAGAATGAATGGTTAAATTTGAATTTCAAATAAATTTGAAAAAATTGCAGTGTAAGTATGTCCAAAGCATTACATGGGTCAAATTCATAATAAAGGTTTACCATTATTTCTCTAAAATTTAAATTTAATTGGATGTCCTATATCATATCTGGCAACCATAAATGCCTTTTTATTGTTTTTATTTTCACTAACAGGGCCAGGTTTCAGAAAACCTGTGGCCACTTACATTCAAAGATTAATTTAGTTCCAAACCGGATACCTTTGAATTTGAATTAGACAGGAAAAAATGGGAAAAAGAGTTGTTGGAAAGGGCTAAAGTCAGGAAGAAGGAAAAAAGTATATATGCCTGTTATTCATTTCTCTTTGTAGTTGTGGCCCTGAGGCAATGTAAAATAAAAAATTAAATCTTGAATTTTTGGAGGGTGGTGGCCACATAATATCCCACATGCTGTGGAAGTCAAGCAATGCTCCAATTCAAGCTTGACATAGGGGGCAGTGAGAGAGAGAAAACAGGCTTTGTAAGAATTAGAAAATTAACCTCTTTGTGCCTTACTTTCCTCTCCTATAAAATGAGATGTTGATTATATTAGTTGTACAGGTTGTTATGAGATTAAATAAAGTAACAATTATAATGGACTTAAGAGAGTGACCAGAACATAAAAAGCTCACATCTGATCACTGTTGAATTGGTATTATTTTTGTAGTTGTTATAATTATTTAAATAATATTATCATCACATTACTACATTATTTTTATTACTATATCTGGCTTATGGGGTAATATTTGTGATTAAGACTAAAACTTGGAGGTTTAGGTATTTAACAAAGGTGCTCAATTCTGTGAGAATAAGAAAAAGCAATTCTGCTGATATATGACTCTACAAAGCCAGCTCCTTAAAGAGCTTCTTAGCACTAAGGAAAATTTGAAAAATTTCTATCCATTAAAAGTTTACTGATAATTATATATTTCTTATGTTAGACCTCCATATGAATAAAAATATCATAATAGCAAAAAAATTTGTCAAAAAATTGGAAGTGGATCTCTAAACTGGTTAAGGAGAAGGTATCTCGTTAAAGTAGATTAAGCTGTATTTTATAGTTTGCTATAATCTTATACATTTTCCCTGAATATTAAATATTCTTTACCTATCAAAATTTTGGAGTATTTAGTTGACAGATTCTAAGTAAATTCTGTACCTCACAAGCAAATATATTCAGGAGCGCTGGAAATTATTGTTTCACCTTGTTTTCACACCCACCCACCTATCCAAAATCAGATGGAATATCTGCTAATGATTCTCTTCTTCATTTATATGACTTTGGAGGAAAAAACTTATGAAGATAATAATTTTTAAGTATCCTAGGTTTCTGAAGGTCCTAAATTTTACTGCAAATTACATTTAGTAAACAACCTTGAGAGTCAGACTTGAAGGTTTTCAAATTTCTTTACTAATATAAGCAATGGTAAGGTAAAAACAGGTTACTTTCTAGCAGTGGAAAATCTTTTTACAAAGTTACTGTTAAGTCTAAAAAAAGATGGGGTTTGTTTTAGAAAATGGTTGATGAAAATCACTGAGTGCATAAGTATTTATCTTTCCCTTTCCTTGAATCAGAGACATCCATATAATTTACATGCTTTTCTCCTACCTTCGATAACAGATAATAAATGTTAAGTGGGACCTCCGCATATATTAAGCACTTGGATCCTATTCAGACAGCTTCCTCACTCTTCCTAAGCATCTCTGTAAACTCGAGAAACAGGATACATCACAGATCAATTCAATCAATCAACTTTAATCATAACAGAGGAATTAAGCTGCTTTTTCAGGCATGATGCAATAGAGAAAATTGCTTGGAGATTTTTTTTAAGCCACCAAACATCCCACAAGGGCTGTCATTTTGTCTTTACATCTGCTCTCTATTCCAGAAGTCTGCATTTTCTTGAGGAATGTACAAGACAGGCTGAAGCAGTTGGAATCTGGGGGCATAATGAATGCATTTTATGTCATTTTAAACACACCCAGGATCATTGACAAAAAATGAAAACAGAAAGTCAAAATCTCTGCTGAAAGAGACAGAGCCCCAGAAGAATTTTTCCCTTCCATTATTTGTTGCTTTGGGTTATGTCAGTTTATTTTATGGCTGCAGTAATTTTAAATGCATTTTCCTCTCCTGTGAGATGCACTCTTTCAACTTTCCTGGAGGCGAGCTGGAGGGTCTGATTGATGGTCAGATGTGAGCGTACACATAGTTACAATAGTGTACACTCACATCTGACTATAAAACATACAGTAATTAAGCATTTACTTTTGGAAGGTGCATTCTCTCTGCTTTTTTGTTCCTGATTCTTGGGATCAAAACTTTAATGCCACATAGAACTGCTTAACAACTCTCTCGAACATATACTCTTTCTTTCTCTCTGTGTCTGTCTCTCTCTCATATACACACAGAAGAAAGAGTTCAAAACAACCTTCAACATTAATGTTATTTTCTTCCTTAAAAAATATTTTAATTACTATTGGCTTTAAGGGAGAAAAGAAATTACTTTTGGAATATTTGGATAGGAATATTCCAAATTAAAGAATACTTGCAAAATAAGCTACCTAATATCTTTTAAATAAAAATATCCAAAGTACTATGAGATTTTCTCACCTTTTATTAACTCTAAAAGCCTATTTCATGGACATATAAACATTTTTTTCAATTTAATTAATATAAGAGCAAAATAAATGCCATCTTCAAGTTACAAAAAAAAAAATTGCAGAAGACAACTAGAATCTTCCACTTTAGTAAATTTTTCTCCTTCTGATTATAAAATTCTTTTCAACTAAAGTATTTGATTTAACAATAAAATAGTTATACATAAAATAATTTTAAAGATGATATTTGTTCAATATATGAAAGTACCAGAAAATGTGTTAATAGTGGAGAATTTCTGACTCACATCTACTTAGCAAAATGCAGATTATTTATCCAACACCAAGAAACTCTACTGAGTACAAGGGCAAATTATGAATCAAAAGACCAGTAAAGTCAACTTTACGAAACACATTTTAGGTAAAAATTCATTGTTAAAACCTCTTGGGTTTTACTTTTTTTTTTTTTTTTTCCTATTCATGGCCTAGAGGTAAAAAATATTCCCTCCTGCTTTTATGGGTTGATGCCTTATCAGCATTTACTGCCTTTTCTTCTCATTATAACACAGTTTTCTTGGATAAGACTCTTTTACTCCTATCTCTTTATAACCCATTGTGGGTCAGCAGGACTAATACCACTTCTAGTGCAAAGTTTTTCAACCTTGGCACTACTTATATTTTGGACTGGATAATTCTTTGTTGTGAGGTGTGGGGCTGTTGCCTACATTGTAAGATAAGATGTTTAGCAGTATCCTTGGCCTTTCCCAACTAGATGACAGTGGCAACCTTGCTCTGAGCTAGCAACCACAAGTGTCTCTAGAGATGACCAAATTTACACTCCCCACCGCCCCACACTTTGAGAACTAAGAGCATCATGGTTTGGCCTGTGTTCTTATTCAAGACCAATCAGAAGGAATAACAAAACTTTCAGAAAAGCAGAGTTCCTTATTCTACCAGATTCAAGCTTTGAGTTGGTTGCTGAAAATCATCCTTAGAATATAACCAAAATGATAAGAAAAACAAAATAAAGCAAAAAGAACACTGAATGGTGGGGAAAGGTAGATGTCTGATAACATTTGTAGATATGGAGATAGCTAAAACCAAAGCCAGAACTATCCTTGCGTTTTCTAGATGAACCAAAAACTCCTCTCCCCTCACTTCGGTCATGTTTGAAGTGGCTTCCTTCACTGACCTGATCAAAAGATTTATTGTGAAAATCAATTATCTCATTCAGAAAGGGTTCTAAATTGCTGACAAAAACTGCAAGTAAGAGTTTCTGCACAATCATTGAATCATTGTTAACCATTATTGGAATCCTGTCATTAAATAGGTTTACAATTTAAAATGAGAATCAGGAAAAAAGCATGGAAGACAATTCACATGGAACCCCTGCAATTGCTCCTCGCTCATTAATAATTAGATAAAACAGTACAAAATCCTTCTAAAATCTCATGAACAATAATGAAAATAAAAATGATTTCATAGATTTTGCTCAATTTGTTTTTTTTTTTATCTTAAGGAAATAAAACTCCAAGAGTTCAGAAGTCTAAATATGAACTATATGATTGCATAGAGTATGAATTGAGTCTCTCTTTTTAAAAATTTACTCTTTTTAAACAATAGTTTGGATTTTCCCCCAATAACTACAATATTCACCATAATTTTAAAATAATTAATTTGCAAATTAAAAAATTATGAATTATATAAAATATGACTTCATTCTCCAGTACTAAGTGCATTGAAATATAAACAAAATTTCTAAGGAAAAAGAAAAGGGAAAACAAGAGTCCAGAAGTCATAAGAATATTTTCAAATAATTGCTTTATTCTTGTTAACTATTGAATCATGTTAATAATATCTTGTGGTATGGCTGATTCCTGCTTTGTCAATCTGTTTATATCCTATAAAATCATTTAGAAAGAAGATACAAAATTATCTATCAATGTGGACTTAACTATAAAAATCCATATGCACATTTTGCTACCAGTTGGAGGACTAATAGATTATGTAGTGGTCTTCTTTTTTTTTTTTAATTCTGAGATCCAAATCATATTTTCCTCTTTAAAAAAAAAGGAAGAAAAATAAATTCTCATTAATCTTTTTTCCTATCAGAACTGCTTGTTATTATGCTTTACTTCACCTACTTCATATAACGTGGCCATCAATTCCAAAAAGGAAAAGCACAATAATGTAGTTTTCCTCCAGGTTCTTCAAGAATTATTACCTTTAAAGTAAAATGCTTGCTGTTAAGTCTGAAGGCTGTTTTAATTATTGGAGACTTAACATATTATACAAATGTGCAAGACTTTTTCACTTTTTTCCTCACTGCATATTGCTAAGCAAATAAACAAACAAAACAAGGGAATTCTGTCCTTACAATTTCATGAGGGAGAGAATACCAAGAGAGTTTTCAAAGTTTATTTGAAGTCTAAGGAAGCGATTGTACCCGTTTTTAAAGCCTGATCAAAATTCAGTCTGTTGTTTGTTACTGAATTATGTATCTCTGAAGCATAAATGTGTGTGTTGGCTTTAGAAAGTTACAAATTAGTGCAATTTCCATATGACTTGGGAAAATGTAATTTTAACCAATTTTGTTTGGGGTAAAAAAATATTGTTTGCATTATTTTATAACACAAGGGAGCTGGCAGCCCACATGGTCATTCAATTTCTGTGAGAAAGAGAGGAAGAGCTTCCTTGCATCTCAAATGGTTAGCAATAAAGCTTATATTTTTCACATTAATGCTACTGATAACCTATAAAATTGCTTGCTTTATACACTTTATTTTGCAAAAGAAAATGTGGCAAGTCTAACAGAAGAGTTTGGTACCTCCTTGAGCAGATATTCCATTTCTCACTCCATTATCTTTAATTCAAAAGTGTGGAACAGTATTTGAATTGTCCTGAAACTTATTATTTTTAATCCTTTTCAGATATGCTGATTTCATTGTATTCCAGGAGAGTTTTGTTTGCACCAACTTCTCCTTCTGTCATCTCCAATGATACTGGGCTGTCATTCTTTCTTCTGTTAGTCAGTAGAGGCAGATATTAGTTTCTAAAAGTGCGAATTTAAAGACTAAAACATAAGACCTACAACAGTATTGGTAAAAATCCATTAAATATGGCTGTGTTAGAAAAGATAAATAGGTATGTACCAAGAAGTGGAAAGGAAGGGAGAACTGGAAATGTAATAAGGGGATAAAAGTAGACGGGAAACTAGAGTGGAGGGAAGAGTATGTAGAAAAGTAAAGAAACATGAAAAATAAATATGGAATGACAGAATTTTGGAGGCAACAGAAATCCTATGAAATCAACTAGTGAATGGAACTTAGAAAGCATTTTTTTTTAATGTATACATATTATTTGATATGCCTTCTTAGGGGTCCTAATGTCTAAAATGGAAACATCAATTTCCAATTGTATCTGTAAATCCTGGTGATTCGATATGGTGACAAAAGATGAAGTGATATTTACCTATGGCAATTGTTTTCAACTGGGGGTATTGTTTCTCAGGGGACATTTTTGGTCGTCACAACTGGAAGGGGGTGTACTACTGACATCTAGAGGGTAGAGGTCAGGTTGCTATAAAGGTTGCTTTAACATGCTGACTTGTATAGGACAAGTTCCATGACAAATAATTATCTGATCCCAAGTGTCAATAGTGCAACGATGGAGAAACCCTGATCTATACTATTAATGATTCCTTTAAGAATGGTAACGTGAACCAGGTGTCTAATTGACATTTGATTTGAAAGTACCTTACCACGCCCTAATGCCCATTTAAATCTCAAGTTAGAATTTACAATTTTACATCAGTGGCCTCATACTGATGCAAACCACATCTTAACTGAATTACTCTTAGGGGCACTTCTACTCAATAAACATTCACTGATGAGTGATCAGTGGAGGTAATTCAAGTTAGTTTAATCAACTGCATCACAGAATAAACAAGTATAGAATAGAGAGTATCTTTTGAAGTAGAAAGATTAGAAACAGAAGGACAAATGGCATTTTAAAAAGGTCCATGCTCTATTTATACCAAGATGATCAATTAAATATTTAACTTCATTTTTAGGACTAGATGATATGGCATGAGATAGGAAGAAGATGATCATTTTTGGTTAGGTGGCAGGTCAATCTCATGCCAGACAGAACCCCTTAGAATGGTGCTCTTTAAATTTTATAGACCTCCAAATCATTTTGGATATTTCTTAAAAATAGATTTTGAATCAGCCAATCTTAAGTTAGGGACAGATATTTTACATTTCTGGTAGTGGCCAGATGATGCTGATTCATACTTTGAGCAGTCAGGCACTGGAATTGTTTTTTTTTTTTTAATTGTAATAGAATAAAACAACACCATTCTAAAGGCAAATTACATATATAAAATTTTTCTGAATGATACACCAATTTCATGGGAAAAATCAGAGTTCTTTCAAATAGTTCTCAAAGATTCTTTTAAGTTTAAAAACTGATTGCTTAACTAATACCTGAATAAATTCTAAATGTTTTAAAAAGTAGTATTAATAAGGCCAAATACTCTCCTTGATAATTTTTTTTAATTTTTTTTTTTTTTTAAGATTCCATTCATTTATTTGACAGGCAGAGCTCACAAGTAGGCAGAGAGGCAGGCAGAGAGAGGAAGCCAAGCAGGCTCATTATTGAGCAGAGAGCTCAACACGGGGCTCAATCCCAGGACCCTGGGATCACGACCCGAGCCGAAGGCAGAGGCTTTAACCCAGTGAGCCACCCAGGCGCCCCTCTCCTTGACAATTTAATATGTCCCCAACCTTGTCTTTTCAGCTCTACCAATCTCCCTCCTTCTTCCACCCCACCCAGAAATAAACACTAATTTTATCAGTTTGTTTATAGTCTTCCATTTCTTTTTCTATACATCTGTAAACACGCATATATATCTATCACTATTTTATTTGGTAATTTAAAAATTTTTAGTTAAATATTATAATTCTATCTATATCATTATTCAATTCACTTTTCACTCAAAATTACATCTTCTAACATAATTTTATATTATTTTATTCTATAATTAGGATTTTCTGTATATATACATATACACAAATATATATATTTCATTATATCTATTACAGTGTATGTAATAGAATATACTAGCATATATTAAACTGTTAAATATTTTTGAATTGTTAAATTATATTTCATAGAACAGATATGCCATTTGTTTTTAATAACACATTTTTATATCTTGATGTTAAAAAAGAAAAAGAAGTAGATATCAACTGCATGTCTTAAGCTAAACATGAAAACTGTAAATTTTGTAGAATGTAGATATCTGTGTTTTTCAAGTCAAAATATTGTGCAATTGTAAAAAACTAGTAATCCAAAATTTCTGTATATTTTCACATGGGAACTAGATTAGAAAACAAATCTAGAGGTGAAAAGGATATGTATAAATTTCTACTGGATACAGGAATGCCATTTTCTATAGTTTTGAAATTTTTATTGAAAATGAAACCTAACCTAATAAAATCTGTATTTATTCTTTGCTTTGTTAGGGATTTCCATACCACTGCAGCCTACACAGAGTGGAAGACAGAATCGTGGTCCATAATGACAGGGTTTATTTTGCTTTGTTTATCAGATATAATTTAACATCTTTAGAAATGATTTGCTCCAAAAAAAATAATTTAAAGCTACAGTCATGACCTCTTATAGATTACATCTTCCTTAAAAGGCTCAAAGAACACAACATCAAATTTCTGGCTTCAAAATTTTAAATTTGTTACCAAACTTACAATATTCAAACATATAATTCTTAGCTCGTCCTTCCTGATTTTGTTGCCTTTTAAGCAAATCCATGATAGTTTTGACAAAATTTAAGCTTTCACCTGGCATTCTGCAGAAGAACTTTTAAATACAAGAGGATATATGAAGGTTTTATCATGAAAAGCTCCAATGTCACATTATATTGTGCTGAGAGTCCATACGCAGTGGCTGTTTTGAGTCAAGTCTGTAGCTCACTTGGGTATCATCTCTATGGTAACTTGTGTACAAGGGCTGAAATACAAGCTGAAAATTCGAGGTTAGCTTTTCCTTTGTTGCTGTTTTGATGTTTTTGGCAATTGAAATAATGTGGGTGTAAAACTTGATTTAAACAGCTTCATGGAAGGCTGAGTCAAAACAAAACTCCATACAAAATGTGCTTTCTTCATCTCCATTAAAAAAGAGAGAATTCAAAATAATATTTAATCAGAACCATCAGTTTTATCTCCCTTTCATATTCCAAAACAGCAGTCCTCCTGCTGCCCTTTGGAATCACATCTTGAGAAATAGGCTTAAGACTTGCTATCTCTTGAAGCAATAAATTTTGGGGCCATAACGTTCCACTTTAGATGAAGAATTCAGTTTATTTTAAACCATTATTATATTGGGGGATGAGCGGTTTTAGTACTGATGCTAAAGTACTTTATATCCCATGTGGATAGAACTTTTGTATTCTAAAAATTGACTACAAATTTTCAGTATTATAAAAAATTCTACTCAAAATTACTCTTTCCCAGAAATAATTATGATTCTGAATATAACACTGATTTAGTGTAGTGTTTCTTTTGATTGTGGGAAATTTAAATTTAGATCATTTAAAAAGAACTACTATTTTTTTGAGCAATAAGTTACAACCAGAGTGATCTTATCTACACTTGGTCCTTCAAATAAATTTCCACTAAATAGTAGAGAGTAGAAAAATAATGTTATAGATCTTATCTGCTCTTCATAATGTCTTTATGAATCTTCATAACCATTTAAAGAATACAATATAATCTCCTAAAACCAGACCAAGATGCCCATTACTATACTTTCTCTACAATCTCCTTCAGGTAGAATATAACTGATATGGAAATACAATAATGTACCTATTAGCATCAAGGTAGTAATCTAAGCAAAATCAATGGCAGACTTAAGACAGAAAATTGAATTTAGAGTTGGCATTTCTCTAGTAAGAATGATGGAATGATGAGGCTCACGCTTGATCATTTTTAGGAATCAGCTCATAAAGAAACCTCTTCCCCTTAGACTCCTGAACAAATCCTCTACCCTGCTTCTCTTAGTCATCTTGATATAAAATCACCGTCTACTACAATCATTGATTTACTTGTTGGTCTCACCAATCACCAATTATCACAGTGCCTGATGTAGGAAGACAGACAATATTTGCTGACAAAATATCTGGTTTTGTCACAGTTGCTGCTATTTCTAGGGCTTTGTTAGTAATGTTGACTTGGCTACTACAGTCCCTCTTATGATTCTGTTTTGTTTTCCCAATGTGGATGTGTGGAACATTTTACTTTTTATACCACATGGGAGAAAAGACAGACAAGTGCTTGCCCAACAAACTCTGTAGACTCAGACCTTCCCTTAATTCCTCACCCAAGCCCTCCCCCCACATGCGGACACCTTTCATTTTCACTGAAACTACATTCAAGCTTCATGATGAGTCTTCCCTTTAGGTAGAGCTGAAAGAATGGGTTACACTCTAATAGAAATTTCTGAGCATATCTTTTGGATGTAGTTTTTGCTCATTAAAATATCTTTAACATAGGGTATAGGAATGCTAATAAATGCTGAATCTAGAGTACTTAGATGATTTTAATCTTACTTGGAATATTAGTTCCACCTTATTAAATTCTACCTCGGTTCTTGGCTTGCCTTTATCTATTTTTCAGTTTTGTTCTTAATGATACTGAGAATTTTTTTTTCCTCTTGCATTCTGTCTTCCTTTTGCATAGCTTCTCAATCTCAAATCACAATTTCCCCATGCAATACCCATTCTGTTTTTTATTCTTATATTGCAACCATAAAACATGCAAAATTTACTATTAGGGAAAAAATGTAAATCAAATGCCTGTTTATGAAAAAAACTCCTTCTAAATTACCTTTTTTAAAAAGATTTATTTATTTATTTGGGGTTGGGTGGGAGGAGTGGCAGATGGAAAGGAAGAGAGAAAATCTCAAGCAGACTCCCTGCTGTGCCCTGAGCCTGGAGTCCCATTCCTGGCTCGATGCAGGGCTTGATCTCATGACCCCGAGATCATGACCTGAGCCGAAATCAAGAGACAGATACTTAAATGACTAAACCACCCAGGATGCTCCTCTCAATTACTTTTTGGGGTGCCTGGGTGCCAGATCGAGCCCTGCAGTGGGCTCAGTACTTAGTGGGGATTCTGCTTGAAAGATTCTCTCCCTCTGCCCTTCCCCCTGCTCTCTCTCTCTCTCTTTTTCTGTCTCTCAAATAAATAAATTAATCTTTAAATAAATAATTAAGTAAATAAATTACTTTTTGATGAAAGATTGAGTATAATAACCCCAAGTTGAATGAAAAAGTGTGGTTTAATCAATTTACTTCTCAAATGGCTCAAACCGGAGACCAATAAAATCCTAAAGAGCACACAGGTAATTTTGACCCAGAGATTATGGGTTTAATTTTGAAATAAATAGTGAAGTAGGATTTTTTTTTCCTTAATGAACTTGTATTAAAATAGATGCAAACAATGCTGATGGTATTATATGGGGTGAGTTGGAAAGAATCATTATATGTTAAGTCAACAACACAATTAAGAAGCAACATGATTCTTCCATCTTTCAAACTCTCCATTTAATTAAGCTCACACTGCAAAATGTTACTTTGTTTTCTTTTTTAAAGATATTATAAAAATGGTGAGTTGAAAATAGGATCCACCTTCATTCTTCTACTTGTTCCTTGGAAGGAATGATGGCATGAGAATAGAGAATCTGGAAATATGTGGTTTAAAATTACATTTAGCATGGCCCCAAATTTATTATGAATAATTGTGTTAATTGTTCTACAACAATAAATAAAGGACACTGAAAGGGGAAATGCTAATAAGAGATAAAGAGACTCAGATTGACTCCCCAGTCAAAATGTCTGGCAGCTAACTCTGCCCAACACAATGAATAAGCCATGCATCACTGGAAAAGAGCAGATAAATGTCAATCAAGCATGTTCATATGGCAGGGAGAATGTGATACCATTAGCACATTTTCACAATATGACCCTGCCTATGAAGACCCACTTTTCCTTTCAAACTCCTCCATCAAACGGTATTGTGTGAATAGGAGCATCACTGTTTACTAATTCTTCGTTCAAGCTTCCATACTTGCTTACCAAAGATTGCTGGAAACAATTGAATAAAGGTAACAACCGTCTCTTTTTTATTTGTTCAATTTGATAATTAAATGCATTATTTTAAAATAAATAAACACCCAAATCCAACTTAATAGCCTCAAAATATAATATTAAATTATTTAGACCTCTTTTGACAGTCAAGTGATTGAAGGAACTTTAAAACATTTACTCTCTAAATAGAATAATTGATAGCTATTCAACAAATCAAATCTATACTAATGACACCATAAGCCTTAAGACAACTAGCTATTGATAATTAAAAATTCCATTTAACTGGCTCTCAAAACTGGGTGGCAAAATTAATATAACAGAATGATAAAGAATTAATGCAAAACAGTATACACAGTCAAGGACTAAACTGTATGCTAATACTAAAAATGCTAATAGGCTTTCCAGTGAGAGAATTATTAATAAAGGGTCAGTCAATAATCTTTCATGGAAACTGATCTTTGTATTTGGACTTGAATGTTTAACTTTTGAATTGGTAAATTTTACTTATGCAAGGATAAAAATGAGCATTATGTTCATAGAACTGAGGAGTGTTTTTTTTTTTTTAATAGCAAAGAAAGAAAAATAATCTGATAAAGGTAGAAATGTCTGTTAGACAAGGCTGATATGGTAGCATGGGATCCAATTACTCTACCATTGTAAGCTAGGTAGAAAATTTTTGACTTATGTTTGTAACCATAGAATAATTCATGGTTTTGGAAAGATGAATTAGTGTGTGTTTTTAAAAAGAAAAGAGCATTTAAAGAATATTTGTATGATATCTAGAAATGAGGCTTGAGTCAGGAAGAGTATTTAAAGAGATTTCCAAAGGAATCCTGTTTTATTCAATTTGGGAGAAATAAGAATAAAAAATTCAGTGATACACAGGATTTGATGTCCTACCAAAAAAATATAATGAACAAAAAGAATTCACCAGCATTTCAAATTGCAAATTTGGGTGGTAAGGAGAATATAATCTCAATGGAAAAAATAGCGTATTTAATATAATGTAAAACCAGTCTTGAACATCCTCTTGTTACACCAGTAGGATAATAGGTCTTATGGTCATTCCCTAGCTTTATATCAAACACTTGCTTTTAGATACATGTTTCAATGGTCAGAAAAGTTCTATCAACTTCACTTAAGTTCCTGTGTCCTAGGGCCACCAATTTTCCCAGATTTTCCTTAAAGTTTATCTATTATATTTGCACAGCAAAGAAAACCATCAACAAAATTAAAAGGCAACCTTCTGAGTGGGGAAGATATTAGCAAGTGATATGTCCAATAAGGAATATCCAAAATACATAAAGAACTCATACAACTCAACAACAAAATCTAATAATACAATTTAAAAAAATGGGTAGAAAATATGAATATTTTTCCAAAAAAAGATATAGAGATAGCCAACAGACACATGAAAAGATGCTGAACATTACTAATCATCAGGGAAATGTGAAAAGAAAACACAGTAAGATATCACCTTACACTAGTCAGAATGGCTAGTATCATAAAGACAAAAAAATCAGTATTGGCAAGGATGTGGAGAAACAAAAACCAAATCTTTGTGCATTGTTGGTGGCAATGTAAACTAATGTGGCCATTATAGAAAATGGTATGCCGTGAAGTCAAAACATTAAAAATTAAAATACCATACCATCCAGTAATTCCACTGCTGGGTATTTACCTAAAGAAAAATGGAAACACTAATTCTAAAAGATACACGCATTGTATGTTTATTGCAGTATTATTTATAATAGCCAATATATGGAATGCCCACAGATAGATGAACAGATAAAGAAGATGCGAGATGTAGTATATGTGTATGTGTATGCATACACACATATAGAATATTACTCATTCATAAAAACATAATTAAATCTTGCCATTCATGACAACATGGATGGACCTAGGGAATTACGCTAAGTGAAATAGGACAGAGAAAGACAAATGCCATATGTGTTCATTTTTTTGTGGAATTTAAAAAACAAATCAAATGAACAGACAATAAAACAAACAAATAGAAACAGACTCATAAATACAGAGAACTGGTGGTTGACAGAGAGGAGGAGGACAGGTGATGGGTGATATAAATTTCCAGGGGGGAAGAAAGTTTACATGCTATGTATCATTCACAGCTTTTCTCTTTTCCAAAAAAAAAAAAAAAAGATTATTTCAATGTATTAATGTTGCTTAAGGATATGCTCATTTACATATATATTTGTGAGATACTACTCTAGATTAAATTCTATGCTAGATACTGGAGACAATGTTTTCATGCTGTTTTACTAAGCAAAAGGAGTGAAGGTATTAGATACTTAGACCAAGCTAGTTATCTATCCTATTATTTCAAGAAGAAGAAATTCAAAATAGAATAAATCACAGATTCTTTACCAGCAACAGGAACACTTCTGATGCTTAACCCCCAAAATACACTGTCTAGTTAATTTTGGACTCTTTTTTCATAATAAAATTTAAATAAGATATACGTCTGAATTCTAAAAAGTATTGCCCACACATCAAGGCATGGAATGATGGGGGCATTAAGATACTTTACCCTGCAGGGTAAGGACTCAATTAAAATATCACAGGGGCTTAGGTGCCCCTTTGGATCACTACATTTGTTTCTTTGCAGTAAATACCCAATAGTGCAATGGCTGGGTCACAGGTTAGCTCTACTTTCAAATTTTTGAGGAATATCCATCCCATTTTCCAGAGTGGCTGCACCAGCTTGCATTCCCACCAACAGTGAAGGAGGTTTCCCCTTTCTCCACATCCTCACCGAGGTCTGTCATTTACTGACTTGCTAATTTTAGCCATCCTGACTACTGTGAGGTAGTATCCCACTGTGGTTTTGATTTGTATTTCCCTGATGCCAAGTGATGTTGAACACTTTTTCATGTGTCTGTTGGCCATTTGGATATCTTCTTTGCAGGAATGTCTGTTCATATCTTCTGCCCATTTCTTGATTTATTTGTTCTTTGGGTATTGAGTTTGATAAGTTCTTTATAGATTTTGGATACTAGCCCTTTATCAGATATGTCATTTGCAAATATCTTCTCCCATTCTATCAGTTGTCTTTTGGTTTTGTTGACTGTTTCCTTTGCTGTGCAAAAGCTTTTGATCTTGATGAAGTCCCAATAGTTCATTTCTGCCCTTGCTTCCCTTGCTTTTGGCGATGTTCTTAGGAAGAAGTTGCTGTGGCTGAGGTCAAAGAGGTTGCTACCTATATCTGAAGAGGTTGCTTTGCCTATATCTGTCATTTCCTGACTTGTTAATTTTAGCCATTCTGACAGTTTTGAGGTGATATCTCATCGTTGTTTTGATTTGTACTTCCCTGATGACCAGTGATGTGGAGCATTTTTTCATGTGTCTGTTGGCCATTTGTAGGTCTTTTTTGGAGAAATATCTGTTTATATCCTCTACACATTTCTTACCTGGATTACTTGTTCTTTGAGTGTTAAGTTTGATAGGTTCTTTATAGATTTTTGGATACTAGCCTTTTATCTGACATATCATTTGCAAATATCTTCTTCCATTCTATGGATTGTCTTTTGATTTTGTCAACTGTTTCCCTTGCATGCAAAAACTTTTTATCTTGATGAAGTCCTGCTTGTTCAAGAGCCCAGATATCCAACAATACATGAATGGTTAAAAAAGATGTGGTATACATACACAATGGAATATTATGTAGCAACAAAAAATGAAATCTTGCCATTTGCAATGACATGGATAGAACTAAAGGATATTAGGCTAAGCAGTTTAAGTCAATCAGAGAAAGACAATTACCCTATAATCTCACTGATACATGGAATTTAAGAAACAAAACAGAGGATCATAGGGGAAGAGAGAAAAAAATAAATCGAGAGAGAGAAAGAGAGACAAACTATAAGAGATTGCTAATCATAGGAAACAACCTGAGGGTTGCTGGAGGGGAGGGAGGTAGAGGGATGGGGTAACTGCAGGATGGACATTAAGGAGGGTATGTGATATAATGAGCACTGGGTATTATATAAGACTGATAAATCATTGACCTATACCACTGAAACCAATAATACATATATGTTAATTAATTGAATTTAAATTTTAAAAATTATTTTAAAAATAAAAATAAATAAAATATCAGAGGGATCTATAACTCTTCTAATGAATGATTTACATGCAGTTAAAAAATTAAGAATTTATTATCTCAACCAAAATTTTATGCAGATGAAAAGGAAAACAAAAAGAAAAACTCCTCATCTATACAATACAGAGCAGATCCTAACCAAACATTGAATCTATGGGTCATACAGAATATGGCGTGACAACCAAATAAGGCACTACAGTCTTGCACAGATAGACAATGAGGAATTAAAACTAGATGCTCTTGGAGAACACGGAAGGACGGCAGCCATCTTTAGGCGTGAATACAAACAAAATTTAAGATTTTGCTTTTGAGAAGTTGAAGACTCCCAGTGTGATAACTGTCTTCAATCAGTAATAAGGACACTACTGTAAGAAAAGACACATCCTGGCTTAAGTTGGTATAGAGCAAAATGACCCAGAAACTGGCCAATAAAAAGAAAAATGCAGATCTAACATTAGAAAGGTTATTTTTTCACAATATAAAGTGAAGAGTCTTCCAGGGCCCTGAGGGATAGGCTCTGGTGAACTCCAAGTCTTATTTTTAGATAATTGTATATTAGGTTTAACTCTACTGATAATGACGTATAGCTCTTTCACAGTGTGTATTTGGACACACTTGTAACCTAGGGGAAAATACTCTGATATTATTTTTTAAAACTACATTGTCATTATTTTAAATTCTGATTCTTAGGTAACAAGCCAGGTTAATGCCACCCCTTTTAGAAGCTTTTAGAATAACAGAAGAAAGTGTTTCCTTTTTTTTTTTTTTTAAACCACAATGTATTCAAGAAAGATTTCTTGAGATCTTAAATATGGATTTTCCCCTGAAATTAATTAATAACTGTTATCAAAAATAGGTTCATGCCCTGAGTAAAAAGAAACAATTAACTAGTTTAAGATAATTAATTCCTACATCTTGTATACTTTTCAGGGACTACTTATATATGCCAATATTCCTTTGGCTGCCTGCCAAATAATGAGCTACTTTTTTTTTTTTTCTTAAGGTTAGCCATATTATCAGAAAACTCCAAGCAATGAGTTCTATATTAAACAGTGTATGCTCTCCTAATTATTTTCAACTCAAACATTTTTGTTTTACCGCCCATAAATTGAACTTCAGAAAGTATTTTCTTGTTAATTTGCTTTATTATATATTGTTTTAGGTTTCCTTTTAAGATTCTTTTTAAATCTCCAGTGTTTGGTAGGCACTTTAATTTTAAAAATTGTTAATTAGTGCTATCACAGAGATTCTTGTGTATTATGTCATATTTATCAATACGTAATGGCTGAGAAGTTATGGGAATCTGAAAAAGGTATTATAGATATATTCATACACAGAACAGGAGAACAGTGAGATTGCAGAAGAGGTTCAGGATTGAGGGAAGAGAGTAGAAATGATAAAAAAAATCTAACATAAAAGGAAACTATTGTCAATTGGCTGAGTTCTGCCATATCACTTTCTCTTTGATGGCTATCATTTTAACTGAACCCATTTTATGTGCATATCTTAAAGGTGTTATCTGGCCTGAGGCACAAAATTTTGATAGTTTTCTCTTAACTATTAGAATTTTATTTGTACAACTGGAGTTGATTTCACCAGAAAAATGAAAGAAAGCAGTACATTCCGTAATTAAATATTATAAAAATTTTTTAATTAACATATAATGTATTATTTATTTCAGGGGTATAGGTCTGTGATTCATCAGTCTTACACAATTCACAGTACCCACCATAGCACACACCCTCCCCAAAGTCCATCACCCAGCCACCCCATCCCTCTTGCCCTCCAGGCACTGAAAGGTAAGCATTTTAACATGTTCATATTTATTTAAATTTCAAGATAGAATTAAATCATTGGTCAGTTTTAGTAAATCACTAACCCAAAGAAAACTTAATCTATTTATGTGGTCAGCTTCTTTGATGGAAAAATTATTGAGGTCAGCAAAAGCAGTTATAATCCATGGAGGTAAGGGCTGAAAGAATCTTTCTGTGTGTTTTATGCTTCAGAGAATCGTACACAGGTGAGAACTTAAAGGGACCTGATAGGTCACCAAATCCATTCTGCCACTTTGCTTTTACATACTTTAAATGGACCTATATTAAAATAAATCAAATTTTTTCAGAATGGTTGTGTAAGGAACTTGATAGCTCTCTTTTTATAGAAAAAGAGATAAAGCTGGAAAAACACTGAAAAAATTGTTAGCCTCTGAAAATTAAACAAAACGTATATTTAAAAATTGTAAGCATTATTCAAGAACATCCACTGCACTTCAGTAAGAACAGTGGGAGTCTGCAGTATTTACAAGAAGGCTGCCACATTCCCAACTCCTCAGCTTGCTGTTACAGAGGTTCTATACTAGACAGGTAGGAAGGTCTATGAGGACCTACAGCTACCACACTCTCCCCTAAGCTCCAGGATGTAGAAGTTCCACTGCAGGACTACCAGGGCAGCTTGACAGAACCAGTAACTCTTATGTTCTTGACAAGTCCAACTCTGTATTGTACAGATTCTGTCCTTGGTAGGCATGGCAGGTTATGAAAAGAATCAGCCAAGTGTCCTTGCCTGAGGGACTTGATGTTTATTTACAGCATAGAATGGGAAAAATTATTCCCAGGAGTGGTGTCAAAAACCATAGAGATCACAGTAGCCACTAACCAGGGAAGGCAAACGGCTCCACAGTAGGAAGAAAAATAGCTGACTGAACAGAAATGTAACAGGGAGACCTAGAGACAGTGATGGAAAAAAGGGTCTGCTTAGATTATGCTCATGCCTGGTGGTATGGAAGCCTGTGTACCTATATAAAACTATGCCCATGCAAGAGCGACTAGAAGAGCCCCCAGACCCTTGCTGAAATCATGACAGACTTGTAAACACTTTGAACTTTAAAAGCACCTGTCAGACACACAGGGATCCAAGGACAATACATGGAAGCTTTATTGGCTCAGGGAGCTTAAGCACAACTTCTGACCAAATACTGGCTGCACACTAAGCCAGGGTGACTTAGGAAACCAGGTTTAAGTGTTTCTTGTCTTTGTTTTTTAAAGAAAAATCTAAGTAATGATATCAGAGACTGCTGCACTACGGAGAAAAGAGACTTCACAGAATTTGTAAAAATAAGTTACTAAATAAACAAACATAAGGTAGCAAAGAGAACCAGTTCTGGGGGATAAGGATGGTAATCCAGAGTTGCTACAATACATCATGTAAAATGTCTCAAAAAATATGAAATAAGCAAATGAAAGTATGTATAACCCATTTAGTAGAAAAACATGGGCAATAAAAATTGCCCTTAAAGGTGTCTAGATGTTGGACTTAGTAGACAAATACTTCTAATCGGTTATGATAAATATGTTCAAAACACTATAGGACACTATTGTTAAAAGAATGAAAGGATAATATAATAACAACCTAGCAATAAATAATATCAATAAAGAGACAAAAATCATGAAAAAAGAAGCAAATAGAAATTCCTGATATATATCTGAAAAGTTTATGAAAGGGATTCAATAGTAGATTTGATAACAATGATCAGTGAACTTGAAGACAGATCAATAGAGGTATTCCAAGGTAACATACAAAACCAAAAGAAATAAAATGAGCAGAGCTGTAGAGATCTGTGGGACAAAACCAAACTGATATATATGTATGATAGTTCTAAAATGAGAGGAAAGAAAGAGGCAGAAAAAATAAGAAAATGACTAAAAACTTTCTGAATTAGATTTTAAAAAAACAAAAATTTGAACATCTTCAAAGCTTAACAAAACTCCAGTAAAATAACAAGAATTTTCACAGCTAGACACATCACAAATAGTTGAAAGAGTAAGACAAAGAGAAAATTTTGAAATATCAAGAGAAGGACTCATTATGCACAAGAGAACCTTATTAAGATTAACAGTTGAATTTAAACAATAGAGGCCAGGAGGTGGTAGTCAGAATGACATTTGAAATGAAAGAAAACAAAACAAAACAAAAAAATAATTGTCAACCAAGAATCCAGCAAAAATGAAGGCAAAAATGAACTTTAAAATTCATACCTTTTTTTTTTTTTTAAAGATTTTATTTATTTATTTGACAGAGAGAGATCACAAGCAGGCAGAGAGGCAGGCAGAGAGAGAGGAGGAAGCAGGCTCCCCGCTGAGCAGAGAGCCCGACGCGGGGCTTGATCCCAGGACACTGAGATCATGACCTGAGCCAAAGGCAGCGGCTTAACCCACTGAGCCACCCAGGCGCCCCAAAATAATTATATAATCAGATATACAGAGACTGCGAATTTATTGCTAGCAGGCCTGCTTTACAAGAAATACCAAAGGATATTTTTCAGGTGGAATAAAAGTAATATCAGACAGTAATTCAAATCCACGTGGCAAAAAAAAGAGTGCCAGTAAATATAATTATAAGGGGAATTATAAAATCAATTATAACTATGCATTTTGTTCTCTATTTTTCTTTTTTTGATTGTAGAAAACAGTATCTGTAAAATTGCATTATTGAAAAAATAGTACTATTAAACTTAATTGATATAAAGATATAATTTATAAGGCATTAATAGCACAAAGAAAGGAGGAAATGAAGTTATATTTGAGCAAGGAATTACCAGGTAGTCATTTAAATACACAAAAGAAAGGTGTTTACTCAAGTCTTTTTCTAATTTTTTAATTGGTCTCCTCACTCATTGATTCCCTTGTCTTATCCATATTGGCCAGTTGATATTCCTGACATAAGCTAAGCTCCATCTTGCCTAATGGCTTTCACTTCCTGCTACTACTGCCTGAAGAGACAGAAGATCTCCAGATTTTCAGAATTTCTCATGGGTGGCTAACTCACTTCATTCAAAAGTCACATGATAAGTCTCTTCTTTACCATTCTATCTAAAATAGTATTCCAAGCCCTCCTTCCATTATTTTATATGCCATTAGATACATATTTTAGAAATGGAGCAAATCAGCCCTCATCATTGCTATCAGGAAATACATAAAAACCTGATAGAGAACTTCTCTTTCTAATAGTAATTATTTGAATTTATTTTGATTCTTTTATTACTAAGAAAATAAAAGTGTCCATGATTTACTTACCACAATATTTGCTTTTTATTTCTCCTGCACAAACTGATATTTTATTTTTTAATCACCATAATGAGTTTGCTTTTCTCTTCCTGGTACATTCTGTGTTCAATGAATAAATGTATAATTTAGGATGTAAGCAGGCATTTGAGATGATGATAACTCATTATCTGACAAGTACCAGCAAAATTGCTTGTGTTTCTTAGGGATTTCTGAGAGCTCCATCATGGAACTGAGACAGCCTACATGAAGCCTGGAGTCCCATTTAGAGGTATGCAGTTTAGCTTTGTGCTGCCAGATATAATTCGTCTGTGTAATCTTTTCAAAGTCAAAGGCCCTGTGTTTCTTAACCTGAAATTAATTCCTGAAGAAGATAACATAGGAATGCATGTAGTTTGGGCTTTGAAAATGTCTTCTATAATATGGTAGGTGAAATTAAGAAACAAACAACAAATACCAATTAAAGACTAACTTTAGCTGATAACTTAATGTTATTAAATAATTTGGTCCGCTGAAAGGGATTTAATAGTAGTCCCTCTGCATTAAGCTCTAGTCAAGGAAAGGGATAAGTTATCATATGTACACAAGCCCAATGTTTAAAGAACTTGAATAGAATAAAATACACTTAACCTTAAAACCATACTTAATGAAACTTAATTTTCTTTTAGATGTTCAAAATGCACTTGAAAATTTCACAGGGCTTTGGGTTTATCGTACACATCCATTATCATTGCACCAATAAATATGAAAGAGCTAACTAATAGGGAATCACGGTTAATAAGAAACCAGAAAGACTAATTTTTACTAGATCTTTAATTTTGCATAATTTTGAAAAGAAAGACTTCTAAAAGTTAATCAGTACAATGCATGGGGATACAGAGGAGGGTAAGAGTATAAATGGCAGTTCCTACCTAGTTTAAATACAATTGAAAGATAAAAGAAAACAAAAAAAGAAAAACAGAAAGTTTGCCTTTCTATTACACAAATTATTCTAAGCTGGGGGCAATTTTGCCTTCTTGGGGAGACTTGGTGACATTTGGAGACATTATTGTCCCCAGCTTGAGAGTGCTAAAGGGCAGCCTCTCACAACAAAGAATTATGTGGCCCAAATGTTAATAGTTCTAAGGCTGAGAAAGCCTATAACAGGACATTTAAAATGGTTAAGAATAAAGTTAATGGCATATATTATATTTTACCTATCTGTAATTTTTCCAAATTCATTATCAATTCATTAAGGAAAAATTTAAAAATTATAGTTAATGGGGAAAATTCTAGATCTTTGTTGGAAAGATATTCTAGTATGACTGGAAGATATTCAAAAGTTAGATCCAAGTATAACTTTCTAAAGGTTAAATTCCTCTCAACTTCATCCAAATCAAGATGGGATTTTTGTTTTGGGAGATTACAAATTCTGTTCATCCTTTGACATGTATAATCTGTTAGAGAATACATAATAATTGCTGGTCAGGAATGTATCCCCTGTCAATTTTCCCTCATATGTAGACACAAACAGGTTGTATATGTGGAAGGGAAAAAGAACTGGAAAGAAACTGAAAAGCTAATTCACTATGAGGCCAGTCTGTACCAAAGATAGTGTGCCAGAACTCTAAGGAGCCATCCATTACAAATGCTGACAGTGTTAGCTTCTATGACAGTTTTTGATATAGTTAGTTTCAGTAACTATACTCTCAAATTTTGAAAGCAATTGTGAACTTTATCCCAAAGTTTTTATTTTTTCAATTAAAATAGGTATTTTCATTTCCAAATTAATGTTTTCCAAAATATTTGGCAATCTTTTTCTTCCTAGTTCATTTTCTTCCTAGATACACTTTCTTGGATTATAAAGTAAAGTATTAATAATTAAAAATCTTAACATTATTTTTAGGTTCAAAATAGAGTTCGTATATTATCTTCCAATTCCAGCATCTCCTTTCCCATTCTCACTTTTTCTCACTTGACAACTTAGGTATCTGTCTACTTTACATCTTCAATTAGAAGGTAACAGATATTTTAAACTCAACATGTTTGAAATTGAACTTCTGATATTTCCTCTAAATTTATTCTAACCACAGCCTTTCCAGTGTCACTTGATCACAACAACTTTCGTTTTTCGTGCTGTAATCTTGGGAATACAATTCACTTCTTTCTTGTTCACCTCCCAAATCTAATCTGTCAGGGAATGTTGTTTGCTTTACCTTCAAAATACATCTAGTATTTGATATCTGTAACTGTCATGGGTTGAACTGTATCACTCAAAAGGTAATACTGAATTCTTAACCCCTAGCATCTCAGAAAGACTTTATTTGGAAATAGGGTTTTTGTAGAGTAACTCAAGTTAAAATGAGATCATTCATGTAGACTCTTAACAATATGACTGGTGACCTTATAACAAGGAGAAATTGGGAGACAGAGATAAATACATACAGACAGATGACAATCATGTGAAGATAGAGGATCAGGATATATATCTACAAGCCAAGGAATATAAAAGATTACAGGCAATCCATCAGAAACTGGAAAAGGCAAGGAAAAATCTTTCCCCTATAGGTTTCGGAGGGAGCACTGTCCTACCAAAAAGTTGATTTCATACTTATGACCTCCAGAACTGAGACAATAAATTTCTGTTGTAAAAAGCCACCCAGTTTGTGGTACCGTATTATGGTAGCCCTAGAAAACTGATATAGCATCCACTATAATCTCTCATTTGAATGACTGTTCTAAATTCTTAACTAGTCTCTCTGCTTCCATTCTTGTACTACTACAGAATGATCTTTTAAAATCAGATTACATTTTCCTTCATTCCAAACTGCAAAGCAAACACTATTACAATGTTCTAAAAATAATATTACTCCTACTATCATTCTGACATCATCGCATATGTTCTTTTCCACTCCTCTGTTCCAGCCACACTGGTCTCAGTGCTGGACTGGGGGTGACAAACTGTCCTAGTTTGCTGGGGTTGAGTACATAGAACATTCAATGCTAAATCAAGATAATCACAGGCAGATGGGGAAAGTAACTCACCCTACCGTAGTTCATTCAATAAGCTAGACATCTTCTGCAGTAAGATCTTTGATCTAGAACTTTGCTCTGGCAAGAATCAAAGTTTAAAGAAGATACCTAGATAGCCACTTTAATAACCCCTTCAAAGGCTTTAAAGGCTTTGCTCAAATTTCACCTTCTTCATGAAGTCTACAGTGTTCATGCTATTTAAATTTTGCTCCTTCTTCCAACTCCCCGCCCTACTCTAAGTTTTCTTTTTTTATCACACAAATCACCTTCTAATAAATCATACATAACCTAATATATCCTATATCATATAGTTTACTTATTTATTATATATTATTCATTTATTTAGTTATAGCTAACAAATCCATATATTCAGCTGTGTATTTAGAGTGACACAATATTTTACAGCAGGGATTTTTTATTTTTTTTTCTTTAAGAGTGAGAGCGTGAGTGAGCTGGGGAAGGGCAGAGGAAGAGGGGGAGAGAGAGAATCTTAGGAAGGCTCTACACCCAGAACAGAGCCTAATGGAGGGCTCCATCTCACAAAAATTAAAACAAACAAACAAACAAACAAACAAAAAAACCAGCTGCTTTATCAATTGAGCCACCTAGGTACCCCTATAGCAGGGACTATTTTCTATTTACACTCTCTTGCTTTATTTTTGGATGAAAAATTATCAGTTTAAGAGCGTTTTGTCTGTTCCTATGATACTTTCTTTCATTTTCTTATACACTCTTTATATTAAAACTAATTTTATCTGTTTTCCATACATACTTACACATACAGACTCACACTCACATTTGCCTAGTATCCTCATGTAGTCAAGACCTCTACGTGCATTATCCATTCACTGAATACTTGTACTTTGGGCTGAGTACCAGGATAGGTCCTGGGGATTAAAAGATGAATATGGCATAGCCCCTGATGTCATGAGTCGGTATGCTTACAAAAAAACAGAAGTTTAGTGTATTTGATATTTAAGGAGATGGTCATAAGAAAACAGTGTCTTGGGGCGCCTGGGTGGCTCAGTGGGTTGGAGCCTCTGCCTTCAGCTCAGGTCATGATCCCAGGGTCCTCGGATCGAGCCCCGCATCAGGCTCTCTGCTCAGCAGGGAGCCTGCTTCCTTTCCTCTCTCTCTGCCTGCTTCTCTGCCTACTTGTGATCTCTGTCTGTCAAATAAATAAATAAATAAATAAATAAATAAATAAATAAATAGAAAGAAAGAAAAAGAAAACAGTGTCTCAACCTAGAGAAATGTCTTTCTAGTAGATATTTACAGGTTAGAAGTTGATTTTAAGGATTCTTAAAATTAAGAGTAAGCTAATAATACTTAGTATACAGTATGGGTTAGGAACCCAGAGTCTGGAGTCAAGACTGCATTGTTTAAAACCTACTTCTTCTATATTTGAGCTCTGTAAATTCAGATATGTAAGATTTTTTAAGCTTCTGCCGCATCATCTGTGAAACAGAGCCAGAACTATGTAACTCTTCCTGCCTCATAGTATATGACACAGTGCTGAACACCTAGTAACAGTTCAGTAAATACTACTACTCATTATATAAATATGCAAACTGACAATTTTATACTATTTAAATATTTCAGTCTTATTAAAACCTTCTGAATGCTTCTGCCTGGGCATTATGTATTTCAGGACCAGGAAAGAATTCAAAGATATGCAAATGTGAAGCATGCCTGGATTTGGGAATAAATTCATATCTGTTTTTGGTGAAGGGCTGATTCAGTTTGGAAACAGCATTTGTAAATGTAGCGGTAACTCCTAAGGACCCAAATAAAAATCTTTGTGATATCACAAAGACTGTTAAAAACACATGTGCCACAACTGATTTTTCTTGGTGAGTGCCTTACAGAGATAAAGGTGCTATATATCTCTGATTTGAGTAACAAGTGTCTCTTTTTTTTTAAGATTTTATTTATCTGAAATAGAGAGAGAACAAGTGGAGCAGAGGTGGGGCAAAGGGAATGGAAGAAGTAGACCCCACACTGAGCAGGGAGCTGGACTTGTGGCCCCTGTGTGGGTAGATCCCAGGATGCTGAGATCATGATCTGAGCCAAAATCAAGCATCTGAAGTTTAACTGACTAAGCCACCCAAGCCAAAAGCACTTTTTGTATCTGTAGATAGGAGTCAACAAAATAAATACAAACTCGACTTTTTTTCCCAAAATATGTCAAATATAGTCTGAAAAAAAGTCTTTGTGTATTAGTGAAAGAGTTCATTGTTTTTTCCAGGCTAAATTTTGACTTTTTCGATATTATATGAGTTGTATTAAAAATAAAAAAACAAATATGAAAGCAAAATGATAATTCCAACTTTCTTCTATTTCTTTATAATTTCCACTTCTAATTTACTCTGTTTTGATAATTTGGCATTTAATAAAATATTAGCCACTGAAGGAAAGCATGTTATATTTTAAATATATAATTATGTATGTAGCAAAACAAAGACATTAAGTCAGCAATTTTATGCACTGTTTTTCCACTGAATAAATTTATAACTTGTATAAAGCCATTTTCCCTAAAATACAAGTAGTAACTACTACAACATGCTTAATTGTCTAGAAACTTGAGAACATTCTTCCTAGCATAAAATAATAATGAAAGTATCCCCACCTAAACTACTTCTACATAATTGTAATAATATTAAACAGCACCAAGTGGTATCTTTAAATTTTATCTACCCCACTGAGTATTTGGAGTGTTTAATGTTTCTTAGAAATACCACAGCATGTGAAATGTGGCCATTATTTCTTCTGTCATATACACTTCATCTATTTCAAAATTTAAAAAAGAGAAATACCTTATTCATGCTGTAGATTATGATCACAGGATTTTTTAAAGCAGATTTATTAAAGAATAAAATTTAGGGAAACTATTCCCCCATTTAATTCACTCATTTAATTCATGCTTATATACAAAGTAGCATAAGTATTCTTGGTAATGGAACTTCAATGATAAACAAGAGAAATAAGGTTACAGAATTTGTAGAACAGTGAGAGAGGGAAAGAATATACCTGTATTAAATAAATAAGTAGTAGTAAGCAATATGCTAAAAAATAAAATTATAACAACTTATTGTGTTTGAGGGTATCAAAGGCATAGGGTTGGGAGATCTATTAGATAAATAGTTGTTGATGGAATATTTCTTTTAAAATGGTGATCACTGAGCTGAATCATGAACACTAAGAAAAGGTGTGCCATGGTAAAATATGGAAAAAGCACTAGCAGAGTTCAATGATTCAGAAGAAGGGGCCATCCTGAATTTATCGAATAAATGACAAAAATAGTCCATGATTACGAAGACAATAATATACAAAGAGAAAAGTATGAGAAGATACTGGGGAGTAGGTTGAGGACAGATAATAAAGGGCCATGTAGACTATGGTAAGCACTTTTAGTTTCATCAGAAAAATACACTTCTGCTGTTCCACTGGTGTAACCTGTCCTGTCTGAGGAGTAGTGGAGCAGATCTGGAGAAAATAGGACAGCACAGACTTCAATTAAGGTTATAGCTAATTTTTTAAGTATTATAGTAATTTTTGACATAGTATATTAATAATTCCTTCAATTGATATTTTAAGAATAAATATAATCTTCTATAAAACATCTTTTGATGATAACTATATTGAAATATTTACTACATGGATTCTGAAGTTGGTTGTGTCCTCCCCCAAAATTCTTATTCCATCAGAATCACTGAATGTAACTGTATTTGAAAATGTTTTTTTTGCAGATATAATTAGTTAAGTTAATATGGTGTCATATTGGATTAGAGTAGGGCCTAAATCCAGGAACTGTTGTCCTCATAAGAAGAAGGGATGACATACATAGGGATGAACACCATGTAAAGATGGAGTCGGAGATTGGAGCTACAAGCCAAAAAATGTCAAGGTAGCTATCAAAAACTAAAAAGATGCAAGGAAGGATTTTCTCAGATAGCATTCAGAGGGAGTACTTCCCGGCTGGCAGCTTGATTTCAGATGTCTATCTTCTAGAACTATGAAAGACTAACTTTATATTGTTTTAAGCTACCAAGTTTATGTATTTTTTTATAGCAGTCCTAGGAAACTAATACAGACCATACAGCCAAGATTCTACTTACAGCATATATCATCAGGCTTCTCTCTATATTCCTTTTGGGCTCAAACAATGGGAGGCACCAAAGGGACATGAGAGGATAGGCAGGAAGACCTTGGGGTATTTTTCCCTTGCTTTCTTCCTTCTTCTACTCTACAGTTTTGACAATGAGTTCATCCCTCTATACAACCACAACTCCTCTCTGGCAGTCTGCTTTCCATATTCTAGCTCTCACTGGCTCTGGTGATGATATATTCCTTTCCTTGCCCATTTAGGCCTGAGGTGATAAAAGCTACCCTTAGGTGTTTATCTGTAGATGCCTCAATTTGTCAAGTTTCCTCCTTGCCTTTCTTCACTGTATTACTCACCATGTGTTCATTTATTATCTATTTACCTCACTAAGAGTATATTTTTCCATTAAATCTGAATCCTGTCTGATCGTTGCTGTATTCCCAGCATCTGGAACAGTACCTGGTACATACCAGGAGCTCAAAATAATTGTTGAATGAGAAAAGATGACTGAGGGGCGCCTGGGTGGCTTGGTGGGTTAAAGCCTCTGCCTTTGTCTCAGGTCATGATCCCAGGGTCCTGGGATCGAGCCCCGCATCGGGCTCTCTGCTCAGCAGGGAGCCTGCTTCCTCCTCTCTCTCTGCCTCTTGTGATCTCTATCTGTCAAATAAATAAATAATAAAAAAAAATCTTTAAAAAAAAAAAGAAAAGATGACTGAATAAAAAAGAAATCCAAAATGTCATAAAGCAACTTAAAAAAGTAATTTGATAACAAATTTATCTCTGCTTTATAGATTATACATGCATACACATTTAAGGGTTACACATGTACATATACAAATTACCTAGACGCTTTTGTAAACTGACTAAAAATATTAAGTTATTTTTGCATATAATAAAATTTTTCACATAATAAAAGAAAGAGGTGTGACATTAAACTTAATATACCAGACCCAATTCAGTGTTCTTTCTGATAACTAGGGTATGTCTGCACTAGATGGGTCAGTATCTGTAAATACTCTCAAGTAACTATACTTAGTATGTGTCTCAATATATACTCAAATCTACAGAATCCTAGTGATATTATTTAGATTAGAATGGATTTCTTTATGGTAAAAGCTTGATTATAATGTCCGTTTAATAAATGCCACAATACAACTTATTTCAGTATTACTAACAAACTACACAATTAAAGCACAGTGAATGTTGAAGTTTCAGCAATTTTAAGCTTTTAAATAGCACTACAAACAAAAATGCTATGATAATAAAATAGAATTTATGTAAAGTAACACATGGACTATTTGGTTATATTTGACTCCTTAATGTATTCCAAAGGCATCTATTGCCTCAGGGAGAGACGATATTTGAATAGAAGAAAAGTAATAATCTAGAGAAGAGCAAACAACAGGGGAAATTCCATTTAGGGCTGAGGATAATGATCAGATGATACTATAACCCCAACCATCTAAAACAGAGATAATCTAAGGAAGGATAAGAAACATAATTGATCAAGGGTAAATAGCAGTGCATATCCAAGGGCTAGCAATGAGATGAACATATTTCGAAGAATACTAGAAGGTTTAAAACAAGGGATGCAAAGAAGTAATAATAATGGAGATGTTTCTAGTTGAAGGGTTTGATGACATATATCACTTGGCATTATCAAGGACAGCATGAATCACTTTCTTAAAAGGTCTCAATAGAAAAGGAAAAATAAGAGTTTAAAAGGGACATCTTTTAAAATACAATAAATATGAAGGAAATATGCATATTTGAGAACAGTAACACCATCAGTCCTCCAAGAGATTCATATTTTTAATGGGTACCAGAAAAAAACACACATGAAAAAATGAAGAGAGTATCTGTGAGGTATATAAAATGGCATAGAGGTTTACTTAGATGCTTGGGTTTAAGAAGTGTAATGACATGGATAAAAGGCAGGGTATAATAACATGCATAAATGAAATGGCATAATGAGATGCATAATTGGACAAATGTAACGATATGCAAAGGAGAAAGATGTAATATGATACACATTTTTGAGGAGTGTAATGAGATGCATAAATAGAAAGGTGTAATGAGATGTGCATGTTTAAGTAACGTAATGAGAAATATAGGTTATAATAACATACATGAAAGTAATTTAGTAATGAGATATACAAGGGAAAGGCTTTAATGAAATCCACAAATGGAGAATATGTAAAGATTCTTAAAAGAGATGTAATGAGATGCACATATTTGAAAGTTATAATGAGATGCCTTAATGGAAGCATGTAATGAAATGTATATGTTTGAAAGGTATAATGAGACACATTAAAAGGGAAGAATGTAAAGCAATTCTCTACTCCTATAGAGAATAATGCTTCCTGAAAGCTTTGAAGAGTCATCATCCTAAGGGATTTCTGTATTTTTACTTCAGTATAAATTAAGACGCCAGCAGCAGCTTCAACCATTACCACATCAAATAGCTTTTCCCCTGGGCTCACGTTATTTTTGGTATTATGGTTTAAAACACTGTCCCATGCTTGGGGCCAAATTCCAAAGAACAATTTTGAACTGATGCTGCTTATTAGACAAGAACACAGAGGAGGAAAAGAATAGGAAATTAAAAAAAAAAAAAATTAACAGCTATTGAGTCTTCATCTGATATAGGAGCCATGCAAGAAATACTTGTATAATTAAATGTTTCAACAATCTTATAAGGCGGCCATTATTATTCCTTCTTCAGAACTTAGAAAAGTGAGATTAGTGGTTGAGCCTGTTGCTCAAGGTCATATGAGTGGTAAGTGTTGGAGCCAGAACTTGAAAATAGGTCCACCAAGCTCTAAAGTCCTCCTTCCCATCTCCATTTGTATTTTTATTCCCTCACTCTCTCTCTACTCTTTCTCTTTCTCCCTTCCTCCCTCTCCTTTTTTCTCTACCCCCTGCTCTTTCTACTTTTGTTTGGTTTTATTCTGATGGGTGATTATGGCTAATTATGGTTGAAATCTCCAAAGATGCCTTATTAACACCTTCAGTCACGAATGTCACATGTTTACATTTGCTAAAAGATAGTAAGGGATAACAGAGTAAATACCCTGTTATCTTGAGGCATCATAAAAATTATTTATCCCATTTGTTTACTGAAAAAGTTTGTACTATATTTTACTCCATACAATAACTATTGTTATTGTGATGTATTTATTAGACAACTTGGAGAAATTAACAAGTTCTTAGAACCAGACCAATAATTTTGAAAAGTAATTTTAGAACTTATTTTGTCTAGTAGAGCAAGGAGACACTGTTCACTGACACTTTAAAAAATCTGTGTAAATTAATCCAATTTTCATAGCCTTTCTTGAGATTTGTTTCCTTATCTATAAAATAAGGATAATAGAATTATCTTTTCAAATCTTATTATAGTAAAATAAAATATATGTAAAATATCTAGAACATTCCATAGTATATAATAAGTGATGGATAAGTGATGAATTAGTTCCTTCATTACCAACTTTTAATGAAGTTTGAATAAGTAATTATTCAATAATCCTGGGCTTTAAATTTCTTTGCGTTTAATTGGTGATAGTTTCTGTCAATAGACTAACTAGGGGAAAACAAGAAGTAGAAAATGTTATAATGCTTTCTATGATGGTTGTGGGTAGCAATTTATTTTAGATTAATTGCCTACAGAATGAAAAGCTATTACTGAGAAGAGAAAATGATTTTTTATAAAATATGAGTACCACAATTATTTCCCTTTTTATTGACAGAATTCAAATTAAACTATGGACAAGGTAAATTTGTGACCCTTCACCCTCACACTAATAACTTTTCATAACCTTAATCAATCAGCCTAATATAGCAATTATCATCTCAACCATAGTCCCATTGGAGTCCATGAT
The DNA here is from genome assembly GCF_002288905.1 of Enhydra lutris kenyoni. Taxonomy (NCBI): domain Eukaryota; kingdom Metazoa; phylum Chordata; class Mammalia; order Carnivora; family Mustelidae; genus Enhydra; species Enhydra lutris. The sequence continues at coordinate 23,681,822 of NW_019154089.1, forward strand.
TATTTTAGGATGACTACTTATTGCTCAATTAAGACTCTATGAAAAGAGGTTAAATATTGGTCACTTTTACTCATTAAGTTTTATCCAGGGTATTTTTCTCCACAGTTGAGGATCACATTAGTAATTAATTGTGAAAAAGTCATTCACCATACAACGAAAAGCTGACTAGCTAGCTGGTATCTAAGAACTGAAATCTAACGAAGAGTGTATTTTAGTATATGCATTCTATTTAAGCACAACAAAACAGTAAGTTATTTTAGCTGGACCAGCACAAAGATGAACAAAAAGTGATTTCAAAAACTTCACAGAGACAGCATTTTTTGAATTTGCAAAACAGACAAAGCTATCTTCTATTCACCTTCCAAAAGTGTGGCCAACTGACTCAGAATATAGATGACAGGTTTAATTTTTCATTCACCAGTGTGACTATTTGAAGGTTACTTCCTATCCTCAGGAAAGGAAGAGGAGTTCTGTGTTTAAGTGTGGAGGATCTGAATTTAAGTTGCTTTGGTTCAAATCTCATCCATGCTATTTGCTAGATGTTCAACTCTGAATAAATTTCTTACACATTATAAGTCTTTTCCTGTTCCCTACTTCATATGTTTGCTATAAGGGTTAAGTAAGACAATATAGGAACAGTGTCAGGCACATAATAAACTCAGAGTTCTGATGAGAGCATGTCCATCTCATATAAGTAGTGCAATGAGAAATAGTGGTTTTAGATTCCCTATGGCTCTAAACCATAATAAGTTAGGACTCAAAGAATAGGTCATAATCTGTTTAATTTGGTAGCAGAGGCCTAGACTATGTCTTTTGTTCTACTTGTGAAATGACTATAATTATTTACTACCAAATTATACCACTTTAATGGAATATAGGATAACTGGAGTTTCCTTTCCTAAAGATGGTTCTGTTGTAACCAAAATAAGATATAGAGAGCTAGAAAGAGCATAGCCCCGATCCAGACACCAAATGAAAAAAAGAAAAAAGGAAGGAAGGAAGGGAGGGGGAAGGAAAAGAGAAAGAGAGAGAGAAAAAAGAAAGAAAGAAGAAAGGAAGCTAGCCAAACTGGTTTTACATTTTTCTTCAGTTTAACATAGAACTGGCATCACAGGGCAACTACTTACTCCAAAAATCTAAAAACGGATAGGCACCTATTGGGAGAAATGAGACATAAGAACTTGTTTTTCCTGGAGCTGATACAGCAGAAAACTGGTCAGAAAAATTTAGCTGGAATAGTTAAGTGCAGGAAGCAAAATATAGGCTGTCAAGAGAGTGTGAAGCCCGATGGGCAAAAATATATCATTTTTTTTCCTCCAAGGTTCCACTCACAAAAATTATTAAGGAGAGTCCTGAGAAAGCATTGCTCATGGTTCAGACCTCGAGAAGGGAGACAGGGACCACTGTAGGAGGGCACAAAACTCCACTCAGGTCTGGGGACAGCAGAAATACTGGTTATCTTAGGGCACTGGTGAAAACCCACTACATCTAGAAGAATATAGAAAAATCTCTCTACTGCTAGGAAATATACAATACTCCAATTAATAAAGTTATTTTCCCATGAATGTATGGGTTATCAATTCTGAAACATACATATGATATAAATACACACACACACACACATGCACATATATATATTAAAATGTGTAAACATATATAGGAATTGAACAACCAAGTAAATGAGTAATAGATTATGGGAGCTAGAGTGTCCCTGTTGGGAGTGGGAGTTCACACATCATCAAAAGGACTAGGTCATAATGATACATGAGGTAATGGATTAGAGTTGGGGACATCAATATAAATCCATGTTTGTCTTAATATATATGTATGTGATTAATATGGGAATATTTATAGATATGTGCAAATACATGGGTTAGTATATCCACATATATTTCCTTAATCTATGAGCTGAAAAGCCCAGAAGCAATAATAACCCAGGATCACAGAGCATACCTAACACTCAGACTTTTATTTCTAATACAATTTTCTGATAAAAGGAACCAAGATTCTTTGTAGAAATGGCTGTTTCTAGCATGAGACAACATGAGCCTGAAGTAATAGTTTAGTACCAAAATAAAAGAATACTTAAAATCTACAACAGGGATATATCAAAGGGACACAGGAGCCAAATGAAAAGACTCCCAACAGCAATGCCGGAAAATTTCAACAAAATAAAGTAATTTTGGATTATAACCCAAGCATAAAATAAATATCTAAATATTTAAATATCTAAAAAAAAGTCCACACTGCTATAAATGATGATGAAATAAATAGATAAATGAGGAATAATTCCTAAAAGAGGAATAGACAAATAGGATAAATAAGGACTAGACAAATATCTCATGCAGAATTGAGAATACATATGTATATTATTCCCCCTCAGAAGGTTTGGCATAAGTACCCAAATACTGAAATGATGGCTGCACATAGACACAAAGAAAGGACAAAAAAGATTAACTTTACAAGGGAGAAACTTGACAAACCTTTCCTCAGTCTGGTGATCAAGGTTAACATCAACAGTGATAATTGTTGATAGTATGTACTCTTGATGTGATGTGATAAGAATGGCAGTTTAACTCTGTACCATAAACCCCAAATACAGTAACTTCAATCTAATAATGAGAACGAGATCCTAGCCAACAGATATTCTACAAAATATTTGGCCAGTACTTTCCAAAAATGTCAGGATCATTAAAAACAAGGAAAGTCTGAGAAACTGTCACAGCCAAGAGATAACTAAGAAAACATTAAAATTAAATGTAATGTGGCAATCATGGAACAGAAAAAGGACAGTGGATTAAAACTAAAAAAAAAATCTGAATAATTTATGGACTATAGTTAAAAATGTATCAATATGGGTTCAGTAATTGTGAAAAATGTACAGTATTAATGTAAGATGATAGTAATAGGAGTAGATAAGTGAGAGTACACGGGAATTTTCAATTATCTGAAATTTTTCTGTAAATCTACAATTACAAATTTTTTTCTAATTTATTGAAACATAGTTATATATAAACACATAAAAAATGAATGAAAAATAAATGCTTTCTCAGACAAAAACAGAAAAGTCATTGCCAAAGTACCTAAATTACAAGAAATGTGAACAAACCTTTATTTAAAAAAAAAAATTTTCTTGGGTGCCTGGGTGACTCAGTCGTTAAATGTCTGCCTTCGGCTCAGGTCATGATCCCAGGGTCCTGGGATAGAGTCCCACATCAGGCTCCCCACTCTGCAGGAAGCCCACTTTTCCCTCTCCTACTCCCCCTGCTTGTGTTCCCTCTCTCGCTGTGTTTCTGTCAAATAAATAAATAAAGTCTTTAAAAAAAAATTTTTTTTCTTTTTACAGAGAGAGGGAGAATACACTCACACAAGCATGGGGGAAGGGGCAGAGGGCAAGGGAGAGAGAGAATCTTAAGCAGACTCTGTGGGGCTCAATCTCACAACACTGAGATTATGACTGAGTCATAATCAGGAGTCAGATGCTTAACTGACTGAGCCACTCAAGTGTCCTTGAAAAAACCTTTCAAACAGAAGGAACATGCCAGAAAAAAACTTGACTCTACATAAATAAATGAATAATGCTACAAATGGCATAAGGTAAAATAAAGTTCATTTATTTTTTAGTTTGCATTTCTCTAAAAGCTAACTATAAATAGCAAACATAGGAACAATGTAATATATATTTACAGCATATGTAAAAGTAAATGTTACATCCATAGCACAAAGATGGAGAGGAGAAATTAGGAATCTAAGTTTATTATACTACACGTGAAACACTATAATGTTATTTGAATACACACTCTGTTTTTTAAAGTGTTTATTTTAGACACGAGGGCAACCAGAAGGGATGGAGGGACTTCCTTCCAAAAGGAAAGTGTTGAGGCAGGGAATAAATGAACACACAAAACTCCTCAATAAAGTACTAGAAGGGACACCTAGGTGGCGCAGTCAGCTAAGCATCTGACTCGGTTTCAGCTTAGGTCTTGATCTCAGGGATCATGCTCTTGGAATCAAGCACATGTCAGGCTCAGGCTCCATGCTCAGTGCGGAGTCTGCTTGAGATTCTCTCTCTCCCTCTCCCTCCGCCTCATCCACTGGTGCACTCTCTCTCTCTAAATTAAATATAAACAAAATCTTTGGAAAATAAATAAAATAATAATAAATCAAATTTAGCAATATATAAAAAGCATAATGTAGCTATACCAAGTAGAGATTAACCTGTCAATGCAAGGCTAGTTTAACATGTGAAAATGAATTAAAGTAATTTAACATTTTTTTTAAGTAATCTCTACAGCCAATGTGAGGCTCAAACTCACAACCCCAAGATCAAGAGTCACATGATCTAACTGTTTGAGACAGCGAAGGTGCCTCAACATATTTCTATAGCAAAAAAAGTACTGAAGATGATCTCAATTTATGCAAAAAAGCACTTGAAAAAATTTAGCATGCATGGATGATGTAAACTCTTAGCAAATTCTTAATACAAAAGAACTTACTTAACCCAGTAACAGACATATAACAAAATATATCTTAAAAAAACCTAGAGATAATATGGCACTTAATGATGAACTACTGAACGATTTTCCCCCAAGCTCAAAAACAAGGCAAGAAGATCCTCTCTTATCGCTCCTATTCAACATGTACTATATAAGTCTTAGGTAGTGCAATAAAACAATAAAATTAAATAGGACATACAGATTAGAAAGCAGTAATTAAAACAGCACCTATTTATAGTCCATGACTGTCTACATAGCAAATTTAAAGAATTTACAAAACAAAACAAAACAAAAACCTTCCAGAACTAATAACTGACTTTTACCAAAGGTACGATACAAGGTCAGTGTAGAAAAATCAATTACAATTACATAAATTAGCAATGTTCAATTAAAATTTGAATAAAATATCATCTATAATAAATCACAAAAGCAATTAAATATTTAGGTGTAATCTAAAATATGTGCAGGATTTGTGTGCTAAAAACTGGAAAGTACTAATGAAATAAAAGAAAATCTAAATAAATGGAGAGATATACTGTGTTCATGTACTGGAAAACTTGGTATTATTAAGATGTCATTTCTCCACAAATAGATCTAGAAATTCAATTCCATCTCAATCAAAATCCCAGCAGGAATCTTCAAAGATATAGACAAGCTGCTTCCAACATTTGTATAGAAATGTAAGTAAACCATAAAAGTTAAAATAAACTTGAGAAAGTAGAACAAAGTTTGAAGAGAATCAGGAAATTAGTATTTTCTCAAATTATCTATCCCAAGATATTTATCAATTACAAGGGGATAGATGATAGCTTTAATGTAGAAAAACCCAGTGGACTTCACTTTAACCAAGTTATCATGTAAATTTCATTAAGAACATGTATGGCCTGGCAGATTCATATCCCTTCTTTGTTGCTTTTGTTCCAAATGCATACTCTCAATCTAATCATGAGAAAATATGAGATCACCCAAATTGGAAGACATTCAGCAAAATAAGTAACCAAAATTCTTGAAAATGTTCAACCATGAAATATAAGGAAAGACTAAGGAACTACTACACATTAGAGGAGACTAAGACATGAAAGCTAAATACAATGTGCAATCTTGGAAGAGAAAAAAGGATATCAGTGAAAAAATTTGTGAAATCTGAATAATGTCTACAGATCGGTTAATACCAATGTAAATTTTTACATTTTGACAAATGTCCCATAATAATGTTAGATGTTCCCTAATGTCAGGAAAACTAAATGATATGTTTACCAGAAATTAACTTTCTTGGGACACCTGAGTGGCTCAGTGGGTTGAGCCTCTGCCTTTGGCTTGGGTCATGACCTCGGGGTCCTGGAATTGAGCCCCACATTGGGCTCCCTGCTTGGTGTGGAGCCTGCTTCTCCCTCTCTCTCTGCCTGGCCTCTCTGCCTACTTACAATCTCTCAGTCAAATAAATAAATAAAATCTTTAAAAAAAAAAAGAAATTAACTTTCTCTAAGTCTAAAATTATTTCAAAATGTGAAGTAAAAAAAAAACAAAAAACAAATGTAAATTTTTAAAAAGTGTTAATCATTACTTATAAACATTTATTAACCAAACATCTCAAAATCTATTTAGATTAAGAACAGTATAGAGAGGAGCGCCTAGTTGGTTAAGTGTCTGCCTTCAGCTCAGGTCATGATCCTGGGGTCCTAGGATCAAGTCCCACATCAGGCTCCCTCTGCTCTGCAGGGAGCCTGCTTCTGAACTCTTTTCCTCTGCTGCCACTACCTCTGCTTGTGCTCTTTCTCTCCCTGTGTTTCAAATAAATAAATAAAATCTTTAAAAAAAAAAAAAAAAGATCAGTACAGAGAATAAAGAACGTAGTTTTTTGTATTTATATGACTTGATCCCAATGATACAAACAGAATTTTTGGTAAATAGCCTGCATTGAAGTATGTAATATTTTGGTCAAATATAACTTATTTTTAAACATTTTCCTTTGTTGAACTTTTTCTTCACGACTAATTAAGGTAGAAAAGAGATAAGAGCAGTAAAAATGTTTCAAGGATTTTAAAGTAAGGATAGTAACAATGCCCATTACCTAAAATGGAGGAAGAAAGATGAGGAAGAAAAGGACAGTTGCAAGATGCAGGAAATAGAATGCTGGTGTATCGTCTCAGTGATATAGAAAGGGAGAGATAAAAAAGTCACAGAGGCTGTCTTTCAACAATAGTTTATCAATTCCATCTGATTTCATTCTTCCTTTGATCAGGCAGGGATCTTTCAGTAAATTTTTGTTTCTTTACATTTCCCCAACTTTAACAACTCAAAAGACTTGTGAAGTGAAATTTAATACAACAATTTGTAGGAGTGCTTACATAATTCTATACTAAAATTAAATGCCCCCCAACCTTTTTAGTTGCAAGTGTAAGAAATTCAACTCAAACTGAATTAAGCAAAAAAAAAAAATAATAAATTGATTTATTTAAGTAGATTAAAAATCCAGACAACAGAATAATCTCTAGCCTCTTCTAAATCTAAATCTCAGACTGTCATTATGGTACTTCTTTGTCTCCAATTCTTGCTCTAAGTCTGTTTTCCTCTGTGTGGGCTTCATTAAGTGGGCTTTCTTCACATGGGGGAACACTGATCTCTAGCAGCTTAATACTTTGCTCCTTCTTGATGGAAATTTCCGGATGATAAACAACTTCTTTTTTATGCTTCTCAAAAGAGCTAAGAAATTATGGCCTGTTGTGGAATGTGTTCTGAGCCTATCCCATACCTAGTGAGTTGGAAGGGCAAAACTGATGAGATGTGAGTTATTTCTTGCTTTGGGGTAGGATGTCTGATTTTACCCAGCCAAATCACATGGACAGAGCAAGATTCCTATAAAGAATTGTGATATCTTAAAGGAAAGAAGTAGAACAAAACCCCAAATATAGCCATTGTGGTTATTTTTTATTATGACTATGATTACCATCATCTTTATTTACACTAGGAATGTATACCCTCAGAAACAAATAGATTCATATAATTTTTGTTTAGTAAAAATTTCTTCTGGTTGGTTCTCTTATCTCTCTCCTGTTTAAATATCACAAAATGAGAGGCAAATATATATAAAATACAAATGGAAAAAAACACACCATAATTTAAACATGCAAAATAAAATACAGCATCTTTCAAATATTTAAAGACATCCACATACAAAATAGACAACATAATTTATGGAGAATATAAATGCTTAAGAACCTGTATTTCACACCTTAAGAAAAATGATGTGCAAGTTCTTCTTTGCACTATTAGAGCTGAAATATATGCACACTGTTTTTCAAATTTCATTTTCCATGTGAATGGTTTTCTTTTTTGAGCATGGTAATTATTTGCATATATTTCTCCTTAGAATATGAAATAGAAAACAAGTAAACAATCCACCCACATCTTTTGTTTTATGTTAAAGAATATTATACTAAAGAATAAGGAGGGGTGATTAAATAAGCATTATTAATGCCTATGCAGTCTAATCTACCTGCTCTTATATTCTAGCTGCCTCTATTTCTATTGCTCTACAAAAATCATGATTCTGTGAATTTAAATGTAGTTAACTTTGTGCAATTGCTTTTGCAAAGAAACATTATACTTTTACATTTTATCTAAAATGGAAACAATAGAAAATTAAATTTGGTGCCTATGCAGAAACTTATCACTTTATTTTTTTATTGAAGCCCTATTTTTATTAGGGGAAGATGCAAATTATAATTGTTAAGTGCAATCAAATTACATTAATCTGATCCTTATCAGAAAGTGTAAAAAAGAGTCTTAAAAATATCTTGACTCAACTAAGAAATACTGACTTTCTTAATGTAAAAAAAAAATTGCAAATTATATATCCCCAAATTAGAAATATGACTGTTTCTGCTTACAATATTATTTTCATTTTTTCAAAGACAAATTAACATTAATCTTCTAAAAAGTTAATACCATACTTATGACAGCTCTCTTTTCATACTTCACACCTTTTTCCTGTAATTTCCTATAAAACTGGTTTCAGTGATTCAGACTTCATCCCATGGGTCTTTTCTAGACCCAGGGCCAGTTCTTAGAACCATACTGACAGATAAGAGCTAAATTTTTTTTGAATTTTCACTATTTTCTAGGTATTCTTCAGGTTTTGTATATGTAAGGTAGTTGTTAATATGCATCCTCACTCAGTTCACCAGAGACACCATAAGTGCCTTTTACTTTCCATTGTGATATGCTACCTATCCAAAGCAGGATTTACAAATGAGGTACCCAAGAACCTGTTGTATAATCTTTAGTTGATCATAACCCCTAGACTATAAAAAATGTTGGAGACAGAGAAATTTGGAAGTTCATGAGAACATTTCTTTGGAAAGAACTGATAGTGTTATGCATACTAATAATTCCCCTATCCATGGCAGAGTAAAGCCCAGTGAAGGATAGTTTTAGGAAGTCCATTCCTAGTGAGACCAACTGATTCATGGGCTCTATTCAATCCCATATGAATGGGATTGAAAAGAAGGAACTGATCAGAGATGATGATATGCTTCCTCTAGAGTTTGAGAAAAATGGTGGATCAGTGTTACATCACACCTGAGTACATACACTTTTTTTTTTAATATTTTATTTATTTATTTGACAGAGAGAGATCACAAGTAGGCAGAGAGGCAGGCAAAGAGAGAGGGAGGAAGCAGGCTCCCTGCTGAGCAGAGAGCCTGACCCGGGGCTCGATCCCAGGACCCAGAGATCACGACCTGAGCTGAAGGCAGAGGCTTTAACCCACTGAGCCATCCAGGTTTCCCCATACACTGGGTCTTGAAATAATGTCAGTCTATGGGTTCCAAAATTGTGACCTAGGAGGATCTTAAAAGGTAAGGTGACTTCAGCGAAAAAGACACAGGGTGGGGGCAGAATCAGATTATGTAGATCCTGAAACATGGAATTTTGTGGGGTATGGGGGATTTATGAAAAATAATATAAAGGGTATCTTAGTTTTGAAAATTAACAAAAACACAACCATGTAAACACATTGTTAAGTTCCCTCCTAGATCTTGGGAAGGTCTCTGAGTTTAAGTTCATTAGCTTTAAGGAATATCCATTGGAACTAAAACCTTGGATGAGTAGACTGAGGGAGAAATTATAACCAGCTGGTAGAGATTTAGCTGCCCACTTCACATTATCTCCAAAGAAGTCACAAAATAAACCATGAAAGAGACAGAGAATAAATTTTTCTGATGTACCTGAAGAACTTCACTATGAATCCTGCGATGTAAGTCCTATTAATATTCCTATTTTATAAAAACAGGAAATCCAGAAAGTTTAAACAACTTGACTAAGTTTACAAGGTCATAAGAGTAAATGAGGATTCATATACATGACTGGCTGACCTCAGAATGGGCAGTTGGAATACTTTTAACTGCCATGTTACCTTGCTTCAATAGAGCCTACCCATGATCTGCTCAAACCTAGAGCTCTAACTAGAAACAGAACCCCTTTGAGTTATTGACTCTGACCTTAAATTTTGGCTCTCTTGAACCTGCTCTCTGATTCTTAACCTTGACGTATGAATCGTCTCAATCTCAGTCTTGTATTTCTGTTCTTGCCTCTCAAGTCTAAACCACCCTTTATATCTGATATTTTGGCAAAAGAACTATAACCAGGTTTCTTACCTAAAACACTCCAGCAAGCTAAATGACTTTAAAACTTTGCACCCTAGGGTGCCTGGGTGGCTCAGTGGGTTAATCCTCTGCCTTCGGCTCAAGTCATGATCTCAGGGTCCTAGGATCAAGTCCCGCATCGGGCTCTCTGCTCCACAGGGAGCCTGCTTCCTCCTCTCTCTCTCTGCCTGCCTCTTTGCCTACTTGTGATCTCTGTTAAATAAATAAATAAATTCTTTAAAAAAACAACAAACAAAAAACCCTTTGCAACCTATATTTTAAATGATAAAATATTTAAATAAACAACATTTCAGTTGTACAATATTCAGCAGACACACAATATATACTTACATAAAACCAACAGGTACTGCCAGGCTTCACTACACAAAGTACTATGCTTGAGCTTTATAAAGGGGAACAGTGCAAGCAAATAGGTATGAGGCAATAGGATTGGTCAGAGAGAAGGAGGGCTTTGTGGATCATGTGAATGTTGGTTAAATGGAATTTGAAGAGACCAGGGCCTAAATAATACAAGAAATTGGGCTCCAGCATTCCTTTCTCCTTTACCTTCCTTTTCTTTCTTCTCACATTCTGGACTTCTTTTTTTTTTAACTTTCATTTTTCATGACATTTAATGACCTTAAGGTTGTGACTGAAGAGAGTATCATTACTGATGCTGTTAGAATGCAGTGTTCATTACCCAATAATAATTTCCGTCTGTGATGATCAATGGGGAAGTTTCTAATCAAACAATTCCAACTCAACATACTCTTAGGGATTTTAGTCCTGAGCATAACTTTCAAAATATAACTGTGGGATATGGGAAACATTAGCACATTTGTGGTGTTTTTTGTGGTTGTTTTCCCCTTACCCTGCTTGATACTGCCATCCTCCACCTAAACCAACTCCTACAAACTAGAGAGGAAGGAGAGTTGGAGTAGAACATAAAAGGGTTAAACTTTGATGGAAAGCTTTGCATCCTGCAGGACATCCAGAGTTACCTGGAGAGTGGAATAAAACTCCCACAGGTTTGAGTATTGAAGAGTACGTATGAATTGTGCTTCACCTTTTGTCTGATACACAACCCACAGGGTCCCCCAGGCACTCAGGATATGAAATAAAAAAGCAGACTGCTATCTAAAGAACTTGAGAGAGCCTTTCACAACCTACATGTAAATGCAGTATGTTGCATTGTTTTGTTTTGTTTTCCAGTGTGGTAATAAATATAGAATGTAATGAACAGTATTAGCCCAAACAGATTTTAAGTTTGGACCAGAAGAGTAATTCTTCAGTGCTACAATGGACAGTAGAGCTCGTTACCAAATGAAGACATGAATTTCTTCATGGCAGATACCAACCTTTCGTGATCAGGTAAGACAAGGGCCCAGTAGGTGAGTCACACCACGGAGGATGAAAAAGTGGTGCTGGGACCTTCTTTCACACAATAACATTATGCCAGTCACAGAAACTACCTCATCCCACCCCCTTGGATTTTTATGTCACATCAGGAAAGAAGATGAGAACAAAAAGGAGAAGAGCAGGCTATGATGGAGTTTAAACCTGACATAACTGAGAAACTGGACATTAAATTTTCTGCTATCACACAGAATAGTTCATTTGAATTACAGAAAAAAGTAAAGAAAATGACATTTCTCTTGTACCTGAATTTGTTCCCTGAAAATATCATGCTTGCTAAAGGAGTTTATCAATGTTCATGTAATTGATCTATGGCTCAAGTTAATTCTTTTTATGGAGTAATTGAATATTCATGAAACTGCAGCTATTTTCTAATTACTATTCTCTGTCAGTATTTGAAATTCAGACTAGACACCCACAAATTCCCAAGGGAATGGGAGTTATGCACCCCTTTGAAAACATTAGCTGGTCTTGATAAACTAAGCCTCAAGAAATGCATCCTTAATTCAGGGTGAAAGTCACAGGAAATCTGGTGCCCAGGCATCATGTTAGTAAAAAGTCTCTGAGGATTTAAATGAACTACAATTCACAATGATATTTTTTTCCAAAAAAGACAGACTTATTCTAAATATCCAGCTTCATTTAGAACAGTTAGAGGCAGTGACACAATCTTGATTAACAGAAAAAGTCTATAGCTGAAAATTTGCTAAGAAGTCAAGTTACTTCCAGCTATTTTATAACTACGATTTCTTTTTTTAGTCCTGGGAGAAAATTTTACTATCTTTCTAATGATTTTGACTTTCTAAAAATGAAACCCCATTTATAAATATTCTAAAATGTTAAACATTCTGCACTACTATAATACATTCTAAGATGTAATGCAGGTGGGGTGGGAAGGAGAAGGGTCTTAATTGATTAGAAATATTAGTTTTGAGTGGAGTATTATAGAGGATGTCAAAGCTTAGTTCTACTAAAAGATTCAGTGCCAAATTATACACTGTATTAAACAACATAAGTAGCATTAAAAATTAACAACAACTCAGCATTAAGTCCTGATTATATTGTCAATGAAGATGATAATTGGGAGGGTTTAAATAAAATTTGCAATAAAGGAAACAATTTCATTACTTCAAGTGCTTCTATGATATTGTGTTTTTTGCTTAAACTTTTACTTAAAATTTGCATAAAATTAATCACTATTAACCAGTGAAATATGGCTTAAGGAGAAAATGCACACAGAATGCATTTACATGTGGGTTGAAAATAAGTGATGTCATAGATACAGACTGGTGCAGCTCTTTACTCTTTCTCCCAGCACTAGGACAAAAGATGTCACCCCAGATGAATTCTGGAAAATAGAATATCAGGGGATAGTTGGGATGTGGCATTGCCAATTTCAAGAATGCTCAAGGTTGAAATGTAGAAAGAGTTCAGATTATGTTCCATTAACCAAACTCTCAGACATACATTTTCAGAAAAGCATAGAGAGGAGGGTAAAGAAAGTCATGAATGATGAACCATATTTACACACTTTATATATTAATTTGCCAACTCGCTTACAAAATACACAGAGTAGTGTTAACCAACTGAAATAATCTCAATTCCTAATATTACTACAATCGTTTCTATTTTACTTCTATTAATCTACTAATTAAATAACTAGCACTTAATGAGTAGTTACTTTGTTACTGACAATATGTTAACATTTTTGTATAACTTGAGCCTTAAAAAAAACAGACAAGGTAAGGACTATTATTATACACGCATAGAGGATAAGATGAATGCTTATAAGATTGATAGGTAAGACACAGATTTATAAGAGAAACAGAGACCTTGTTCCCAGCGCACTTGACCTTGTATCTTTTGCCCTCTTGCTTCCCTTTACTAGAATAAAAAAATATTATCAACTACTTAATCTTTTTTATATTATCTGTCTTCTATACTTTAACCTAACATGCTTATATTGTTATTATTTTCACTTTTATTTATTGTGTAATATTTACTAAAAAATAAGATTTAATTTTTTTATATGACATGTCTTCAAAACACTGTTATCTTCCCTTACTTCCAAAAAAAGCAATGGTTCATGGATGATGACATTTCTTTCTTGATGCAACTTTTTTTCTTGGAGTTAATAATAGACTCTTACTTAGTTTTCTTAGTTTTGGATATTCTTTTCTCCAATTCAATTTCAAAATTTCTGGAAGAAAGGTACTATCAATACATCAGACATCTTAAGTATACATTAAGTACAATGTTAAGAGTTCACTTTTTATTCTTTTCAGTGGCATTGACCATGAAACTGGTTGTTTTCCCTTAACAATTTGCATGGTAATTCCTAGGCCTTCTTCATGGTTGGTCTTCTAGTAGTTTCTTTATTTATTTAATTAATTTATTTATTTAAATTATTTTTTATTACGTTACATCAGCATACAGTATGTCATTAGTTTTTGATGTAGTGTTCTAAGATTGATTGTTTATGTATAATACCCAGTGCTCCAAGCAGTATGTGCCCTCCTTAATGCCCACCACCAGGCTCACCCATCCCCCACCCCCTCCAATGGTGTTGAAAGTACAGATTGCTCCGGGCAGCAGAGACATTTTAACAATGTTTATTCTTCCAATTCATTAGCACGGAAGTTCCTTTAAATAGCATTTTGATCTGGGGAAACCTGGGTAGCTCAGTCAGTTGAGTGCCTGACTCTTGATTTCAGTTCAGGCCATGACCTTGTGGTTGTGAGATCGAGCCTTGCTTCAGGCTGCACATTCAGTACAGAGTCTGCTTACGATTCTCTCTCTCCCTGGGCCCTTCCCCCTGCTTCCTCTCTCTCTTCTTCTAAATAAATAAATAATATCTTTTAAAAAGATAAATAAATAGCATCTTGATCGTTATCTCTCATCTTTAACTTTTGGGAAAATTCTTATAAAATTAAGTAAAACATCAAGTATTGCACTGGTCCCATTCTCTCTATTCTCCTTCTAAGACTACAATTATATGCCTGTTAGAAATTTTCATTATGTCCCATATGTCTTTTTTTTCCTCTCTTTGCTTCAAAATCATTATTCCAATTTGCTAGTTTCCTCTTCTACAAGTCTAATCTCCTATTTTATTAAATTCTTAATTCAGTTATATTTTTTCTGTACTAGAATGTCAATTTTATTCTTTTTTTTTCTTTTTGTGGATTCCTGTCAGCTGTTTTTCTTGAAAATGTAAACCATGATTACTTTAAATCTTATGTCTGATACTTCAATATATACAACAGCTGTGAACCTATTTCTATTGCTATTTCTTTGTTCTCTTTTGATTTTTTTCATTGCCTCTGGCAAGAATGATAATTTTTCATTAAATATGGACCATTATGTCTTTGTGTACACACACACACACACACACACACACACACACACACACATTAAAGGTTCATTTCCCTTCCACTTTTAGTGTCTTAATAAAGAACTGACCCAAGAGATCTGAATTATCTCAACAGAAGATCAGGCTGATGCCAGTCAGAGGGAAGCAGAGGCTGCATCTTTCTAATAAGGCTTCTCCAAGCAGAGGCTCCCACTGCCCACAAACTATAAATATTTAAAGCATCTCTACTAGCACATTGACCATCTATACCTTGACTAACTGGTGAAATAATCAGAGTTCAAATAATACACATGCTCTATTTCTCTGCTTGTAGATATTTCCCAATAAACCTTGGCTGGCCTTTGTGGTATGGGTCTGTGACTCCTTTGTATGACAATCTGCTCAATCCCTGTGCTTGGTACATATTATGTTTTGGTATCTCTACCATTGTCACATTATTGTTTAATTTAAATTATGTCACCTTAAGTTCATAAATGGAAATGGTTTTTATTGACTTCTATTAGAAATAACCCACCGATGCAATGTTTAGATTATAAACTACATTGAACGAGACTGTAGAAATTCAACAAAAATACCCTTACTATATAAGGTTAAGAACAGTGCTCAGCTAAAAGATAAATAAACTAAGATTTATAAATAAACTAGGAGCTTTAGAAAATTATAAGATAGAATTTCAAAACTTTGTATATTTGCTAAAGAATAAAACACATTTTACTGTAGATCTAAAATACTGTTTGTCATTTAACTTTCCAAACTTTAAAATTAAATGATGATTTAATTTAAAATGTTTCATATTGAAAATTACATTATTTGTTATAAAAATTTAAGTAAATGTTTTCAAATATAGAAGTTGATAAAGGAGGGAAGACCTCTTTTCCCCAAGTATATTTTAACTTAGTAACCTGTTTTTGCTCTCATATTTTTCACATCTTACACCTAATCAGTGACATTTCTCAAGTTGTGTTTGTAAGGTAAAATTGAGTAAATTATGGAGCAAATATCTGAATAAAAGTGAATCTTGGTATATAGTGAATCCTAGCACTTTATTTTAAATTTTTTTCCGCTAAATCCAATCAAAAATAGCCCCCCAAATTCACCTATTGACATCCAACAGTAAGTCAATCATCACAAACCTTAGGCTTTTCTCTGATAAGTCCACCTATACCCACTTCCACTGGTTTAGTTGATTTCTTATCAGGATTCAGCTCGGTATTTCTCAAACTTATCTACATGAGTTATACTTGTTATTACAACTATAAATTTTAATTAGAGATTATTTAAAACAATGAAACATAAATGCAAAAATAAAGTTGTTACTGTGAAAACTAAGTTGACACTTTGGAAAAGCTTGATGAATGTTAAGATTGCCTTAAAAAAAGTCCTAAGAAATTAGGTATGGGTGAGAAAACTGAAAGTTCTGTAAGAAAAGTTTAAACATCATCTGGAAAATGTGCACTCAGATTTACGATCTTAAGTTCACACACACACACACACACACACACACACACACATATACATACACATGAATGGATAAAAAGTATTTTGTCACTGAGAAGGATGGTTATTTTCTATTATCTTACCTAAAAATTTCCTATAATTTCATGCATTACTTTTTTTTTAATATTTTATTTATTTATTTGACAGAGAGAGAGATCACAAGTAGACAGAGAGGCAGGCAGAGAGAGAGAGAGAGAGAGAGAGGGAAGCAGGCTCCTCGCTGAGCAGAGAGCCCGATGCGGGACTCGATCCCAGGACCCCGAGATCATGACCCAAGCCGAAGGCAGCAGCTTAACCCACTGAGCCACCCAGGTGCCCCTGCATTACTTTTATAATACGGGAAAACACCTGTTCTTTGTAAAAATTGAAGGAATAATGTTTTTATAGTTCTTTTTATTTCTTATCACTTTTTAATTTAAATTCAATTTCATAGTTCTGTTTAAATCTGAAATTTGGATTATATCTGGTATTCATACACTTTCTATAAAAGGTCAGTATTAGCCACAGTATTGTTGACAAAATTATACAAAATAAAAAATTCTAGGAATCATTAATATATTTTTTCTCTGTTTAAGGTATAACATTTATATATTCATACATTTTTCACAATTTGTCTTAGAGGGCTTAACAATAATAAATATAGCAACTACATCCAGAGGAAAACAAATAAAGATAAAATATGTTTAGGAAAGTATAGAGCTGAGTACAGAAGTACACATGCCACCTGACACTTTTCAGTTAATAGAAGATGGTCACACATCTGATTCTATGCTTCTTGGCAAGTAGACCAAAAGGAAATAGCATTAGTTACTGTATTCACAGGCTCTGAAGGACTCAGCTACAGAAGTGAATTGAGTGATCACTAAGTATTCAATGATTTTGATTAGTATCATACAAAAATAATACTGATGGTCTACATCATTATCACAACAATTATCATCACTTTTTCTTTTTGATAAAGGCACATCTCCATCTTGTATAGAAATTTTTGAAATAGATGTTTTACTCTAAAATATTGTACTAGATAGAGTTCAGTCATATATGAAAACAATACTATTTATATGCATATAAAGCAGCAACTCTAATGTGCCAAATACACACAACTAATAGAAATAAAGAAATCAAATTTTATAGTAAAGTTTTGTATTTAAGCTTTAAACTATTCCAGTTATCTAATATGTTATGCAGCAACTGATTCAACTACATGGTAATTAAAAAATAAAACATAAGAGACTCTTAATCTCACAAAACAAATTGAGGGTTGCTGGGGGTTGGTGAGGTAGGGAGAGGGTGGCTGTGTTATGGACACTGGGGAGGGTATGTGCTATGGTGAGTGCTGTGAAATGTGTAAGCCTGATGATTCTCAGACCTGTAACCCTGGGACAAATAATATATGCTAATAATAATAATTCAAAAATAAAACAAAACATGAGTACACAGAGAAATTACTTTTAGAGCCATTTTAACTCTTAGGATGTCCAAGTTTTTAATACAGTTCAAAATGGGAATCTCATAATATGAAGTACATATAATGACAACCTCCAAAAGTGTATATTATGTTTCTCAAAATGAAAAATCTGCTAAAACAATCCTTACTACAACATGACAAGTGAGAAATCACACACAGACACACAACTTAAATCAGAAAATATCTGTTCTATACTTCATGTGGAGATTAGTATTGAAAATATAGATCAAATAATTTCTTCTGTTCGCTTTTTACTCTTCAGGGATGATTTAGACCACCAAATTTTATTCAAGAAATTTATGAGTGAAAACATTGAAATCAATGTTAAATAATTATGCTTTTAAAAAGACAAAAAGAGGGGCACCTGGGTGCCGCAGTGGGTTAAGCCTCTGCCTTTGGCTCAGGTCTTGATCTCAGGGTCCTGGGATCAAGCCCTGCATCAGGCTCTCTGCTCAGCAGGGAGCCTGCTTCCCCCTATCTCTCTCTGCCTGCCTCCCTGCCTACTTGTGATCTCACTCTCTCTGTCAAATAAATAAAATATTTTTCAAAAGACCTCACACCTTATAAAGAGACAAAAAGAACTTCACTGTACTCCTAAGTTCAGCTTCTTTTCCCTCTTGGTATCATTGCACACATATCAAGGCATCACTCATGCTTTCAGCTTCACTGTGCTCTCTGACTTCTTCATCTCATCCATGTCATCCTATAATATGCCTGGCACATGTTACCTCCTTTCCTTTCATAATTGACACAATCCCAGTTCATGCAAGGGCCAGGGAAAATACCTTCCAAATGTTCCTTCATTTTAGATAATTTCTCGTAGATCTATCATCTCCACTTTCCTACATTCAGAAGTGTTTTCATTACTCACAATTAGCAGTAAAATGTTGTGAAGTTGACCTCTAATATACATTGTAACATTTATTCATAACATTGTGTATTTAACTACTGTGGTAATAAATTTTTCACATGACAAAGCAACATGATATAATAGATATGTTTGAAGGGTGATATGAAGATAAACTAATATTTTTAATTGCCTCCTAAGCATGATTACAAATATATATCACTAATAATAGTGGGTACTTTTTGTAAACATCAAATTGTCCTCTTAATAATTTGTTTTTGGCCAGCTTACAGGCAGATCAGATCATAATTGTCTGACCTCATTATGGTGGTGACCAACAGTTTGTGATTAAATTTGTGACATCACTGTCACTTTTGTTAATTGCTTATGCTTGCATTATTAGAATGATCTTCATTTTTTTTTTGTAAAACATTAATCTGTTTTGCAAAGTTAAGCTTAAAGCTAGAAAATATAATACATGAATCCACTACCAGGTAGACATAAATGTCAGTAAGTAACAGTGAATTGAAAGCTAGAAGAAATGAAGGGTGAACTGCCATTCCCACTGGTTTGAAATCTCCACACTTCACTGAGGATATTTTACTGTCTATGGATGACATGACACTGTATGACACACATACCAAATGCCAGTGCCAGAAGAACCCATCTAGTATTACAAGGCTATTTATTATAACACTGTAGATTAAAAACAAATACAGGAGTTCCAATGTTGTGTTCAATATTTCAAAGGATTGTGAGGTCTAAGCCGTGGTAATGCACATACCACTTTAGAGACTGTAGTTCTAAAGCACAGGTCTGATCATATCCCTCTACTTCATAAAAATTTGAGGGGTTCTCCACTGCTTTAGCAAATTATTTTCAAGTTTGAGATCATCTTACATGTCCTAATTGCAATTCAACCTACCAGGACTAAAGCTACTTTTGTGCAGACTCAAGTTATTAATTATTAATTCTATTATAGTATTATAATGCAACATTGTAATGTAATATAAATGTAGTGATGTTAATATTGTTGTGTTTTTTTTAAAGGTGATTGAATAAACTATTTAAACAATGTATGCTCTCTCTCTTTAAAAAAAAAAAAAAAAGGTGCCTGACTGGCTCAGTCAATTAAGCACCAACTCTGAATTTGGGCTCAGGTCATGATCTCAGGATTATGAGATCAAGCCCTACAAGTGAGCATGGAGACTGCTTAAGATTCTCTCTCCCCCCCTCTCCCTCTGCCCCACCCCCAAAACAAAAAGCAAAAAACAATGTAAAGAAGACTGTGCAATAGGATCCACAGTGTTGGTGAACAAAACCAAACTGCCTAGGAAATACATTATCACAATAATCAAGCTGTAAATTTGAAATAGAATAAAAGTCCTGGTTTCCCTATTTTTATTCAAATGGATCAAGATAATACTAAACAACAATGAACCTTAATTTGAAAAACTTACTTACTTCTAATATATTTCAGGACATATTCTCAAAGCTGTTATGTAAGAGGAGATGTAGTTTAAATTTATGGCAGCAATCTGAATATCCTTTCTATTTTCCAAATATTAACTGCTGTCAGTCTATTAAACTGGTGAAATCTAAGAAATTACTTTATTTTGGCTGAAGAATAACTAAGTGACACACAGAATCCCTTTTCTATCTTTGATTAAAGGGAAGGAAAAACACAAAACAAATTTGGCAGAAAGAAAGAGAGAGAAAAAGAGAGAAAGAGGAACGAAGGAGGGAGGGAGAGAAAGGAGGAAGGAAGGCAGGAAGGAAGGAAGGAAGGAAGGAAACGACAGGAGGAAAGAAAGAAGGGAAGGGAGGGAGGGAAGTTGGTTTACTGTATTTTAAGTACTTAAAAACACCTTTTGAGTAAGAAAACCAAGCTCTGAATTCTTTTTTTTTTTTTTAAAGATTTTATTTATTTATTTGACAGACAGAGATCACAAGCAGGCAGAGAGAGAGGAGGAAGCAGGCTCCCCACTGAGCAGAGAGCCCGATGCGGGGCTCGATCCCAGAACCCTGAGATCATGACCTGAGCTGAAGGCAGCGGTTTAACCCACTGAGCCACCCAGGTGCCCCCCAAGCTCTGAATTCTAAAAACACATTTACTCTCTTAAAATACAAGGCATATTTTAAAAAGTCAAAGAGTATATATGACTGACAGCTTTTGAGAGTGTTTCTAGTTTTCCTCCTGATGGCCTCTATTCTGTCTTCCTGATTTAAGCTAAAACACAAAATAATATTTTGTTGTCGTTTTCAGCTTTAAGTCATTTGACCTAAGGCTTAAAGATGCAAAATCAGACCACTGAATTTGAAGCAAGATTTCAACTTTGAGGTCACTGCAGCAATTAGCACTCCTAATATTATGTTAAAAAATCACTTAATAGGACACCACTAAAAATATAACCCCTGCAAATCAGAGTATTTTCTTATGTTTTCATTGAAATGCCATGTGATGTAAGAGAAAGTAATTTTGCAGTACTCCAGAGTCTAATTTATTTTTTTAACAAGTGCCATGCTGAACAATGTTCCTTGACAAAAATAAATGGTTCTTTCACAGACACTTTCAAAAAATGCAATATGCTCAAACTTGTGGAAAATATTTAAAGAGAGATGAATCCTGACATTTAAATTTTTGGTGATGGCCAAAATATATGGAACAGGTGGTTTGTGACATATAAAGAATTCACTTGCGTGTCACCCCACCTTCCTCTACTTTGGACACACAATTTCCATTCCACCACCTGGACTAGAATTGCTAGAAATTAAACGGTAAACCTGGGTGTGGGGTGGGTAAAGAACTTGCAAATTTGTGGAGCATGTAGATTTAGAAGTGAAGGAAGTACACAGAAAAGTAATTTGACTGCATCAAATATATGAATACTCTGCCCAGGAAAATCCTTCCTTACAATTTAAAAGGTTTCCCCTTCATTTGGTCATATCGCTTGAGGTTCTTCTCATTAGACACATATCTCAGTCAACAAAAATTGAATGAAGCTGGAGAAATTATTGTTGCTATTAGTTATTCATGTATTTGCATACACGATTTCATCAGACGACTAAATTTTGCTGAATTTATATACCCTAAAATAATTTTGATTTTAGTTTATGTGTTTCAGATCTGGGGAAACATATGATTTTAGCTAAATAGGCTTCTTACATCAGGGAATGACAAATTTGGATAAAGTAGCAGGGTAGAGGTTTTAAGCCAACTCTTCTCAAAGTGTGGCTTTGGGCCAATAGCATCAACATTCACTGGGAGCTTGTTAGAAATACAAATTATTGGGCCCCATTCATTCTTAGTGAATCAGAAATTCTGAAGGAGGGAGTGGGAAGCAGGAATCTGAGTTTAAGACTTCTAGATCATTTCACCACAAGCTTATTTTTGAAAAGCACTGGTTTAGGTCAGTGGGAGAGACCAGTAGACTTGGAACAACTAGGAGATAGGTAATAAATACAGAAAGCAGAACAGAAGGGATGCCATGGACATCTTTCCTTATTTCAAAAAATTTTCCAAGGATTTATTAGGGCACTGGTATTTCCCAGCATCCAGGTAATGCTCTCCTTTGAAATCAGTCTAGGAGCAAAGTAGGTTAACTGAGACAAATCAAGTGCTCTGAAACAATATTCATCTCTGCTTCTGAACAATGAGTGTAGGTGCTTTGTGCCTACCCCGGCTTGCCTCATCCATATTACATTCCCCTCCACAAGAAAGATCATATGTGAAGCACAGTGAGCTTGCCAAGGAGATATGGTGTGGCCATTAAAACACTCAACTACAGTCCTTCCTGCAGTGTGCTAGGGCATTAGATGCCTTGTCTTATGTACCTCAATCCCTAGTCTACCATCCGTCTTCAAATTTCATGACTATCCTGCCTCAGGACTTTAAGACTTGCGCCTTCATGGTGTCTTTCCTTAGCATTCAGCAGCAATTTTCTCCTGGTCTAATTCTAAACTCAAACAAAATATTCCTTCTTCTTCATTCCTTTAGCCCATGCATAAATGTGGTTTTCACTCTGCGCCTTGGTCCTCTGAACTATGACAATTTCCTTTTCCAAACTATAATGCCTTGACTTGGGTCTATTGCAGCCAACCAACCACATCCCAGATGTTACCCTCCCATGTCTCTCCTTTTTTTTTTTTTTTTTTTTTTTAGATTTTGTTTACTTATCTGAGTAAGAGAGAGAGCATGAGCCAGGGAGAGGGAGAAGACTCCCTGCTGTGGAGCAGGGAGCCTGATGTGTGACTCAATCCCAGGACCTGGGATCAAGACCTGAGCCTCAGGCAGACATGTAACTGAGTAAGCCACCCAGGCACCCTTAGTTTTTAACTCTAGCTTCCTCAGCCCTGCTTATTCTATCTACTCTCATCACACTACTTTTAGTAACTTGTTTGTTACTAGACCAAGTGTTAACTCATTTTCACAAAAATTAGGTGATCTTTCTCTTATCTATCATTTTGTTCTCCAATGATAGATATGACTATCAGGGAATACTTTGCTTTCTTCACAGATAGCAGGCAAAACCATCAGCCTCTGTATTTGGACCTTCAGCAGGCTCCAAAATTCTAAATCTGATAAATTCTATGTCCCTTCTATGACAAAAAAGGATAGATACTCTTCATAAATAATTAGAGTTGACAACGATTTGTAGACCATCAACAATGTGGCTAGATGCAGGAAATATATCACCTACTATGCTACATACAGGAGATGCAGACCTCAACCAGATATGGGAGAGGAACTGCTTTCAATGAATTTACAACTTTGGAAGGTTACAGATACTGAAACATTGATAATATAATTGATTATTTAATTAGAGCAATTATACATACTACGAGGGAGACACAGGCTATAACAGAAAAGAAATTTTTAAAAAAGAAGCATATTTAAAGTCAAGTAAGAGTTCCTTGAAGAAACGGGATTTAAGCTAAGGCATCTTGGATAAGTAAGAATTGCCTAGAAAAGGGTGAGTATTAGGTAAGTATTAGGTAAGAAGTGTTCAAACAGAGAAGAATTTATTACATAAAATCCCTTGAGGCAAAAAAAATTAGCATGATGCTTTCAAAGAACTGAAAGAAGGCCCAGACTTAGAGATCGAGGAAGAAATGATAAAAGAAATGATAAAAGGCTGTTAAAAAAGGTAAAGAGGAGATTGATTGATCATGTTTGAATTTATAGACCATGGATGGGTTTTAGTTTCTATTCCAAATATAGCTGGGAGTCACCTAATCCTTACTACTCAAAGTATTATCCATGAAGCACTGGCATCAACCGGGAACTTCTTAGAAATACAGAATCTTGGACTCCACCCTCAAGTTAATCAAAATCATTTTACCAATCTTACCAAATGATTTAAGTGTACAAGCCATTAAAGTTTAAGAAATACTGTTAAAGGATGTAAGCAGGAGTAATACCAACTAATTTAGATTTTGTAACATTGTAGTGATAGGGACTATAGATTTGGCAAGGAGTAGATAGAAGGGTGTATTCAGAAAAGTCAATTAAATGTTCAGTTCATTGAAATAAAACATAATGGACTAGAGGATTATTAGTAGAGATGATTGGCTTGAACTATACTAAGGAAGTTAATTTCAGTACTGATGATTTTTTGGTCAGCCAATGAAAGAGAAGGCTGAATGAAATGTTACAGATGGCTACAGATGCTTCTTCTCCAAATACTGAGTGGACAGTATTGTCACAACTGACAGGGAATTCTGTAGAAGGAGCAGATCTGGGGAGAAATCTATGCTTACTTGTGACCAGACTGGATACATACAAAATGTCATGTTAAGAAAAATAATGCCCGGGCGCCTGGGTGGCTCAGTGGGTTAAAGCCTCTGCCTTCAGCTCAGGTCATGATCCCAGGGTCCTGGGATGGAGCCCTACACCAGGCTCTCTGCTCAGCAGGGAGCCTGCTTCCTCCCCCCATGCCCGCCTCTCTCTGCCTGCCTCTATGCCTACTTGTGATCTCTCTCTCTGTCAAATAAATAAATAATTTTTAAAAAAAGAAAGAAAAATACTGCCCAATATTTAGATAGGATTTTACTGCTTAAAAAGTATTTTCCCACATATTTTCCTAGCTGTTTCTACCATCCGCCGAAGAGTGAGATTCAAGGCTAAAATCAGGGTAAGAACTTCCGTGCAAAGAGAAGAGCAAGTACAAAGACTTATAAAGAGGCAAGAGTAGAAAACAAGCAGGTCAGTCAAAGGCCTATTGCCAGAAGAAAGAGGGTGCTTATTTGCACTAGGATGACAACCATGGAGATGGATCAAAACGACGGTTCCGTTCTTCAGATAGAACTCACAGGGCACACTAATGAAGATGGCATCCACTAAGACATGTTGAGCCAGATGCACAATCTTAAAATCATGAGCTAGGTCAGGGCTGGCAATTTAACAAATGGGCCATGTTTAGAAGTCATGGTAAGACACCTACTAAAAGAGTCTGGCTAAAACAAAAACAAAAGCAAAAACAAAACAAAAACAAAAACAGAGTAAGCACTAAGTTACTCTAACATTTTGAGGGAAAGTCGAAAAGAAACTAGAAAAGAACTTTATTTTCTTGGTCATTTAAATAAAAAGATATATTCTTTTTTGGTAATGAACAGTAGAATTTATATGCACTTAATCATTTCTAAAACTTGAAATAATAGTCTTATCATTAAGATATTTTTAAAGCTTCTTCAAAAATATGTGGTTTTCCTTTATTTTCATTTCCATATTATGTAAATATTAAGTATACATTTGTTTACATTATATATTATATTTAGCTTTATTTACTCACTTTTAAGAAAAAATTTTGTATCTGATAAAAATGCAGTTAAGTCCACAAGAATAAAAAAGGGAAAAGTAATAAACATCTCATGTAAAAGGGGGAACTTCCACAGAAAAGGTGTTAGAATGATGAGCTGTAAAACATTTTCAAGGAGCAGGAAGGAAAATTATTGCCCAGATGGGAACAAGCAGAAATAGAGTGTTCATAGCTATCGAACACACAGAAAAAGACTATAGCATGTACTGAAATTTCCATCACCTAAAACTGTCAGCCAAACCATTTTAGGAATATTAGAAATATTATAAGGGGGAAAAATAACCTAGATGTGACTACAATGAACAAACAAAAACCTAGAATACCAAATACCCAGAGAGGTTTTATCAAGGGTGAGCTACTCTTATGACTATAGTTTGAAGAAAAATATTTTCATCTACAATGTGTAGAAAAAAAACTAACTGCAGAAATAGAAAAGACTTACTGTGGATTATATAATTAAAATAATAACAACAACAATAACAATAATAATAATAATGTATGACAAAATTATTTGGCCTGATTCCATGACTTCCTTTGTTTAATAAACACATATATTATTACAGGAATGAAATTACTATCTTTTTTTTTTTAAACTTCTCACATGGGCTCAGTGCTACCTTACATTTAAAAATGATATAAGAATTTTGTAGGTTGGACAAAAACTTCACAAGTTAGAGGAAAAACCACAAAAACCAGGTGTTGATTTTACCATAGGACACTATGTCTGACAAAAGTCTTTTCCTTAAGAAAATGCATGAACTGAAAGAATCATTGAAGCTTTTCAACAGAAGAAAAATAACTATCTTTGCAAAGAGATCCTTCTTCTGTACATGAGTAGGATAAAACTGTGAGTACATGAGAATTTTTAATGTGATTACCACTGAAAAGAGAATCTACAGAACATTCATTGAAGATTCTCCCTGGAATGACAAATTATAAACATGAAAACAAACTGAACACCTGAAATCATGATTTTGTTTTTCTAAGTTTTCAAATGTCTTAATAGTACCCAAAACAGGAAAACCTCCCAGAGTAGTCGATGACAGAACAGCAGCATAAAGCAGAAAGTATCAGGATGATTGTACTCATTTACTTCCCTACTTTACTGACTAGAATCTTATGAAATTTTGTTAACTTACTTTTAATGGTAAATTCTAGACTTTCAGTACTGTATAATATTAGTGATATCTTTTTATAAATCTAAACATCTCGTTTAATGCTTGGAAGAAACATAAAACATTTCACCTACATTTTCTTGAAATATAAATATGAAATCTTTCAGCATACTATGACTTAAGTAAGTGTTCTATAATACAACCTGGAAAAGTAACCTATTTATAACACATGATTTTATATCAGTATGTTCTAAGGTCCAAATAGCATTCTAATAAACATACACTGGAAATATAACTTGTTTGTAATTTGGATGCCATTAGAATTTTCTAGGATTATAGTACTGTGTTTACATATATTTATTTTAAGACAATAAGTGGATGTCGAGAGAAAAAGTAATAAATGACTGAAAAAAGATAAGATAGAAGAGGAAAATACTATAATGCTTCTTTAAATCATTTGGAACAGCAGAAAGCCTTCTTCAAGAACACAAATGTTGCTCCAATATATGGAAGACATGATTTATCAACCATATGGATGAGAGAACAAGCAAAAAATGTTCAGGGTACATTGAAAAAAAAGAGAAAGGTTATATTTTTGGAGAAATTACTATCTTAAAAGACTACAACAAATTACAGGACACATACAAAATCTCTTTGGAACTCTTGAAATTTATAGACAATCATCTCAAATTGGCAGGTAATGCTGTATCTGGACAAATTCTTTTATTTCAGTTCTACTTTTCATTACTACTACCACTACTACTATTTTAACTTTCCTTTCAAATATGGATGCCATTGTAATATGAATAATGAGAATTTGGTAATCCCTGCTTCAGTAGTCATAACTTGCACTTGTTTTTACCAATGCCTAGTAGTTATTGTTCACCCTTACAAAATTAAAACACACTCAGAGAAGACAATGTTTCCAATGCTGGGGAAGAGAGTTTTTCAAAGATTCATTTTATACAAAAAGAAAATTCCCATTACATTGACAAAAATAAATAATAACATGAGATATACTAAATGATTCACTTGGAATCAGCCAGGAAAATCATTGTCTAATACTTGTAAAAAAGTGACTAAGTATCAGTTTCATCATTGTGGCACAACTAATTAAAAGAGTCTTTCAAGAAACTTTCATAGTGAATTGTTAATCTAACAAATGCATTTTTAAGAGGCATTTATATAATAACACCTGGAATACTCATAGCTTGCTTGATAAGGTATTTCTGTAGTGAGTTAAAGCATTTTTGTTTGGCTTTTGTTGTTTAAGTGTCCTCTTTATATTACCACTGTTAAACTTTCCTGAAGAAGTAAATCTCAGATGGTTCTCTGGAAATGCTACATTTAAATGAACCATAAAAATTGTATTTTGTTCAAATCAGCCTTGAAAACACAGTAAAACTCTTAAAAAATAAGAATTCTGAATTTCAGTAAACATGAAAAAGTATGATAAAGTCAGGTATGGTAAGTAAGCATAAATTAAAAGAGTAAATCTTCGGAGAAAAAAAATCTTTTACTTCTTTTTTTGGTCTTTTACTTTTTTGTTACCAAGTTATTTTTTTGGAGAAGCATCTATATGAATTTTATGACTGTAGTGATTAGAATTTGTAAGTTATCTTTTCAATTGGAATTATTTCCAATTTTAAGAACAAATGGATTGATTCTAAACTCAAATATATTTTAAGCAAACAATTTAAAAACAAAATCATTTTAGTCATTTTTTGGATAAAATAATATGATTTATTTTATTTGCATGCAAAGTCTCTCAAATCCATCTATTAGTCATAGATAATATCTGGAAGAATAGCCCACGTAAAATAAATGTGTGCCAAGTAAAAAACCTGGTTTAGGTCAGCAAATATTGATGGGAAAGAAACCTAATGGGGATTAATTAGACTATATATTTCAAAACTTATAGCTTTTATTATTTCTCATGTTTTAATACATTTAAGAAAATATAATGAAGGTAAATACTTTGGGAGTGAAATAAATTTGTTTTTAGTGTCTTGAAAAATTAATCATGAATTAAGGTTTCTAAGATTTAGGGTGAGAATTTTTCATAAGTGATAAATTGTTTTTGGTACAGCTCCTCAATTTTAGGTTCAAATTCTAAAAGAAAAAAAAAACATGAAAGGGAGAAATAAGTGTTTATCCTTACAATAAAAGGCAATTTGAATATTGAGCTACATATTTAGAGCCCTCAAATAAATCAATAAATACATTTTTGTTGTTGGCAGGACCCAGACTGTCAAAAAACAAATACTTGTGTCAACTTTTATTATGAAATACAAATATTTTTGTTAGCAATTCTTAAAAAAAAGTGGATACTATAAATATCCTATTTTATAGCTCCTTAACTTTTAGATATATTTGATGAACAAAGTATGTCTTTGTCTTGAACAAGCTTAAAGAAAAACAAAAGCCTGGTAAATTAATACTTAAAAAGTGTTTTAAGGTTGGGAAATATATTGGAAATCCTACCATTTAAGTGCTTGAAAAAGATCACAAGCCACCAAAATAAGTTTTTATATTTCAGAAGAAAAAATAATAATAATCAAATAAGCAAACACTGCCACAAGTGTTGTCTCTATTTTTTCCCCATTTGGATAATTGTCCACATGTTAGTATTCAATTTATTAGTCAAAAATTATTTGATGAATTCTTCTTCTTTTTTACTTTTTTCATTTTTCAATAGCAATACAGAAATAAATAAATTGAAAAATACAACATTTAAAAAAATGTGTCAATCTAACAAAGAAAGTTGTTTGGAGACTTACTTTTGACAATATATGTTTGTTCTATTCAAAAGAGAAACAAATGATAATACAAATCACATAAGAAAATAAGAACACAAAGAACAAGGACAGGTCCAGCACTGAAGTGAGATGTACTTGGAAGTGTGTACTTTACTGAAGAAAACTACTTACAACATAACTCATGAATCATGATGAGAATTAGTAATAATTTTGTCTTAGCTAAAGCATTGCTGAAAATATTTTATTTTCATTTAATCTACTTAAAAAGGATGTATTATTTGCAAAACTGTACACACCCACAACTTGAAGTAAAGTTCAAGAAAGATTTTTCTTTTCTTATTGGAGGCATCTGTATATTATTTAACCATTTCTTTTGTTTTGCTTTGTTATTTTTTAATTTAAATTTTAGTTAGCTATATGTTGGTTAATTGAATTTAAATAAAAAAATACTGCAAAAAATTTTTTAGTTAGTTAACATACAGTGCAATATTGATTTCTGGAGTAGAATTCAGTGATTGATCACTTACATACAATAGCCAGTGTTCATTATAAAAAGTGCCCTCTTTAATGCCCATCACCCATCTAGCCCATCCCCATCCACCTCCCTCTCCCTCAACCCTCAGTTTGTTCTATATTGCTAAGAGTCTCAATTTCTTTCTTTTTTTTTTTTAAGATTTTATTTATTTATTTGACAGAGAGAGAGACAGAGATAGCAAGAACATAAGCAGTGGGAGTGGGAGAGGGAAAGCAGGCATCCTGTTGAGCAGGGAACCATCATGACCTGAGCTGCAGACAGACGCTTAACAACTGAGCCATACAGGTACCCTGAGTCTCAGTCTCTTATGGCTATTTCCCTCTCTCCTTTTTTATCTTTTCCCTTTTCCCATACATTTATGTGTTTTGTTTCTTAAACTCTACACATGAGTGAGATCATATGGTATTTGTCTTTCTCTGATTGACTTATTTCACTTAGATTATTCAAAATTTCTAACAATTACAATCATATAGGTGATGCATTTAGATAAATCTAAGCATGTTATTTTGGAATTTTGACTATAAACATAATTTTGAAAATAAGCTCCTTTTGGTAAAATAAATTATTTTATAATCTTTATCTCTCTTGTATCTTTTAGGAGATTTTTTTTTTCCAAATTTAGTCTTTTGACTTTAATCAGCAGGCTTCAATTAAAAAGATTGGAGCATTAAAAAAAT
The DNA here is from genome assembly GCF_002288905.1 of Enhydra lutris kenyoni. Taxonomy (NCBI): domain Eukaryota; kingdom Metazoa; phylum Chordata; class Mammalia; order Carnivora; family Mustelidae; genus Enhydra; species Enhydra lutris. Next base: position 23,712,465 of record NW_019154089.1, read on the forward strand.
CCACATAACACTGTTAGATGTTTTTGACTATAATGAAAACGAAATTGGAATTAGATTTTAGGGCTGTATAAAATAATTTCATAATATTTGCTTGTAATTTTCAAAGTATTATAAATATATATTCCTTAAAATTCTGATTCCTAATATTTCACATTAATTTAATAAAACTAGTAACACCAAAATATCTGTGTGAGAAGATTTTCTTTGGAATGATGTCACTATAAGTTTAATTAATTTCATCACTCTGATGAAAATATATCTCATTTAGATATATATTTTATGGAGTTAGGCATTTGGCTGAACAAAAATATAAGAGAAGTAGAACTTATTGAATGAAATAACCCAGAGAGTTTGATTAGGACATTAAGAGGAATGATGGGCAAACAAAACTGATCATTGTTGCTACCAGTTCATCTTCTAAGGATGACTTGGCATATTTCTCTGTAACCCTATGGAATAGATTAGAGGCTATAAAACACTATGCCTTTTATACATTGTGCAGCTGACTGGCTCAGAAACAAAGTAAACACAAATAAAAGTATAATGCTTGTCTTTAAAAGACAGTTCTTGCCAATGCTTCCCTTTGGCAATTTTTAGGTATTTACTTTAAATTTAATAGTTAAGTGTATAAAGATATAATTTGTGTATAGTGGGTGGCTCACAAGAGCTTTCATTGCAGTAGCACATCCTTGGAGAATTTACAGAATCTTCTTCAGTCGATTGCAATTCTGATGTTCCACATGGTTACAACATTTTTATTTCATTAACACCTAATTTACAAGCACAAACCATTCTAAATGTATCAGAACAGATGTAGGAAATAATTATAATTTAGATTGAAATCTTCATCTCCTAGTCAAATATTTTTAATCCATTCATCGTAAGAAAAAAATTTAATAACTTAATGAAGAGGATTATAAAGAAATAAAAAAGTTTTTTCAATTTAAATAAAGAGGTGCTACAATTTTTAAATTCATTTCTACCTGTTTACCTATTATTGCACAGATGTGTAATACCTGCTACACTGAGTATATGGTTTATAATAGGACACTGATAAGACAACCTGCACCTATTTAAATATGCTGTTTCATGGAGCTTCTCACCATAGCCTTTGGATATTCAGTTTAATGCTCTGAGAGCTCTTCAAATTTTATTTTCAATTTTCTAAAGGGAGATTATTTTACTTGATTGACTTGGCATTTAATTTGCTCCATATAAAAACAAATACAAAAGGAAATATTTTACCATTATGCAAATACTAAAGCAACTTAGTGTGTAGTATCATTTACCAGGACTATCTTAATCAGTTTAAAAAGTCTAGTCAACATGGTCAAAAAATTAACAGCCCCATTCCCTATACAGTTCAATTGCTTGAAAAGGCAGAATAACCAACTGCTCTGGACTTAAATAGAAACAATCCACGTGATTTGTATGTGCTCATTCAAAATCAACTGTCAGTTCTATATAGTCAGTATGTCCCATTATTTGTTCCCAGTAACCCTTACCTATCCAAATGAATGAGAGAGGCACAAGCTGTGTTATAAAACATAATAAACATGTCTGCCTGAAACCATGTTCCTCTTCAATTTCAATTCATCTATCCATATTTTGAATTATGGCTACTATGTACTTCATTGCCTATTCACATTCCTCACTTATTAAACATCCCAAATTGAGTTATGCAAGGCTGTTTGAACCCTTCTTTGCATCTTATTCTTCCTATTATTGTCTTCATGGGGTTTATTAAGAATATCTTTATGAAATATCTGATATTAAGCAAGTACATCATATAATTTTAACTTTTTCTATTAAAAATCAATTTTTAATTTTCTTTTGTATTAGTATGTACTCATTAAGTATCTGACAACAGAGCAGTTGAAAACAATGAACTTTCACTTATTCAAAAATCTCAGAATTTATGATTTAAGATGACACCAAAGAAAGCTTTGGAGAGGGGATATATCTAATTGTCTTTGAAAAGCTTGTCTCAAGGTGAGTGTGTTTGTTTTCCCTATAATTTACATTTTGATAAGGTCAACTTCTTCATTGTGCTGTGTGTACGTAATGCTTGAATAAATGGAAATACAAAATACAAATACAAAAAAAAAAAAAAAACCCTTCATTGTGTTGTGTGTAGGTAATGCTTGAACAAATGGAAATACAAAAAATAAAGGTGTCCCTACCTTAAGGAAAATTACTGCAGGTCTCACTTTCAGACTTCAGATACCTGCAACATAAGAAGAAAGAGATTCAAGAGTTATTCACATTATATAAAAAACAATATTCTGCAAGTAAGCAAAAACTGAAACATGGCATTCTTTTCTCAGCAGACATCTATTTCTAATTAAAAAAAAAAAAAGATACTGTCATTTAAGAATAAAATGTTCCATTTAAGAATAAAATAAACAGGAAAATAATAAGTTGATGAAAATAATTAGGGTAGTCATGAGATGGAAACATTTAGACATGCTGCATAAACTAAACTGTACCTCTAAGATGACTTTCAGGTATGGAGTATAGTATAATCCATAGTACAAAGTAATTTTCCTTACCATTAATATTAACTTGACTTTCAATATAACCATATCATAAATGGGGTTCACCATTGTTTCTTCTATATCTTATTTTAAAAATATAAAGAATTATATATAATTTGCAATGCTAATGTTGGAATATTTAAGATATTCTGTAGCATTCAGTCACTATTCAATTCATTCTCATAGCACAACAAAATGTAATGATTACATTATTTTGTGGTTTACAGAGCATTTTCATACATTTTATGATCTGATTTATATATAACTGAAATCATAAAATCTGTATATATATATATATACATATATGTGTATGTATGTGTGTGTGTATATATATATATACATATATATATATATATATAAACAAACCCAGTGAAAGCCACAGACACTTAGGAAAACAGGTTGGCAAAAAATGATAGTGCCCTCTGAGAAGAAACAAATGTGGTAATCCCTGAGACCACCTCAGATGGAGAAAGTTACCAGGCTGTGGTACAGAAAAAGCAAACCTAGGGTGATTGTGGTCAGGTCTACCTGGGTTGAGTAGACATAGACAGAAGTGGAAATTTAGGAAAGCCAAGATGGCTAGAGTTTGCAGGGCAGAGTAGCATAGGAGAGAGATGCACAGAGGTAGAACTCTAAAGATCTTCAGAGGGTCGCCTTTGCATTATCAGGTGATCAGTGCACACCTATGGAAGTATTACCCACAACCAGAAAAAAAACATCTGAAGGTTAAAAGGGAACCATACCCCATATTCATGAGTATTGAGAACAGTGACAACAGTCACTATCAGCCAAACGTGGAAAACCTCATAATTTGAGGAATGTTGGTTAGAACACCAAAAAAGGTTTGCCTCAGTAGAAAAGAAAATAAATCCTAAAAGAAATGCAGCTCTTATCCCATCTAAAAAAGCTGAAAAGCAAGACCCAAAAAGATCAAGTTGTTTCAAAATAACAACCACATCCTGAACAAAACTCAAGGATATTCATAGAAATTTACATAGGATATAAAAATATGCAGCAACCAATAAAGTTGTCAATATCTTGACCAAGTATAAAAGATCAAAGGTGTTCACAATTCCACTGAATCATTAAAAAAAAAAAAAGTGATTCTCCTACTTTGCATTTCACCAAATCCAATTGCTTTGTGAAATAACCACACGCTAAGAAACTCACTATTTCAAGAAAAATATTCAAAAAGTTACACCACAATTTTATTTTCTAGGCATTTATTTAAGAACATATTGCTTTTTTATGAAATATTTGAATTCTAGCTCCCTGAATCAAAGTGTGGTACACACAGGCACCTGGGTGGCTCAGTTGGTTAAGTGTCTGTCTTTGGCTTAGATCGTGATCCCAACATCCTATGACCAAGCTCAGCTGTGGGGCTTCCTGCTCGGCAGGGAGCCTACTTCTTCTTCTCCCTCTGCCCCTCCTCTCCACTTGTTCTCTCTCTCTCTCTTTCAAATAAATTAATAAAATCTTTAAACAAACAAACAAACAAAAACCAGTGTGGTACACAGAACTGGTACTGAAAAAAAAAAAAAAGACTGAGGAAGAAATGGCAAAAAAGGAAAACACTTCAGGACTTAAAAATTTACAAAGAATAGTACTAGGCATCATAAATTTAACATTTACATAATTCCCAGAATAATTTTCTAGTCTATGGTACCAGGATTCAGGTGACTTGACAAGTAACTATTAGTGTTGGTTCTATGATTAATATGACAGATTAATAATAGCTAATGTCCTTCTTTATGTATTTTAAGGACCATACTATTTATACTACACATCAAATAAACGCATCCTTATGGCACATTTCATAGCACAACATACTTCTTTAAAAAAGGCTATGAGTCCAAAAAGTAAAAACAAAAAAATTAGAAAATATTTTAAATTGAAGGAAAAATAAAACCATAACATATCAAAATTTATGGGATGCAGGGAGGAGGGAGTCAAGATGGCAGAGAAGTAGCAGGCTGAGACTACTTCAGGTAGCAGGAGATCAGCTAGATAGCTTATCTAAAGATTGCAAACACCTACAAATCCAACAGGAGATCGAAGAGAAGAAGAACAGCAATTCTAGAAACAGAAAATCAACCACTTTCTGAAAGGTAGGACTGGCAGAGAAGTGAATACAAAGCGACAGGAAGATAGACCATGGGGGGAGGGGCCGGCTCCCAGCAAGCGGCAGAGCAACGTAGCACAAAATCAGGACTTTTAAAAGTCTGTTCCGCTGAGGGACATCACTCCAGAGGCTTAACAGGGGTGAAGCCCATACGGGGTCAGCGTGGCCTCAGGTCCCACAGGGTCACAGAAGGATCGGGGGTGTCTGAGTGTCACAGAGCTTACAGGTATTAGAACGGGGAAGCCGGCTACAGAGACAGAGCTGAGGAGTGAGCTCTCGGGGTTACCTAGAACTGGTCGCAGGCTCGGTGAGCTTGGAGTGCGGCTGGAGGCCAGGGTGACAGGAGTAATGGGGTGCTATTCTCTGAGGGCACGCTGAGAGTGGGGCTCTGAGCTCTCGGCTCCTCCTGGCGGGAGACCGGGAGGCCGCCATCTTCATTCACGTCCTCCGGAACTCTAGGTAAAGCGCTCAGGGAACAAAAGCTCCCGAAAGCAAACCCAAGCTGATTACTCAGCCCGGCCCCTGGTAAGGGCAGTGCAACTCCGCCTGGGGCAAAGACACTTGAGAATCACTACAACAGGCCCCTCCCCCAGAAGATCAACAAGAAACCCAGCCAGGACCAAGTTCACCTACCAAGGAGTGCAGTTTCAATACCAAGGAGAGCAGTGGAATTCCAGAGGAGGAGAAGCAGAACACGGAACTCTTGGCGTTCTCCCCATGATTCTTTAGCCTTGCAGTTAATTTAATTTTTTTTCTTTTTCAATTTTTTTCTCTTCTTCTGCTAATTTTTTTTTAACTTTTACCCTTTTCTTTTTTAACGTTTTTTAAGTAGTTTATCTAATATATATATATATATATATATAAAATATTTTTTCTTTACTCGTTTTCTTTTTTTATTTTCCTGAACCTCTTTTTATCCCCTTTCTCCCCCCTCACGATTTGGGATCTCTTCTGATTTGGTTAAAGCATATTTTCCTGGGGTTGTTGCCACCCTATTAGTATTTTACTTGCTCCTTCATATACTCTTATCTGGACAAAATGACAAGGCGGAAAAATTCACCACAAAAAAAAGAACAAGAGGCAGTACCAAAGGCTAGGGACCTAATCAATACAGACATTGGTAATATGTCAGATCTAGAGCTCAGAATGACGATTCTCAAGGTTCTAGCTGGGCTCGAAAAAGGCATGGAAGATATTAGAGAAACCCTCTCAGGAGATATAAAAGCCCTTTCTGGAGAAATACAAGAACTAAAATCTAACCAAGTTGAAGTAAAAAAAGCTATTAATGAGGTGCAATCAAAAATGGATGCTCTCACTGCTAGGACAAATGAGGCAGAAGAAAGAATTAGCGAGATAGAAGACCAAATGACAGAGAATAAAGAAGCTGAGCAAAAGAGGGACAAACAGCTACTGGACCATGAGGGGAGAATTCGAGAGATAAGTGACACCATAAGATGAAACAACATTAGAATAATTGGGATTCCAGAAGAAGAAGCAAGAGAGAGGGGAGCAGAAGGTATATTGGAGAGAATTATTGGAGAGAATTTCCCCAATATGGCAAAGGGAACAAGCATCAAAATCCAGGAGGTTCAGAGAACCCCCCTCAAAATCAACAAGAATAGGTCCATACCCCTTCACCTAATAGTAAAATTTATAAGTCTTAGTGACAAAGAGAAAATCCTGAAAGCAGCCCGGGAAAAGAAGTCTGTAACATACAATGGTAAAAATATTAGATTGGCAGCAGACTTATCCACAGAGACCTGGCAGGCCAGAAAGAGCTGGCATGATATATTCAGAGCACTAAACGAGAAAAACATGCAGCCAAGAATACTATATCCAGCTAGGCTATCATTGAAAATAGAAAGAGAGATTAAAAGCTTCCAGGACAAACAAAAACTGAAAGAATTTGCAAACACCAAACCAGCTCTACAGGAAATATTGAAAGGGGTCCTCTAAGCAAAGAGAGACCCTAAAAGTAGTAGATCAGAAAGGAACAGAGACAATATACAGTAACAGTCACCTTACAGGCAATACAATGGCACTAAATTCATATCTCTCAATAGTTATCCTGAATGTTAATGGGCTAAATGCCCCAATCAAAAGACACAGGGTATCAGAATGGATAAAAAAAACAAAACCCATCTATATGTTGCCTACAAGAAACTCATTTTAGACCCGAAGACACCTCCAGATTTAAAGTGAGGGGGTGGAAAACAATTTACCATGCTAATGGACATCAGAAGAAAGCAGGGGTGCCAATCCTTATATCAGATCAATTAGATTTTAAGCCAAAGACTAGAATAAGAGATGAGGAAGGACACTATATCATACTCAAAGGAACTGTCCAACAAGAATATCTAACAATTTTAAATATCTATGCCCCTAACGTGGGAGCAGCCAACTATATAAACCAATTAATAACAAAATCAAAGAAACACATCGACAATAATACAATAATAGTAGGGGACTTTAACACTCCCCTCACCGAAATGGACAGATCATCCAAGCAAAAGATCAACAAGGAAATCAAGGCCTTAAATGACACACTGGACCAGAAGGACATCACAGATATATTCAGAACATTTCATCCCAAAGCAACAGAATACACATTCTTCTCTAGTGCACATGGAACATTCTCCAGAATAGATCACATTGTTGGTCCTAAATCAGGTCTCAACCGGTATCAAAATATTGGTATCATTCCCTGCATATTTTCAGACCACAATGCTCTGAAGCTAGAACTCAATCACAAGAGGAAATTTGGAAAGAACCCAAATACATGGAGACTAAACAGCATCCTTCTAAAGAATGAATGGGTCAACCAGGAAATTAAAGAAGAATTGAAAAAATTCATGGAAACAAATGATAATGAAAACACAATAGTTCAAAATCTGTGGGACACAACAAAGGCAGTCCTGAGAGGAAAATATATAGCGGTACACGCATTTCTCAAGAAGCAAGAAAGGTCTCAGGTACACAACCTAACCCTACACCTAAAAGAGCTAGAGAAAGAACAAGAAAGAAACCCTAAACCCAGCAGGAGAAGAGAAATCATAAAGATCAGAGCAGAAATCAATGAAGTAGAAACCAAAAAAACAATAGAACAAATCAACGAAACTAGGAGCTGGTTCTTTGAAAGAATTAATAAGATCGATAAACCCCTGGCCAGACTTATCAAAAAGAAAAGAGAAAGGACCCAAATAAATAAAACCATGAATGAAAGAGGAAAGATCACAACGAACACCAAAGAAATACAGACAATTATAAGAACATACTATGAGCAACTCTACGCCAACAAATTTGACAATCTGGAAGAAATGGATGCATTCCTAGAGACATACAAACTACCACAACTGAACCAGGAAGAAATAGAAAGCCTGAACAGACCCATAACCAGTAAGGAGATTGAAACGGTCATCAAAAATCTCCAAACAAACAAAAGCCCAGGGCCAGACGGCTTCCCGGGGGAATTCTACCAAACATTTAAAGAACTAATTCCTATTCTCCTGAAACTGTTCCAAAAAATAGAAATGGAAGGAAAACTTCCAAACTCATTTTATGAGGCCAGCATCACCTTGATCCCAAAACCAGACAAGGATCCCATCAAAAAAGAGAACTACAGACCAATATCCTTGATGAACAACAGATGCAAAAATTCTCACCAAAATACTAGCCAATAAGATTTAACAGTACATTAAAAGGATTATTCACCACAACCAAGTGGGATTTATTCCAGGGCTGCAAGGTTGGTTCAACATCCACAAATCAATCAATGTGATACAACACATTAATAAAAGAAAGAACAAGAACCATATGATACTCTTAATAGATGCTGAAAAAGCATTTGACAAAGTACAGCATCCCTTCCTGATCAAAACTCTTCAAAGTGTAGGGATAGAGGGCACATACCTCAATATTATCAATGCCATCTATGAACAACCCACTGCAAATATCATTCTCAATGGAGAAAAACTGAAAGCTTTTCCGCTAAGGTCAGGAACACGGCAGGGATGTCCGTTATCACCACTGCTATTCAACATAGTACTAGAAGTCCTAGCCTCAGCAATCAGACAACAAAAGGAAATTAAAGGCATCCAAATCGGCAAAGAAGAAGTGAAACTATCACTCTTCGCAGATGATATGATACTATATGTGGAAAACCCAAAAGACTCCACTCCAAAACCGCTAGAACTTGTACAGGAATTCAGTAAAGTGTCAGGATATAAAATCAATGCACAGAAATCAGTTGCATTTCTCTATACCAACAACAAGACAGAAGAAAGAGAAATTAAGGAGTCAATCCCATTTACAATTGCACCCAAAACTAGAAGATACCTAGGAATAAACCTAACCAAAGAGACTAAGAATCTATACACAGTAAACTATAAAGTAATCTTGAAAGAAATTGAGGAAGACACAAAGAAATGGAAAAATGTTCCATGCTCCTGGATTAGAAGAATAAATATTGTGAAAATGTCTATGCTACCTAAAGCAATCTACACATTTAATGCAATTCCTATCAAAGTACCATCTATTTTTTTCAAAGAAATGGAACATATAATCCTAAAATTTATATGGAACCAGAAAAAACCTCGAATAGCCAAAGGAATATTGAAAAAGAAAGCCAAAGTTGGTGGCATCACAATTCCGGACTTCAAGCTCTATTATAAAGCTGTCATCATCAAGACAGCATGGTACTGGCACAAAAACAGACACATAGATCAATGGAACAGAATAGAGAGCCCAGAAATAGACCCTCAACTCTATGGTCAACTAATCTTTGACAAAGCAGGAAAGAATGTCCAATGGAAAAAGGACAGCCTCTTCAATAAATGGTGTTGGGAAAATTGGACAGCCATATGCAGAAAAATGAAATTGAACCATTTCCTTACACCACACATGAAAATAGACTCAAAATGGATGAAGGACCTCAATGTGAGAAAGGAATCCATGCAAATCCTTGAGGAGAACACAGGCAGCAACCTCTTCGACCTCAGCCGCAGCAACATCTTCCTAGGAACATTGCCAAAGGCAAGGGAAGTAAGGGCAAAAATGAACTATTGGGATTTTATCAAGATCAAAAGCTTTGGCACAGCAAAGGAAACAGTTAACAAAACCAAAAGACAACTGACAGAATGGGAGAAGATATTTGCAAACAAATATCAGATAAAGGGCTAGTGTCCAAAATCTATAAAGAACTTAGCAAACTCAACACCCAAAGAACAAATAATCCAATCAAGAAATGGGCAGAAGACATGAACAGACATTTCTGCAAAGAAGACATCCAGATGGCCAACAGACACATGAACAAGTGCTCCATATCACTCAGCATCAGGGAAATACAAATCAAAACCAAAATGAGATATCACCTCACACTAGTCAGAATGGCTAAAATTAACAAGTCAGGAAATGACAGATGCTGGCAAGGATGTGGAGAAAGGGGAACCCTCCTACACTGTTGGTGGGAATGCAAGCTGGTGCAACCACTCTGGAAAACAGCATGGAGTTTCCTAAAAATGTTGAAAATAGAACTACCCTATGACCCAGCAATTGCACTACTAGGTATTTACCCTAAAGATACAAACGTAGTGATCCGAAGGGGCACGTGCACCCGAATGTTTATAGCAGCAATGTCTACAATAGCCAAACTATGGAAAGAACCTAGATGTCCTTCAACAGATAAATGGATAAAGAAGAAGTGGTATATATACACAATGGAATACTATGCAGCCATCAAAAGAAATGAAATCTTGCCATTTGCGACGACGTGGATGGAACTAGAGGGTATCATGCTTAGTGAAATAAGTCAATCGGAGAAAGACAACTATCATATGATCTCCCTGATATGAGGGAGAGGAGATGCAACATGGGGGGTTTAGGGGGTAGGAGAAGAGTAAATGAAACAAGATGGGATTGGGAGGGAGACAACCCATAAGTGACAATCTCACAAAACAAACTGAGGGTTGATGGGGGGAGGGGGGGTGGGGTTATGGACATTGGGGAGGGTATGTGCTATGGTGAGTGCTGTGACGTGTGTAAACCTGGCGATTCACAGACCTGTACCCCTGGGGATAAAAATATATTATATGTTTATAAAAAATTAAAAAAAAATTTATGGGGTGCAGCCAAAGCCCTTCTTAGAGGAACAATCACAGCATTAAATGATTATATCAGAAAATAACAGAAGTCTCAAATTAATTATCCATGCTTTCACCATATGAAATTAGGAAAAAAAAAAAAAAGTAGAAAACTAATACCAAAGCAAATAGCCAAAAGAAAACAATAAAGATAAGTACAGAAGTCAGTAAAACCAGAAATGCTGCATAGGAAAGTCAATAAACGCAAAAGCTATTTATTTATTTTCTGTTTTTTTAAGACTTTATTTTTTTTTAGAGCAGTTTTAAGTTTACAACAAAAAAATGGAAGATACAGAGATTTCCAATATAATCCTGATCCCAAAACATGCATAACCTCCCCATCACTCATCAGGACAGTACTTTTTTTTTTTTCCTAAATATGAATTATGCGGACACCTCATAATCATTCATAGTTTATTTCAGAGTTTGCTCCTGGTGTATATCACATGAATTTGGAGAAATGTATAATGTCATATATCCATAATTATAACATCATACAGAGTATTTTCACTGTTTTAAAAATCTCCTGTGCTTCAAATGTTTATAGCAGCAAGGTCCACAATAGCCAAACTATGGAAAGAACCTAGATGTCTATCAACAGATGAATGGATAAAGCAGATGTGGTATATATGTACAATGGAATACTATGTAGCCATCAAAAGAAATGAAATCTTGCCATTTGCCATGACGTGGCTGGAACTAGAGGGTATTATGCTGAGCGGAATAAGTCAATTGGAGAAAGACAACTATCATATGATCTCCCTGATATGAGGAAGTGGAGATGCGACGTGGGGGGTTTGTGGGGTAGGAAAAGAATAAATGAAACAAGATGGGATCAGGAGGGAGACAAACCATAAGAGACTCTTAATTTCACAAATCAAACTGAGGGTTGCCGGAGGGAGAGGGGTAGGGAGAGGGTGGTTGGGTTATGGACATTGGGGAGGGTATGTGCTATGATGAGTGCTGTGAAGTGTGTAAACCTGGCGATTCACAGAACTATAGCCCTGGGGCTAATAATACATTATATGTATATTTAAAAAAGAAAAAAATTATAAATTAAAAAAAAAAAATCTCCTGTGCTCTCTAATTAATCCCTTCCTCTGCCCAACCTCAACAACCACTGATCTTTGTGTTGTCTCCATTCATTTGCCTTCCAGAAAGTCAAATGATCAGAATCACACAGTATATATAATTTTTTCAGATTGTCTTCTTTCACAGTGTAATATGTATTGAGGGTTCCTCAACTCTTTTCATGGTTTGATAGTACGAATAATGTACCACAGTTTATTTATCCATTCACCCACTGAAGGACATGTGGTTGCTTCCAAGTTTTTGAAATTATAAATAAAGCTGGTATAAACATCTGCATGTAGGTTTTTTGTAAACATTAGTTTTCAACTCCTCTTACTAAATACCAAGGAATTCAATTGCTGGACTGTATAGTAAGAGTATTTCAAGTTTTGTTGGGAAACTGACAAATTGTCTTCCAAAGTGACTACACCATTTTGCATTACCCCTAGTAATGTATGCTCCATATTGTCAGTGTTCTGGATTTTGGCCATTCTGGTAAGTAGGCAGTGATCTCTTATTGTTGTTTTATTTTGTATTTTAATGTGAGACATATTTTTATATGTTTATTTTCAATCAGAGTATCTTCTTTAGTGAGCTGTTTGTGAGGTCTTTGGCCCATTTTTTATTCAGGTTGTTTGTTCTCATATTGTTGAGTTTTAAGAGTTTTTGTATAATTTAAGAAACATTTTGTTTTGTTTTGTTTTGTTTTTAAAGATTTTTTTTATTTATTTGACAGAGATCACAAGTAGACAAAGAGGCAGGCATAGAGAGAGGGGGGGAAGCAGGCTCCCTGTGGAGCAGAGGGCTCGATGCAGGGCTTGATCCCAGGACCCTGGGATCATGACCTGAGCTGAAGGCAGAGGCTTTAACCCACTGAGCCACCCAGGTGCCCCAAAAACAGTTTTTACCAGATGTGTGTTTGGAAATATTTTCTCCCAGTCCTGTCTTCTGATTCTCTTGATACTGTTTTTCATAGAGAAGTCTTTATGAATTTAATGAAGTCCAACTTAATAGTTACTGCTTTATGGATCATGCTTTTGGTATTGTATCTAAAAAGGTATCATCAGGGCACCTGGGTGGCACATTCAGTTCAGTGGCCAACTCTTAGTTTGGCTCAGGTCATGATGTTGGGGCCCTGATAAAGAGCCCTGCGTCAAGCTGTGTGTTCAGCATGGAGTCTGCTTAAGACTCTCTCCCTCTCCCCTCCCCCATGCTCTCTTTCTCATTCTCTCTAAAATAAATAATTAAATCTTTAAAAGGAAAGAAAGGAAGAGAGAAAAAGAGCAAAGAAAGAGAAAGAAAGAAAATGAAAGAAAGAGGAAAGGGAGGGAGGGAGGGAGAGAGAGAGAAAGAAAGAAAGAAAGAGGGAAAGAAGTGGAGAGGAGAGGAAGAAGGAAGGAAGGAAGGAAGGAAGGAAAGAGCGAGGGAGGGAGGGGAAAAAGGCATCACCATGTGCAAAGTCATCTAGATTTTCTCCTATGTTATCTTTTAGGAGCTTTATAGTATTGTGTTTTATATGTAGGTCTATGATCCATTTTAAGTTAATTTTTTGCAAAGAGTGTAAAGTCTGGGTCTAGATTCCTTTTTTTTTTTTTTTTCTTAATGTGGATATTCGGTTGTTCCAGCACCATTTATTGAAAAGAGGATCTTTGCTCCATTGTTTCCTTTACTCCTTTGTCAAAGATCTGTTGACTACATTTATATGGGTCTCTTTCTGGGTTCTCCATTCTCTTCCACTGAAAAATTTGTCCTTTTGCCAATATCACACTGTCTTGATTCCTATAACATCATAGCACGTCTTAAGGTTGGGTACTGTAAGTCCTCCAGCTTTGTTGTTCTCCATCAACATTTTCTGGGCTATTTTGCCTCTCCATAAAAACTTTAAAATCAATATCCATAAAACAACTTGCTTGGGATTCTGGTTGGGATTGCACTGAATCTATAGATCAAGAACAATTGACATCTTGATAATACTGAGTATTCCTATTCATTTACATGAAATATCTATCCATTTTTAAAATTTTCTTTGATTTTAAAAAGATATTTCAAAAATATCAATTAAATATCAAATTATTAATTTATCAAAAAATATCAATTAAATGATATGCCTCTAATCAAACTGACTAAAAATATACTTCTACATAAATGATTGATTTTTCAAAAAAAAGTGCCAAGTCACAAAAACGGAGAAAAGAACTTTTTAAAAAGTTAGAAAAATGTCAAAAAGCACATCAATCCATGCCTCATATCAAGTGCAAAGATTACCTCAAATGAACCACAGACCTTAACATAAAATTCAAAATTATAAAATTTATAGAAGGCAATGCATGAGGTAATTTTTGTGACTATGAGTTAGGCAAAGATTTCTTTGACACTACTCTAAAAGTACTATCCATAAATGAAAAAAATATATTTTGAACTTAAAATTCCAAACCTGTGTTCTTTGAAAGAGATTATATAGAGAGAAAAGCGACAAATGCAGTTTAATAGACAATACAGGCAAGCACATATATGAGAAAGGTCTTATACCCAAAATATATCAAGAACTGTCAAAACTCAACATTAAAAAACAACAACAACAAAGAACTAAATTTAGAAATTCAACAAAATTTTGAATAGACACTTCACTAAAGAATATGTTTGGATGGAAAAGTAGCACATAAGGTGATGTTCAACATTATGAGTCGATTAAATGTCCATTAAAACTGCAATAAGATGGGATGCCTGGGTGGCTCAGTGGGTCAAAGCCTCCGCCTTCGGCTCAGGTCATGGTCTCAGGGTCCTGGGATGGAGTCCCGCATCGGGCTCTCTGCTCAGCAGGGAGCCTGCTTCCCCCTCTCTCTCTGCCTGCTGCTCTGCCTACTTGTGATCTTTCTCTCTCTGTCAAATAAATAAATATCTGTCAAATAAATAAACAAAGTCTTAAAAAAACCTGCAAATTGGAATGGCTAAAACTGAGATAAAAATGAAACATATACATGTGAACGTGCACATGTGCAGACTTTCCCACAGTGAGGATATGGAGGAACTAGAATTCTAATACACTGCTTGTGGAAATACAAAATCATACAGGCACTTTGTAAAAGTTTGGTGTTCTCTTATAAAACATGTTCCATATTTACCATTTATTCCTCAGTTCTACCACTAGGAATTTACCCAAGCTAATGTTAATAGCCACTATACTAATAAACAACCCAAATATTTCTCAACATGTGAATGGATTTATATAATGTAATATGAGCCAGCAATAATAAGGAGTGCATCACTGATATATTAAATAATATGGATGAATCTCAAATGCATTATGCCAAATGAAAGCACCAAGACTTAAAAGGCTGCACACTATAAGATTCCATATACATGACATTCTGAAAAAAAGGCAAAGTTACAGGGTCAGAAAACTAATCACTGATTTCCAGGGTCTAGAGTTAGAGGAATACTTTCATTACAAAGGGGTACAAAAGAATGTTTAGACTGATGGGACTGTTTTATATGATTTTGGTGGTGATTACACTATTGTAGTGTCTTCATTAAAGTCCTAAAACTATATGATAAATGTGATGAATTTTAATGAACATAATTTGTAACTTAATAAAAGAAAATAATAAACAAAAATGTGCTATTGTATAATAATGATTAATAAATGAAAATTATTATTAAAATTCACCACTTACAATAGTATCAAAAATGAAATACTAGGGATAACTTAATAAAATATGTGCAAAACCTGTCCAGTGAAAACTAGAAATCATTGCTGAGAGAAAATAAGGAAGGCATTTACCTAAGAGAAAAGAAAACATAAATCCTCAAATATTGGAACAAGAATGTTCCTAACAACTTTATTCCTAGCAGTCTAAAACTAGAAAAATAACCCAATAATACACCAAAGTTACAGGACAAAGAATGGTGAAAGAGACCCACACATATACAGATCTATGGTTTTTGTCAAAATAACACAGCAGAGTAGTGAATAATAAAGATATTGTCAAGTAATAGTGAGAGACAACTGGATATCACAAAGGAAGAAGGGAAAAAAACAACACTTATCCCTTACTGTATACAACAATTGATTCTAGATTAATTAAATACTGAAATGCAAATAATAGTAGTAATGTTTTTCTAGATGATAATTTAGGAAAATATTTTCATGATCTCAAAGTACTAAAACTTCTTAAACAGGCAAAAAGTACTAATCCAAGAAAGTGATAAAATGGACTATATTAAAATAATTTCCATTCATCAAAAGATGTTATTAAAAATGTGAAAAACAAGCTAAACTGTGGGAAAATTTACTTGCAACACATATTACCCCCAGCAGGTTCATATCTAGAATATACAAATAAATCCTACACTTCATAGGAAAATGAAGTCCTCCCCACCCACAAATTGCCAAGATAGTAACAAAAGACAATATACAAATGGCCAAGAAATATTCAAGAGGTTAACTGTGTTAACAATCAGAGCCATGCAAAGTAAAAACAAACAAACAAAAAAATAAAATAAAAAAATAAAAATAAAAATAAACCACTATTATTACTAAAATCCATGGAATTTTTCTTAACATAATTCCCCAGAATGGCCAAAATTTAAAAGTCAATGATGTCAAGTATCTGAAGCAAAGGAATCTTTCATATACTGGTAGAGGGAGTATAAACTGGTAAAACCTAATATGGAGAACAGGTGGGTACCAACTACTAAGCTCGAAGATTATATCATTGGATTCAGCGATTCCACTCTTACTGAACAGATAATATATCAAAAAATACATACAAAAATGCGTGAAAGCCCAAATCTGCAAATAAATCCAATGTCTATTAACAGAACAATGTTAAAAAATTTAATAAATGAATAAATGGATAAATGATGCTTCACCATGGCTTCAAACTTAGCATGTTTAAAAAGAAACTCAACCTCTTTTTCTTCCAAATCAAGTTCCACATTGGACTGCCAAATTCTGCCCATGACACCATAAACTTTCCAATTCTAACTTGAAATATGTGCTCTTTATATTGTTGAAGTGGAAAAATCATGTATTTTAGCATCTGAGGGCTCATAGTTCAAAATCCAGTCTTTCATTTTATAATCTGTGTCACTGCAAGCAAATAACCTAATTGACTCCCACCACTAGTTGCTGCATCTGGAGACAAATACTATAATCTCTTAGGAGTAAATGAAATAACATATATAAAAATTTAGCCCATAGTCCATATTTTTAAAATGTTGACTCCTGTTTTCTTTGAATATGAACACCCCTATATACAAACAGACCTTTTCTAACATCAACTGTCTCTTTGTATTGTGTTTGAGAATGACAAAAACAACAACAATAACAACAAAAACACCTGACAGCTCAGAAGATATTACAGCACTGTCAACTAGGTGGGGTGTTCTCCTACTGAAGATAGACCAGGCATTCTATTACCATGATGAAAGAAAAACAAAAAAACCTCTATAATCCATAGTCATGTCAGACAAAAACTAAAAGTGTTCAAATAATAAAAATGACCTAGTATCTCCTTACCCATGCTTATATTAGTGATTGCTGCTTCTTCACCAATTTCACCTTTAGAATTGTTTACATATCCTGTTCTTAAAATAAGAATTTTTAGGATACTCAGTCAAAATTATTTCTAGCTCCTTGAACCCCTACCCAAATCACCTAATGCAAGATCAAATCCTAACAGAAAACCCTCCTAATACCCTCTCAACAGATGTCCCAAGCCCAGTGTGTATAATCTCACTCTTCGTAACAATTCAATAAACCGAACTTTGACTCAGAAGTACCCTGATTGTCTTTGATTTGAGAGCATTGTCATCTCTCATATGTGGCCCCTCATTTGGAATCCATCTGTCACCCCTTTCTGTGTGAGGCTTTTTTTTTTCCCCGTGTACAAACTATTTTGGCAACCTAATTAGGATTTCTACCTTTCCCCTACCTACCACCAACCCATGCTAGAAACTGTAGAATATTAGCTCAAAAATTCACCTTCCTAAAAAAATACTATTTATCAGACATGTAATTTTATATGTCCATTTTAATATTTAGTGAGTGAAAGGTTGTCAGGAGCTGTTCTCTCAAGAGACAAGATACATCTTTTGTGCTGGTGAACCAATTGTAAGCTGTGAGACATCTGGGTGTTCAGAGATAAAGTGCCAAATGCATACCTGTAAATGGAAAAGCAATTTTCTCTTATGCTTCATATAATAGTGTGTCAAAATTCTCTAATTCCTTTGTTTTGTCTTAAATAAAGAAAGGTTAGGTTCTGAGTAAAAATTCTGTTTTGATAGCTTGAATCTCTGGAATAACCCCCAAAGGAATTAACAGGAAGCAGATCTAGTCAAAGCAATGTTTAGAAAATAGAAGTTTATACCTTGTCATTATATTTCACATTTTCAACTAGACCTGCAATGAGAACACTACCTTCCTTTTTTTTATTCAATAGATACTTTTCATTTGTGCTTTTAAAAAGTATTTTTAAAATTGTATTTTACATAACATGACACATAAATTGCACACTGTGGGAAGAATTATCTGCCTACCTGAATGAAACCATTTTAATCTCAAGAGTTTTATTATCTGTTAAAATCTATTTAAATATAGGCATTCAATTTTACATTACTTGACATTTATGGAGAAGCTATTTTCTAGCAGCAAGATTCTGAATGGACAAGATCATAACAAACAGTCTCGTATGATTATATGACATTCTAGATTAAAAAATGTGGGGAAAGAAGGGTCTGAATATCCTGGGCCATTCACATATATAAATATATGTGATAAAACTCTGAATAAGAGGTCTGCTAATATATTATATGTGTTTGACAACTACAATTATAATATGCAGAATAATAGTCTACCTACATATTTTTCCTGTATTACAATATTAATTAAAGCCATATTGTTTTGAATATTAGCTAAACTACCTAAAATTAAAACTAGAGAAAAGAGACATGCATTTGTAATGTGGAATATTCAGTTATTTGAAAACTGTACTTTTTTTTTTTACTAACTTTGCTAATTGTACTGGCTAGCAAGACAAAGAAACCTACTCTAATTATGCATTTTGATCTACCCAGTAATCTCGGTTTTTACTTTAATGATACAAAAACACAAATCATGCGCACTGTTTTAGATATAGACAGATGCTTTTTGGTAACACTTGTTCAAATTGCTAGCTTGAGTTAGGGTTGAAAGAAATTGGGAGAATGAGCTCTACAGCTATGGTTTTCTACAACTGGTCTCAGGAGTCTGATGTGTAACAACTAAAACTGGGCTGCTCATGAACAAGAAAAGAAACAAATCGCCACAAGATTTTAAATTACACAAAAGAATCTGCATGAAACTTCTATCCATCAAATGGCTACTGAAAAATGAGGTAATTACCTAAAATAATTTGCATGTTAAGAGCTAATACAATATTACAAAGTAAAGTCCAGTTGTGAAAGCAATGCATAATTTCCTGATTAATGTCTCATGCACAATATTCCTCCATGCTCAGTCAGAGCCCAAATAACAATATGGTCAATCAATCAAACATAAAAAAAAAAAAAGATAACTAAGATAAGAAATGAGTGCAGCTCTAATAAATCATGACTTGAACTCAGTGAATTTTAGAAATATGACAACAAATCACAATATGTTGCATTTTTAAGGCAATACATTCAGATTTTAATTGGAATGATTATAGATTTTTAGTGATTCAAGATTAGTGTGTGAAGGCAATTTTTTTTTTTTTAGTTTATAAAATGTCATCTATTAAGCTATTGAAGAAAACTTCACATTAAAATACCAAGTCTGTAACTCACAGCTCTGCCAAAAGTTATGATAAGAGCGATATTTAGTCAGGAAGACTGAGAATGTCAGTGGAGTAATATGGCCAAATTTCCTATACGGATTATGAAACACTTCCTTCTCAGTGCAAAGTGGAAACATTCCTTCTAAAGCAGAATTAATCTCCTCTGTCAGCTGAAGGCAGGTGTGGTGATAAACAAAGGAGAAGCAGGTGAGGCTAAGCTCCTCTAAAAGATACAAGGACCGTAAGTGAGCTCTGATCAGTCACTTAAATTCAAATAGCCTTTCTTTCACTTTTCTACTATTCTCTTCTTGTCTAAATGGAGACACTCTTTAAAATATTAAGGCTACTTATGGAACCTAAAAAAGGCAGAATTTTTCTTTCTTTGGTAGGAAGGGGAAAGGAGAGCAGAGGGAAGTTTTCTGACAGCCAAGGTGCTGTTGGTTCCTGTTGGGAATAGGAAAATGATGAAAGTCCAAGAAAGTATGTTCAGGATTATCATGACCCAGCCAGAAAACGTACTCTCCTTTTGCTCCTTCTCAGGAAAGCATTAATATTTGGCAAGTGACGAAAGTAAGTTTGGAGATCACACATGCTATTCTGTCTGGGGCCCACAAGTTATCATGACTTTGAACAAGTGACTGAAATCTCTTCCAAGCCTATCTTTTAACCTGAAAACTGGGGGTGGTAATAACATAACACACCATCCTGGGCGGTTGTGACTACTGGCCAGAACCAGTATGAAACATTAGCATCAGTGCCTGGTCAGTGGGCTGGTACCAATCACTTAGCCTAGCGACTGGTACTAGCAAGTGTTGAATATACACCACAGAATTTATCATCAATGCTATTTGTAAATCACTCATTGAACCTCTTATATCCATCTCCTTATCTCTAAAATGGAGAGAAAAACAGTACTCATCTGATGTATTTGTTGTGAAAATTAAATGAATTAAAACACTTACATATCTTTTTTTTTTTAAGATTTTATTTATTTATTTGACAAACAGAGATCACAAGTAGGCAGAGAGGCAGGCAGAGAGAGAGGAGGAAGCAGGCCCCCTGCTGAGCAGAGAGCCTGACGTGGGGCTCCATCCCAGGACCCTGAGATCATGACCTGAGCAGAAGGCAGAGGCTTTGACCCACTGAGCTACCCAGGCGCCCTACACCTACATTTCTTATAACAGTGCCTGTTATAACAAGAACTCAAAGTGTTACTTAATTAAAGATTGGTACCTACTTACTGATGTGGGAAAGAATGTTAAGGTTTGAAGCTGATGGCCAAGAAAGAACTCTTGATATGTGCTTGGTGCAAAAAGGTAGTTTTACTTAAGCATGGGGACAGGAGGCATGGGGTCTGCACTGGGTCAATGGGTAGTAGCCCATTATCTACTTTCAAGATGGGAGGAGGTTGGGAATAGGGTAAGTGTCTAAGGAATTTGGAAGCAAGTTTTCCAGGGCCTTGAGGAGGCTAACTACTGTTGGGAAAAGGTTATTTTTACCATCTAATAAAACTTTAGTCATGAGACCCTTTGGATGAGTATCAGTGGGCCATATGCTTGGGGATGATTGCCAACATATATCTGGGTGATAGAGATAAAGGAAGTTTCCAAAAGAATCTTTATATGTTAAAGTAGACTTACAGGAACCCAGTGGGAGTGGGGCAGAGGTCGGACTAAGACTCAGACTGCCTTTTGCCCTTAGCAAGGTATTAACATCGAGGCCACTGAGTTCCTAGAGGAATGTCACTCTGCCTGTTTTAAGGATTCATCAATGGACTGTAGGTAGTAAGGAAATTTATTAATATTTCTTCTGTGTTTATTTCTCACATCACTTACCATCTATATGCAGTCATTCAAACTCAAATTAATTAAAATTAAATACAATTTAAAATGTCACTGGTGAGGCCCCTGAGTGGCTCAGTTGGTTGGGTGACTGCCTTCAGCTCAGGTCATGATCCTGGAGCCCTAGGATCAAATCCCGCATCAAGATCCCCACTCAACGGGGAATAAGGGAGTCTGCTTCTCCCTCTGACCATCCCCCTTCTCATGTTCTCTCTCTCTCTCTCTCTCATTCTCTCTCTCTTAAGCAAATAAATAAAATCTTTAAAAATAAAATAAAATGTCACATGAGTCACACTTCAAGTACTCAATAGGCATGTGTGGCTATTGTCTCTTCTATTGGACAATCAGATTAGAAGTATTTCTATCACCCCAGAAAATTCTATTGGGTAGTGATAATAGATATGTCCTTAAAGATGTGCAGAAACAAATGTCCATTCATACTTACTGAGTGAGTGCGGTGCAGTGAGACAGTGAGTGGGGTGCAGAGGTTGGAATATAAGAGAGACAGTTTGCAGAAGATGATTAACTAGCATCTTATATAACTGCATAATGTTTCAGGTTGTTTTGGGGTGCCTTCTTTACACTGAGGTGTGTATTATTTTAAGAAAAAATTTAAATTGTGAAATAACAATTATGAACACTTTAACTTTACATCAGATTAACTCTAGTTAATAAGGAAAGAATTATTCATACTGCCAATTCAATAGCAATGTACAAAGCAGAATTTACTTGAGATAACAACTTCATTTAAAAAAAAAATAAATAAATATGCCTTTGAGAGATATCCCAATGTAACAAAACTTTCCAGAGCTTTGGCAGTGTGTCTGCAACCGTGGTAACTAAGACTTTTCAAACTTTGTCAGGCTTTAAATAGTCTCATAAATCACATGTAACTGCTATGAAGTTCTCAGCAACTATGTAAGAACATGTTCATTTAATATTTATTCATCAATCATAACAATAATGAGAAGCAATTAAATCACCAAAGTCTCAAGTGACAAGGACTTCCTTAATTTCAGAACTCTGTGGTCAGTTTTTCAGATTCTTCACCTCTGTGGTCCTAGATTTCTTGGGAATATTTGATTCTAATGACTATTCTTTAATTTTGGAAAAAACCCTCCCCGGTCCCATTATACAACTCTCTCTCTGTTTCCTTCCACCTATAATATTCTTTCTCAGGAGAATTTCTTGTTTTCTATTCTTCTGCTCCTGTGTTTTATCAGTGACTTGTTTCTTATGTCACTTTAAATACTCCTTTGAGTGATCTACGTTCCTCTTAGTTTCAAATATCACCCATAGATGGTGTCACATTCTATATCTTCAGTGAGAATGTTTCATTTAAATCCTAAACTTCTATTTCTTTTTATTTTTTTTTTAAGATTTTATTTATTAGACAGAGAGAGACACAGTGAGGAAGGGAATGCAAGCAGAGGGAGTAGGAGAGGGAGAATCAGGCTTCCTGCCGAGCAGGGAGCCCGATGCAGGGCTGGATCCCAGGACCCTGGGATCATAACCTGAACCGAAGGCAGACGCTTAATGACTGAGCCACAAAGGCACCCCCTAAACTTCTATTTCATTTTATTTTTATTCTCTGCATGTCCCATAGACCCAAAGTCAGATTTTTTTAAATATTTAATCTTTCACTGGCGCTCTGTTTATAAAACAAATACATGTGCAGACACGTGTTGCCTTTTTTTATTTTACTTCCTACTAAGAGAGACCTGATAATCTTGTAGGTTTATCTTATACCCTTTCCATCAAGTTACTAAATCACGCTCATTCTGCTTCATATAATATATTATATACTCATCCCTCTGTCCAGATGCCTACTTCTGCTCCATGTATTTAGTCTCCCAGAAATTCTTGTCTGAGCTACTACAATAATTTAGTAACCCATCTTACCTATTACCAGTTTAACCTCAAAATGCTACCAATATAATTTTCCTTAATCACATACTTCTTTTGTATAATGTGAAATGCTTTAATGACTCCCATCACCTACAGAGACTTTCAAAAAGACTTTAGCATGCATGTAAGGTCCATTTTTATGAGTCCTGTTCACCTTCTTAGATCAATTTCTGTCCTATCTTGTTATGTACCTGAACCCTGGCATTATTAAGGTATATCTACTATTCCCCAAGTGTGCTATGTTCTCTCATGCTTCCAAAATCCATTGTATTGCTCTTTGCTCTACCTGGAATCTTGCCAATCTTTCTTAATTCCTTGAAAAATTTAAAATATTTAAGACTCAGGGGCAACATATCATTTTTTGGTGCATTTTTCTCATACTTTCTTTCACCCTCAGTTTCTAAATCTCACAGCACTTACTTTAATGTATTACAAAGGGAAAATGTCTGTTTGGATCTGTTTCAGATCTCTTAATGTTTCATTCTTAGCATAATATATATAATGGGTAGATATTAATATGTCACTCACGGCAGGCCCTCAATTATATTTAAATTATTCATTAAATAAAGTATGATTATAAAATGCTATAAACAAAAATGGTGAGAATTATAAAAATTACTGACAATAAAAGGGCAATATTGAGAAATATAATTGTAATATCAGAAGTTTCATTACTTCCTCCTCTGTGAAATACTTCCACTCATCCACTAATCTCATGGATTTCCTCTTGTCTTATTGGCTTTTCTTTTTCAGTCTGCTTTGTGAATTTCTCTTTATATTTGGACCCTTGAATATTAGAATAGCCCAAGACTAAGATTTTGCCCCTAAATCTCTTCTCTTTATTTGAACACCCCTAGAGATCTCATGCAATCCCACTACTTTCTATATCATTGCTATACTGAAGATTCTTTGTCTGCATACCTATGCTAGACTTTATATTCAGCTGTGTGTTACTCAGTGCTACTCATTGTTATCCTGTCAAAGTTCATAAGTAAAAAACAGAAGTCCTTATCTCCCCCACCAAAATGTGTTCTACAACCTAGAAAATTATAATTCTATCTTTCCAGTTATTTGAGGAAGTAATTCAAACCTTCAAGTAATTCTTAATTCTTTTAGGAAGTCTTGTTAAATATATCCTCAGAAAATATGCAGAATTGACCCTGCCCCATGACCTCCACTGCTATAATCTTGTCCAAGCCATCATCCTTGCTCACCTTAATTAGTGTAGAAGCATGTGAAGTGGTCTCCCTGTTTTTTCTGCTCATTGACCCCCTGCCCTCTTCAGTCTAGTTCCAGTACAGCAGTCAAAACAATTCTGATAAAATATAAGTCAGATATTCTTGCTCTTCTGCTCATAACCCTCTATTGGCTTTTCAGATCACCTAGAGTAAAAACCTATATCTTTACATTGACCTATAAAATCCTTAAAGATCCCTGTTACATATTTGACATTGCCTTCTATTTTTCTTCACCCATTCATTTCTAGCTTTCTGGCCTTTTTGGTATTCTTTGAATGGACCAGGCATTCACCTAGCTCCAAGCATCTGTACTATTCTGTTCCCTCTATTTATCTCTCAGATAACATCACTCATTCTATCTCCCTCATCTCCATCCTGTTTACTACACTACCTAAAATTGAAATCACCAAGCTTTTGAGTCTACTTTAAAATTGTTTCTGGGGATGCCTGGGTGGCTCAGTTGGCTACGAGTCTGTCTTCGGCTCAGATCATGATCCTGTGGTCCTGGGATTGAGTCCTACATCTGGCTTCTTGCTCAGCAGGGAGCTTCTTGCTCAGCTCCCTCAGCTTTTACCTCCCTCAGCTTGCACCTCCCCCATCCTTGTTCTCTCTCTCTCTCTCTCTCTCTGGCAAATAAATAAATAAAATCTTTAAAAAGAAAAACTTTCTTCACAAACTATCAAGAAACATATTGCATATTTAATTATTAATTTTTGTTTGCTTATTGTTTTCTCAACCCCACAGAAAGGTAAATCTATAGGACAGAGGTATATCTTTAGTGCCAAAAATAGTGCTTAACATATGGTCATCAACAAATATTTGCTAAGTCAATGAATGGCTCTAACTAATAAGTGATTTGGGAGATAAAAGTAATGAATAAGGTGAAAAATTAGGAGGCATATCAGGCTGGAATATAGCAAAACTGATAAGTACATATCTTTTTTTTTTTTTTTTCAAAAAAAATTTGTTATTAAGTGAAATAAAACATGTAATGAAACATTTTCCAATGGATGGTCCAGTAAACTTTATAGACTTGAAAAATAAACATTCTTATTCCTAATAAAGCAGATAATATTGTTAAAGGTAATTAGTTTCCCTTATACCTGACCTCTCTGACTCTGAAATATTACTGTATAAAGTGGAAGACAGCACACAGTATTTCCATAAATTATTTGACTACATAAACTATTTCTGATCTTCTCTGAATAGGAGGGTTTTACAGTTTTATGGTTTGAGAAAATAACTTTTGAGAAATGTTGGCAAGGCTAGAATACTGTATATGAGTTATAGTTCTGTCTCAGTAGGCTAAGATAAACAATGTTGTGATAAGTGAGCCCAAACTAGAAAGCTGGTAAAATGATCATTTACATCAAGTAATAATTTGTACTGTCCTATTGTCGTCATATAGTCAGGAAAAGTCAAAGGCTCTGTGATGATTAGTAGTAAAAAGCAAGATGTAATCATACTACATAAAAAAATTAAGACTTGTGAGGCTTAGTAAAAATATACAGTTTCATTGTTTTTGTTTACATCAAGAAGGAGAATAATGACATTTTCTTTGATTCTACAGAAATACTATTTACTACATCTACTAGACATGTATTTCCATACCTTTTTCACCTAGAGGTCATAAGAAATCCCAGAAAAGATGATCCTACTACAATTATTGAAAGACTGTAGCATAGCATAAGAGTGAGAACTAAGGATTTGCAATCAGAATATTTCTCTAAGTATTCAGATAGATATGAGCAATGAATTGTTATTATCCACATATACAAGTCCACTGGGAAAAAAAGTTGAGGTTTAAGAATATAGTTTTAGAGCACTACATCAGAAGTCAGTGTCAAAAACATGATTAATGCATAACCCTCTGATAACTAATAATTTGGTTCATCATCATCTTTAGTTGATTTATTTGTCTAATATCAGTTACAATTAAGACCATGCCAGCCATGTAAACTCACATTTAAATAAGTTTATAAAAAGACAAATAAAAATTATGCTGGTTATATGAATTGCAAATTAGAATATCTCTATGTCAGAAAGGTCACAGTTATGATTATATTATTTTCTCTTTATCCTAAAAGTTTAAATTTTAATAAAAATTATATGGCATCTTTCTGTAACTTAGAAGTATGATGAAAAAATAAGTTTGTATTTATGCACATATAACTTTGTCTAATTGTTCACACTTAGTATGATAAATTTACTAATTATTAAAATTCTGAAAATTAGTATTTCTCCTATATAAAGTATATAGGGAATAGAAATTATATGCTAACTTTATATATCAATGAAACTATGTTATTGAAAAAAAAAACTTTCATTTCTTTCCTTGATAAAATTTTATTATTGTTTAAAAATGAAATCTACACTTTGCATTTTTTAAAAACAATAGAACCTAACTAACAATAGTTGTTATATTTATAATTTTTCATTTTATTGTCAGAGAATTCCTGGGGATATTTCCTGCTCAAGATATTCCTAATAACTTACTTGAAATAGGTATGATTTCAATAGTTCAAGGCAACAATTTGTTTAATTGTGAATATTTAAGAAAACATTATTCTTTTCTCATTCCACAAAACCCTTAATTTTATGGCCTCTACCAGAATTTGTGTAATGTTGATGAGCGGGGATATATGATAAGAATGGCACCCAAAATTAATGACCCTAAGTTAAAGTCTGCATCATAAATATACTACTATGAATATTGTGTATTCATTTTAATCTTCAAAAGGGTCTGATAATAACAAAAAATTATAATTACAAGGGCAAATACATAGCATTTGCTATACACACACTGTTTTGAGTACTTTCTGCGTAATATCTTATTTAACCCTCACAATAATATCTATAATTATTATCTTTGTTTGACTGAGAAGGAAATTCATATAGAGAGTTTAAGAAGGAGTTTGCTCAAGGTTACACAACTACTGAGTGGAGATTTCAGGAACTGAACCCAAGTAATTCAGTTCAAGAATTCATGATCTTAATCAATAGACAAAGTCACCACCTTCCTACTGGTTAAGTCAAACATACCTTGCAAATGAAACTAAGGGTGAGAACTTTTTTTAAGTTTCAGGTCAGGATTTGAACTGAAGTACTCTGAGTAAAATCCTACAATATGGTCTTATAGCATTGATGTGCACCCATTTTCTGTTCCCCTGGGTGAAGTTGTTTTTCATAATCTTTTATAATCTTTGATCACAAAAAGCTACTAGTTCTAGAATACGAGTTAAGGTAGAAATTAAACAAGGTATATGTACTTCAGCTCAGTTAAACTGGTGGTTGGTTTCTTTTCAAGGGGGCTGGGGTCAGTGCAGGGATTAATATTTATTTAAAATTTACTACATATTGAATCTATACTATATATGATAAATATATATATATCATGATATATATAATTCAGTTTTTTAAAGAATTTATTTATTTATTTGGAGGGGGGAGGGGCAGAGGGAGAGGTAAAAACAGAGGCCCCACTGAGCAGGGAGCCCCAAACAGGACTCAATCTCAGGACCCTGGGATCATGACCCGAGACCAAGGCAGACACTTAACTGACTGATCCACCCAGGCACCCTATAACTCAGTTTAATTCTTAACAACAACCTCAGGAGGCAATACTACTAATCCTATTTTGCTGATAAGAAAAAGGAGACTCTGAAACTTGAGAAATTCACTGTCAGAAAAGGATTACAGTCTTTTTGATGTTAAAGAGATTCCTACATACCAAATTCAATGAAAGCACAATGGGGTTTCAAGCATATTGTAACATGCAAATATTTGCAGAGGTACTAAGAATTACATGATGTTTGGTAAATTTGATACTACAAATCACCACAACCACTTGTATACCATAAAAACTGATACCTTCTTTTAAATATAATTTGATTAAAATATCACTGGTCTTGGAGATGGAAAGATTCAGTATGACTTACTTGCTATCACATAGTGATAGAATTTGAACACAAGCTTATACTTTCCTAATTCATTATTGTTTCCTGTTTGAGTCAGGATAAAAACAAAGTATAACTACTTCAGAAATAAATTCATTATCAGTATTACCACTGATGTAAAGTCCTGGTAGAAGGGAATATTATGAAATTGCTCAATGAATATCATGGGTTCATTTGGTTCAATGCAACATCTTGTGTGCTGTATTTCAAGTTTCTTAAACAATGGATATATTTCAGTTACAAATTTAAAAGCAAGGTTAGGAACCAATACTAATTTTTTATCTAAATACTCCAATGTGCTTTTTTTTAATTTAAAAAAGAATAATATCTTAGCAAAAATGATTAAACAAAACTGGAAGATTAAGTATTAAAAAGTGGTATTACCATTCTTTTTGGTGTTCTGAGACTCAATTTCCAACATGGGGAGGAGGGGGCCCCAGAACCAACAAACAAGTTTCAAATACCAGCAGGGGTCTGAGAATTCAAGTCATTTCTGACACTAAGTACCTGGAGATACTAGCAAATTCTTCAGATTAAGGATTTGGTGCTACAAAACTATACCTCCCTGCCTATCCCTTCAGACCTCAGTCACAAGCCGAGGTTGTCATCTATGCTTCTGACAAACCAGATACAGGCTATAAAAGATTCCCATGACCTCCTCCTTACTAGTACTTCCGACTGACTGACTACAAACGGAGGTTCCGAGGACCTCCTCTTCAGTTCAATTAATTTGCTAAGGAGGCTCACAGAACTCAGGGAAACATTTTACTTACTAGATTACTGGTTTATTACAACAGGGTATATAATTCAGGAACAGCCACATAGAAAAGATATATTGAGCAAGGTATGTAGAAAGTCTGTGGAGCTTCTATGCTCAATCAGAGCATGCCATTTTCCCTAAATCCCTGTATGTTCACCAAGCCAGAAGCTCTTCAAACCCTGACCTTTTTGGTTTCTATGAAGGCTTCATTACAAAGGCATAATGGATTAAATCATTGGCCACTGGCAATTTATTCAACCTTCAGCCCCTCTACCCTTCCCCAGAGGTCTGGGTGTGAGACTGAATGTTCCAATCCTCCAAGGCACAGTTGGCTATAGCCCCTATCTTTAGGCGCTTCCCAAAGTCACCTCATTAACATACCAAAAATATCTTTATCACTCTCAACAATTAAGAAAGTCCAAGGATTTGGGGAGCTGTGAACCAGAAACTGTGGACACAGACCAAATACACATGAGAAATATATTTTGGTCATCTGAATAACTGAATGTGTATTTCTTATAAACCACAATATCACAACCATCATTTCCCTCAGGCTCTCATTTCTCATATTTAATTACTAGTGTATAACATTTCAGCACATTTTTACACAGTGTATATGTATTACATAGTTATATTCAATATATTTCTATGTACATCTATTGTATGAATTTTTTTCAAGATAGAATCACACTATGTATTATTTTATAATTTGCTTTTATATACCCAAAATATCTATTATGGATATCCATTCTTCTTAACATGAATTATCCTCATTCTTATCAACAGCTCTAGAGTCTTCCATAACACTTCAATTTTTCAATCTAAAAATAATGTTGCAATAAATATCTTTACATATATATATACATATATATGTATATATATATGTATTTGCCTGGTTGTAAGATTACTTCTCGAGTTCATGCAGCATAAAAGAATATGTACATCTCCCTCAAGACCTGTCCTTCCATCTTCATCCCACAAAATAAAAATTTTCTTAAAAAAATGTGGAGTTCTTAAGAGATAATGTTCACTTGTTCACAGTTTTCACCTTGACAAGTTTAATTAATTATTCCCTATCAGTAGTTCTTTATCCACAAAATAGGGATAAAAATAGTACCTCTGTCTTAGTGTTGTTGAGATTACATTATTGTAACAATTCCTTTCACTTAATAAGGGCTCAACTTATAATGTCACTTATAAACTAAAATGACTGTCAACCATCTAGGATAGGAATGTGAAGTGAAGTGGCCAACTTTCCTATTTTTTTTTTTTTAATTAACAAAATGGCAAATAAAAATAAAATAGTGCCAATTTGTTCCTCTGATATGAAATGACAATTTTGTGATATACAAAATTTATAAAATTCTCTTTACTGCTTCTGAACTATGTATTCGTTCCATTGACTTACTAGTGTATTCTTGTATCATAACTATACTATAAAATAGTGCCTTTTAGGGACTATAAATAAAACAAATAAAATATACCCATTACTATGTCTAGCAATAATCACATGCACCTTGGTGATCTTGTAGTGACATCTGGGTGTGAATAACCTTTAATACTCAGAATGATAAAATTAGTAGTAAATAGTAAATATGTTCATTTGCATATTTCATCTCATTCCACATCAATGATTTAAATAACTTAGTAAACAGAAGGCTTCATTTGAGACATTATTAACATACATAAAAAAAGCCTTCCAATTGCACACATGCATGTGTATGTCTTTGGTAACATACTCAAAACTGTTAAATAAAGAAATTACTACCATCTTTTTTATGCATAAATTTATTTTGCAGTTAAAGCCTTTCTGAAATGCCCATTCTGTATTTGGTTTCACTTTTTTAGTTATTGTTATGAGCCCTAAAATTAATATAGGAATACCCAATGACACGCACACACACACACACACACACACACACACACACACACAGAGGAATAGATATACACATACACAAAATAGGCCCATTATAGTTGAAAAGAGACAAATCCAATTGTTCTGGATGCTCACCTCTTCCCCCTTTGATAATAGTAAGTCTGGTTCTGTAACTGAGTTATTTTGGAGGCTCCTCTTTTCTAGTAAGGTCAAGTTATACCAGAGAGCGTCTATTGTTATGTAGTTAAGTGGAAGTTTCCTGTGCCTCTTTTCCTTTAAGTACATGTAGGATGATGGGGACAGGGTCCATCTCTACTGGAAAGTTAGCCATGGATTATCCAATCCAGCTATGCCCACAATGTGAATACTTCTCTCATGATATGATGAGAGCCTGGGGAATCATGTACACTCTGCTATACCTTTGCTTGTAGAATTTTGCCAAATAACCCTATTTTGAATTTACATGGAGTGATATCAGTATTTATGTATGGAGGCCCATGTCCCCAACAGTCAAGAGTGGGCAAAAAAGTGCATAGTGTTGTAATGTGAATTGAGAAAAATAAATATATGGTCAGTCACATTTATATTTAGCAGTTAAAACTAGAGAACACTGTCATTAAGCACTATTGTCTCTATACCTAGGAGGAGTTCTCTATTTAATCAAGAACACACAACCAATATCTTCTCTCATTTTTTCTACCACTTATTCTAAATATTTACTAGAATCCCTAGACCCCTTCTCCTCATCATTTCAGTCCAGAGAAGTAAAGAAAAATTCTTTCTTTTACATGATTGAATTTGAGGTCTTGAGTTGCACCACCAGCTATCCAGTTATTGGAGCTAATTGAGAAAGCATTCTTAGTTCCTCCCTCTAGGACATTATGTCCTCCCTGATATGTTACCTGATCCTCCTTGTGGAGAGTTAATTATGTTCTCCTCTATATTATCACCACTACCAATGTGTATTTCTTATGTGCTACTTTCATCAAATTCTAATTATTTATTTGTTACTCTGTCTTCTCAAAGAATTTTAGTGCCCTAAAAATTGAGGACACAGCAATGAACAAAAGACAATGAAACTTACAATCTTAAGAGGAAAGAAATAATAACATAAACACAAATGAATAAAAATATAAACAGGTAAACGAATAAATAAAACAATATAGACCATTAATGTGTGCTAAGAATGAAATGAATAGATCACTATGATGCAAAACAGTAAGAGACAATTACTTAAGGTCTTTAGGAAAGGCTGCGCTGAGGCACTGAGGCTGAAATCCGAAGAAGGAAATATTGGGAATTCATGGGAAGAGAGTTCCAGGCAAGGGCCATATCAGGCAGAGCCTACATTACGGAATGAAAACTGAACTTTTTTCTAAGTTCAACCAATTTATTTCAACAGTATTATTTTGGAATTTATAATATAGCTGAACGTAATGATAAACATAAAATATCTGTCCTCAATGGAACTTGTGAACAGGTAAGGATGAAACACACAAAAACATAGAAATATTAATAAATGAAATGGTTTCAGATATTGATAAGGGCTTTAAATATGTTACAGAAAATCTTAGTGTAATGGGGTGGTGGCCAGAGTGGCCTCTCCAAGCAGTAATGTTTATAGAACACTGAACAACATGAAGGAGTGAATCAAGTAAATCTGAGGAAGGGCACAGCAGATAGGAGTAGATAGGAGTAGAGCAGTGCAAAGCCTTGAAACCAGAATGGACCAAGGGAGGAACAGTGGAGCTGGCATAATGGGAGCACTGTAAGTCACAGGGACAGATACAGGAGAATGAAGTAAAGTAGTATACTAGAGCCAGATCTTCATAGTGTACTAAATCAAATAGGAACAGAAGAGTAGATATAAAAAGAAAAACTTTAATCTACATTCTGTCTCCACATTATTTTTCCCTTATACAGAAAGGACATGCTTTCCAAAATGCTTCCATGAGGCCATCTAATTTCCAGTTTTACCTTGCACTCACCTAACTAATGTTATTTTTGGTCCTTGATGAGAATCTTTAATGATTTTTATAAAGTTTTTAAAAAATTTAAAAAAAAATGTTCCCTGGCCCCCTCTTTCATGAGGTGTAGCATATATATGCATAGATATGCATATGCATATCCATGCATGGGGCGATCTGATGAGCAACAGAGGGAGAAAACCATTGTTTTCTATTCACCTGGTCTAATTGGCCATTGTTTGTAGAAAATAGGAAATACATGATCATCAAGATGATTTCTTTCTCATTTTAGCTGCATTTTTATCATAGAAATCACCAATTGTGAAGTGCAGTGATGTAACTCAATCGCATTTTGCTACCTGGATGTTACTGAAGATTTCTACAATCTCGTTTCAAACTTGAATCATAGAGCTGATGAAAAGATTAGTCTGTGGCCAATGAATACATTTTAATGGTAAAACCTCTGGAAGTTATTTTCCTGATACTACAAGGGTTACAAATTATCTGATCATAACTTAATAGATATTACATTAGGGTTGAAATACTAAGGTTGTCCTGACTGATAATTCTATCACAAATAAAATAACCTTTTAAAGTATAGTAATAAACCAGCTTAATTTCTATGCCGTATGCTTAACAGTTGCAAAATATTATTGGAAATTAAAATGTACAGACTTATCTTAATGTTTAATATGAATAAAAATATACAATAGAAATATAACACTCAGTAATTTTCTAGATGAGCCTCAGAATTCCAATGCCAAATTGCTTTAAAAAATAAATTCTGATAGAATGGCATATATGCTACAGCATTATGCATATGAATCTTGTGTATATTGAAAAAAGGAATTACATTAAATGTGGTA
Organism: Enhydra lutris kenyoni; assembly: GCF_002288905.1. Lineage (NCBI taxonomy): Eukaryota > Metazoa > Chordata > Mammalia > Carnivora > Mustelidae > Enhydra > Enhydra lutris. Next base: position 23,746,540 of record NW_019154089.1, read on the forward strand.
TTTTTGCACACATGGAAGAAAAGTTCTTTTCTGAAAATGAGGTGATCATTTTCAATCAGTGTTCCTCAAAATCAAAATAAAAGGAAATGTCCTTTCTAAAACAAGTCTGTATATGAATACCACACCATTCAACAAATATACTTAGTTAGTTTTAGAGATTATGTATAAAATTTTCCTTAATTACCATAGTAATTGTCTCTTTAAACATCTTTTCAGAGACTTATTCATATTATAACACTCAGAAAGATAGATTTATAAATATGTTGAAGGTGTCTTTTTAAATTATTATTATTAAAGTATTAAATTAAATTATAAGCTCTAAAGTAGTGATTGTCTCAAAGGAAAAGGATTTCAAGAAAAAGTACAAGGTGGGGCTTATCAGAATGCAAAATATTCTAAGTGCCTTGACTTTTTTTAATGTTGTATTTATGCTACTTATGTGAACTGGAAGTTCAAATACCACAAACCTCCTTTTAAAGAATATAAAAGCAGACATGTGTTTAAAACTTACAAAATATTGCTTTAGAATTCCAAATGACATATTACATGTCAAAATATGAATGTGGCATTATATTAAAGAAAGGGTATGTAAGATCTCTTCCTGCATTGAGAAGAGGAGGCCAGAGAGGAAACATTAAAAAGAAAAACTATATAAAACTTTTCAAACATCAACCCTTGTTAGAAAATTGACTGTGGTACATTGAATACATCAGTGTAAGAAATAAGGATTTCCACTCTAAAAAGAAAGTAACAAATAATTCAAATATACTTTCTTCTAATTTTCAAATTATGGCTGATAATTCAGTTGTCATTTAGGAGAAGAGTATTTAAAGTTGATGATGATAAATTCTATACCAGTATAATTTTGTAGGAATTTTGAAAAATCTAGTACTTCAAACTTAGTCAATTAAACTCAGCAACTAAACAGATAAACTTTCAGATCTTTCTTTTGCAAGGTAAAACTGACTTTATTAACTTTAGATTTATACTTTAAAATGTGAGAAAATGCTGATTATTCCAAGGAATTGGAATAACACATATAATGTCAGGAATTTAAGACACGGCATAGCATCTCCTTTCGTGCAATATTTTGAGGAAGAAATGGGGGGAAAATTCATACATAAGGGTCTACAAACCATGAGTCAACATCATGCTCAGCACTTATGTACAACATCTTCTCTGATTTTCAAAATTCACCTCAAAATACACCTCAAAATACACCTCTTACATATTATCATTCCCCTGGAGAAAGTTTAATTGACTTAGCCATTGCCACATAGGTTGTAGGATTATTGCTGGAATATTAACTTTTCAGCCCAACTCTGATATCTTTTACATTTTACTCAGACAATGTGATCTCTATGTTAAACCTATATCATCCCACTGCAACTGAAAATAAATCTTAAGTATCACTTCTAAACAAGTTCTTAATTCTAAACTACCTTCCTTGAAAGCTAAGGGGAACAAGTGACATGGTTAAGCAGGAACAAACACACTAAGATTGGATTTTTTTAGCAACAACAGCTGCAAAACTAGTTATATACAGGTATCAATTTCCCATGCTGAATGATATATTAATGCTTCCAACTTGTTCTCGTTACTTCACAGCAGAATGTGCTTAACCAAGAAAATCAATCTACTTCCATTACAAGAAGAATATTTCAGTGATGAATGGTGTCAAAGACTTTGTATGTCGGTGTGTGTGCCTGTGTGTTTATGTGTGTGTGTGTGTGTGTGTGTACATATATAATCTGTCTTAGAATTGCTGACTGTGATTAGCTCTTTCAAAAATTGCTATTTCTCCGAGTTGTCTAGGACAGAATTCATATTCAGAAGCACATACTAGAGTGCTGATTACATTATTATAGGGAGAGGCACTGTTGCCTGGACCAACCAATAAGAATCAGGAAGAGGGTAAATCAAATTTTAAAGATGGGATGTTTGGAAACTTTCCTGTATTTGACATATGCTCTTAAACAGATAAAATTGTCGGGAATGCAATTAGGACAAAAGATGTTTTACAAAGGAAAGGTGTTCTATGAGAGGTGGTTACTTTGTTTTTATTGTGATCTTTCTGAGTGATCTCCGACATTCATCTTAATATAATCTTAAACTATCTTATACCAAAGTAGGTAAAAAGGTTCAAAATCTTGAGAAAAGTGGTTTTTAAACAGGATATGATTTAAAACAGATTAGAAAATACTCTGAAATACCATTTGATTATCAATTTGCAAAGGTCAAAATAATCACATTATTTCTGAAATGCAAATAAGTATTAACCTAGACATTAAAAATTAACAAACTATTCATAGCTCATGATATCAGTAATCACATACATGTTTTTTTGGAGTCCAAAAGAGAGATATCATAGCTCCAAAGGTGATGTGGATGTGCAATTAGGTTATATTGGAAAGCCATAAAAGAAACAAAAAAAAATTAACCTAATATTCCCTCAGAGATGGACCTATAAAGATGGACTAAACCAAATATTATACACGTGGTATTTCCTCAATCAATACCAGTTTCTCTGCAATCTCTTTAAATAATTAATCTATCCTATTTAAAGAGACAAATGACAAACTCCCCACTTATCCACCACAATAGGGTGAACTACTCTAAGAATACAATTTCAAATGTAAAGCAACCTATAAAATTTACATCTAAACTTCTATGTGTCACAATGTTTTAGTTTTGATATACACCACTTCAATTATATCCTTTCTCCTAAGAATATGTACTGCTTTGGCAACTTTTTACTAAGTAAATTTTATTTTTGAGTTCTTATTGGTATAATAAACAAAATGAGTAATAGTCATTTGATGGTAAAATTGACAATTCTTTATTTGCTTACATTTTGAGATATTCTGGAGACTAAAATACTTCATCGTCTTTCTCAAATCCATATAAAATGTAAACAGAGAGATTATTTTCCCATTGTAATGATGTGGATTTCAAAGGTTCATTATATATTCATGCACTTGGATTCATGTATGTGTGAATAGACAGTTTTTTTTTAAAGCATGAAGAAGATGTATTTAGTGCCATAAATCAGTATTCTAAAGGTTTTCTAAAATCAAATTAGTACATAAGGCATAAAAAATCAAGACATTTCAAGGTAATGTATTATTAATGTCTTTAAAAAACATTTTACTATGCATCAAATTTGAAATAGAGACTTTTTTACTCTACTATATTTATTAAACTTGAAGTTATATAGATACAGAAAATTGTATAGGGCCATTAAAAACAAATTATAATATAATTTTCAGATGTAAAACAACCTTGAAAATTCAGTAATTCGTGAATTTATTTTTTATATTTTTTGGAGCTGAAAAATATTTCATTTTATTCTAGAATGAACCAAAGCACAAACATGCAAAGAATTGCCTCTATAGCATAAGGAAAGCTATCAATAAAATTTAAACTATCAAGTTTATTTTTAACTTCTTCTAGAAAGAATGAGCTAAGACAATGCAAGTAATACCAAAATAATGTGCATATGAATTGTTATTAAATTTTTATATATCTGTAATTAAAAAGAAAAAAATCATTTAAGACATGAAATGAAAAATCATCTACAGGAGTTACATGAGTTTACATATTTTATATTCAGTACGTTAGAGTATATTCATAAAACATTAAGATGAGTATAAATATAGACCAATGGGATGACCCAAATGCATTCAATAGTAGTTAAGAAAAACATGGCTGTTAAAAAGCACTGTGTAAATACCAATATTATCTAAATGGCAATGTAAGGATCTGAAATATTGACTATTACTTGAGGTTCCCATTTAAAATGGTATCTTTCAAAATTAACATCACCTTTTTCACTATTTGTAAAGAGAAGTTTAAAGATTTCATTAGGGAAGTAAAAACAATAGTGAGGTCAATTTATGAAGAAAATCTGAAATAGGTCAAGAACTTCCTTTCTACCTTTTCAGTAACTTTTTGGGTATTCTCTGTTATCTTTCTAGCCCCTCCTGGGCTTCTATTACTTTTGGTTACTGGTCAACTAATCCTTTTTTGTCAAGGACTTGGTACTACCAAACTGCAGTAGTTTTCAAACTTCAGCATGCATAAAAATTACCCAAGGACTTGGTTAAGAATGCACCTTCCAGTTTATAATTAATAGAGCTTAGGGGAGGGGGCACTAGAAGCTGCGTTTTTAGTTATTCTGACACAGGTAATTTGGAGACCAAAGAACCTTGTTCGGGGAATACTTGAATGAGTTAGTCTCCAGTCCTAAAAAAAAAGGATCAAATATGGGGATATTGTTGGATAACTTGGAAGTTTCTGGTGTTTACAAATAATGTGATCTTGAAAAATCACTTAATTATTTTGGTTCTCAACTTCCTGACATATAACTTTGGATATTTAACTATATGAGGTTGAAGGATAATGTTTGGAATTAGGGTTCACCTAATAATATCTATTGTCTCCAGCTATGAGGGAATACAGTAATATATTTAAAAAGGCTCTCAGTCTCCTTCAAATCTGAGTATTGCCTGCTTTACCTTTTCCTAATTCTAGATGTCTTAGTCACGTTGAATATATAGAATAACAAGGTGGCAAGCACATACTTATTTTTCTGCCCAATAGTTCCTACCCTTTTTCCAAAGAATTGCCCCATGCTTCTCTTGTGAACTGCTTTTCCTGACACCAACCACAGCTGCAATGAAAGCCACCATTTTATAATGTGATCTACCCCTGGAAGCTCTTGAATGGTTCAGGAGTCAAGACTTGATCTAAGCTGGGACAGATTCTCTTCCTGGATAGTTTTGGACTTGACACTCAGAGCAAATTTACCTCTTACTAAAAGCTTAACCTGTAGGAGGATCAAAATCTCAGATGATGTTAAAGCATCTGCAGAGTCAACTAGTCTAAAGTGAGAGGATAAAATTAAACATATCCAGACAAGCAAAAGTGAGAATCAAAGAAAGAGTTGTCATTCTCTCATTTCATGGCACAGCAACATTGCCATTCTTGATTTTCACAAAAGATTCAAAGTCTTGTGATATATTTCCCTTTTAGAATAAGCCAATTTGAAGTCTGCTTCTATGCTGACAAAATAAGAGTCCTAACTAATAGTAAAGATTTTGAAGATGGACACTGAAATTCCACCTGTGGCTTCCTAACATGGACAATATAAAACAGGGGAAGTCTGATTTGAATTTGATTGGATTGGAAATTATTGAGACATAATTTCCTAGAGCAACCCTGTTTTGTATCTCTTTTATGCATTTAGTGGTCTACATTGGCAAATGTGGCAATATATATTTACCATTTATATTGGTAGAAGATTCTTTTGGCAATGTATTGATAGAATAATTCTTTCTCCCAGCCAGAATTAATATAAAGAGACCATCACATAGATTATATTCCAAGAAAACATTTGATTTTCAAAGATAAAGAGTGCACATAATCTATCAATATACCCAAATGAATCTTGCCTCAGAGTAAATCCTATTCTAAAAAAACAAAAAAACAAAAAACAAAAAACTGACAAAAATCACCAGATGCATCCTGCTAATAAATACCACCATTTTTTAAAGTTTCACCTGTTGTCAGCATATGTAGTGGGCCTATATTTCTAATTATGTAAAGAAAATGTCCATGAGATATCAAAATGTTTTTTAAATTAATTTTTAATTGTACCATGGCCAGTAGAATGTAAATGACCTTTTCTTAAATTTAATATTTTATACTTGAGATGCTTCTATCTATCCACCATCAAATACATATTTAATTCAATTCATGTCTTCCCCTCACGTTCATAGAGCATCTTCTACATACAGAAAATGGTGCTAAGGGCTCCAAGGATTCAAAAATGAATAAAACACCTTTAGACTTATATATATTCTATTCATTTCCCTGACAGTTGAATCCAGTTATCAGGTTTGTTCCCTACTTTCATCATTTTGTACCTTCATTGAAACCACAGAAAAAATTGGGTTTTGCATTTAATATGCCTTGTCTTACAAGGGGAAACACAATAGAAACTGATCCTATAAAACTCATATTTATTGTAGATATGTTCTTAAGGATACTGTGTATGATACTATATAGAAAAGCTTATTTTATCTCAAAATTTAGTAAGAGGAAAATCCATGTTTCTCTCTCAGAATTGGCATGATTCTTTTTAAGTTTTTGTTTTGTTTTGTTTTTGAAATGAAAGGTTAAAGCTAAATCTATGACCATGCCAAAACACTGGTCAATACCATCAGACCACATCTATATTTGTACTAGCTTATTTTTTCTTTCAAGTTGCTATTTTTTGTACTTCTTATGATTTATTTCATACTTGATTGAATGCCACTAATTTATACAAGCTATACATGTATGTACACATGCAAACACATACCTAGAGAGAAAGGACAGACGAAATAAAAAAGAACATCAAAGCAGGAATAGAGGGGAAAAGAAAACAATGGTTATGAAGTGGTAAACAAGTAGCCCATGAGTTGGACCTCATCCACAAAAGCATTTTATTTAAATAGTACAATACTGCAAAGAACTATAATTTAAATTAAATAATAAATATTTTAAAAACATCATGAAAGTTAGATTTGGTTTCTCTTGAAAAATTAGAAGGCACAGGAAAACTTTATTTACATTATTTCATGGACACAATTAATTATACTTTAATAGCTATTGTCCTCCTTAAGTATATAGATATTGTTTGATCGCTAATATTTACTGTGATTTTCTGTTTATCAAGCTAACTTTGCCCTCTCCACACATTTATGGTGCTTAGTTGATCATAGCCAGTTAAGATTTTTATCACTGAGATATGATCTATGTTTTGGGGTAACCTCAGTATTAAAGGGTACACAGGTACATACGCAAATAAAGACACATCCCATTACTCCATTAAAGAGAGTTCCATAAATGTGAGCGATAAATAAATCAGCCACAATAGCCCCTTTGGAATGTGTTTCCCACACAGAGATTTAAAATTAAGTTAAAGTGTGGGATAAGTGACTGACTTCTCATTCTTTACAGATGTTCAAATGGTGGACTGGGTGGACCTACAGCTAGTCCATATCTATCTAAGGTTCATATATGTGATGGTGCAGGCCCTCTTGTGTTTAAAGGACATTCAAATGGTCCATATTTGTTCATATTTTGGGAAACTTTGAATATATTTCCTGAGAATCAAATAGGAGTCACCGTCATCTGAAACACAGCTTGTTAGTGGCAAAGAGATTCAAAAGCATAAATAAAACAGATTGGCAAGTGCCATTCAAACTGAAGAAAACAGAATACTATACTCCACTAAACAGCTATGAAAAATTGGTGCTCTAGAAAGCAATGCTAAGTGAGGTATGCCTACAAATATACTATTAGGCACACTGCTATAATAGATGAAAGAGTGTAGCATAACGAAAAAAAAAAAAGATTAACTCTAGTTGGAGCATTATGGAAGAGATCTCATAGAAGAGGAGGGATCTGAGCAGAAATTTAAGTAAACCAACTTAGGCTAATGACGAAAATGAAAACGATATAGAATCACTCATCACTCAAAATAATATTTCTTCTTAAGCCTAAATTAAACTTGCACATAGATAAACATGACAATTAGGGCTATGGTATGAAGCATTTTGGCTCATAGTGTAAGCACATTAGTTAATGAGCAAAGACTTCTGTTCCTTTGCATGTGTAAATACTAAGGGCAAAATTTATCATTCACTAAATCATATCTGCTTTTTTCAGCCTTTCACCAGTGGTTGGATCAATTGTCATTTAACTACTTCAAATAATGTGGTCTCTTCTCTGTTGTATTAAGCTATTCCTATCAAAACTAATGATTTTCTGATTTCCACATGCCAGTGATTTTTGGCGGTAACAAATGATGCTTCTCTTTTTCATGTTGCAAGTAGCTTAAATTATATTTTACATACCCATTTAAAGGATCATTAGTTAAGTTAATATCCTTGCTATTCAGAAATATCAAGCAGTTTGTGAAGTATAATCTAAATAGTAGTATATTCTGTATTATTTTAAGAGCTAAAAATATATTTTAATCTCCATATCTATATTGAACTTTGTCCTGAAAAGATTATTTTACTTTCTGATTATTGATATTTGCATTTTTGTGACTTCTATAAAAGATAATGGCATGCATATAAACTTTGGAAAACAAATATTACCTATTACAAAAATAATAAACTTGCTCCAGTTCTTAACCTTTGGGTTACTGTCCAGATATTTACCTGGCACATTTTATTATCCAGATATTTACCTGGTACATATTATTTATTTATAACCAGATATTTACTGGTACATATTATATAAATAAAAAATACATTTATTTATTTATTTTCCATTTTCACAAACAACCCTGATTAGTTATGCCCTAGAATGAAAGGAATTTTTGAAAATACTAATGAAAACATCATGTGGTATTTTTTAAATCCACATATAAAGGTCCTACCCTCTTTGGACTTTGGAAAATGCACCATGAATATCTATGATATAAAACAGGAGAATTGTTTTAACATGACTGATGACTGACAGATTGGCAAGAAGTTGGCTTTGTACTCAGCAAGAGCAAAAGGGCAACTAAATATTCTTTGTTGAGATAAGCTTAGGTATACATGGATCTGTCTTCTTCCTAATCATAGATCAAACATTAAACAAAATATAGTGCCTTATTGTAGCTATGTGTTGGGAGTCTATCTAAATGACACTATGCCACTAGAGGCAAGATACATTGATCTCTTAATATTAAGGAATGGCTGACATCCGCCATGCTCTGTAACAATTTTTCCCATCATTACACACATTATGTTTTGCTTCAGGCAGTGGAAGGATAGTTCATGGGGCACTGGGAACTCTGGCATTAGTTTCAATGGCCACTAACTCAGAAAATTTAGGGCTAATATTGCATTCAAAAGACCAGGTAGACTCTAGTTATTAAGAATCACTACTTAGATAGCATATTATCAGATATTCTTCTTAATAAGAATTAGTTGTGGGGCTCCTGGGTGGCTCAGTGGGTTAAGCCTCTGCCTTCGGCCCAGGTCATGATCTCAGGGTCCTGGGATCGAGCCCCGCATCAGGCTCTCTGCTCGGCGGGGAGCCTGCTTCCCCCCTCTCTCTGCCTGCCTCTCTGCCTACTTGTGGTCTCTCTCTCTCTCTCTGTCCAATAAAAGTAAATCTTAAAAAAAAAAAAAAAAAAAAAAAAATAAGAATTAGTTGTATTAATGGCTAAAGATGAGTAGATTTTTCCATGTATCAAATAGAAAGTTTACATGAAATAAAGGAGTTATAGGCATAGAGTTCACTGAACATTATACAAATTTCACAGAACCATTAAAAGCCATATGTGTTTTTCTCTTGACCACGTGGGACATGAGAAAAGAAAGCATTATGATTCATGGGGAAATGGCTAAAGATAATTAATTAATGGTTAAAGTTTTTTCAAAGGGTTTGGATTATATCCTCTAGTAAATCTTTGATGACATAGGCCAATGAAACATTTCAAAGAGTATTAGAGATGGGGCACCTGGGTAGTTCAGTCTGATAATCATCTGACTCTTGGTTTCAACTCAGGTCATGATCTTAGGGTTGTGAGACAGAGCCCAGTGTTGGGCTCCACACATAGTGCCTATGATTCTCTCCCCTTGCCACTCCCTTGGCTCTCTCTACCTCTCTATAAATAAACAAACAAACAAACAAATAGTAATAATAATAAAAGGTATTGGGGACAATTATAAAAGATGAGGTATGAGGGGATACCTGGGTGGCTCAGTCGGTTAAGCGACTGTCTTCAGCTCAGGTCATGATCCTAGGGTCCTGGGATCTAGCCCCACATGGGGGTCTCCACTCAGCAGCGAGTCTGCTTCTCTCTCTCCCTCTGTGATCTCTATTGCTTTCACTCTCTCTTAATAAATAAAATCTTTTTAAAAAAAGATGATGTGTGAGAATTTGATCTGAATGGTTGTGAACCATAAGTTAAAATTGTAGGTCTGTTGGAAACTGGACATAATAAATCCTAACACGGTAAAACAAAGAAACAAACAAAAACACAACTGAGATTTACAAGGGGTGTCTGAGAAAAAACCTACCAAATATTTGGGAGTTCAGAGGGACCATATATAATGTGATTATTTTCTCGTGTCAATTTGACCAAAAGTTCTTCCTGGCCCCCTGTATCTACTGCACTTAAAGTTCTGTGGGGGAAATGAGTTTAAGTGGACATGCCTTGTAACTTTCTGAATTGCCAGGGTGGTGATGAGAGACTGATTATAACTCGAACCCAGAAAGAGAGGAAATGACATTCTGAGGCTCAATAACACATCATTTAAATACCTCATATTTACGTGAAAATAAAGGAAACCTCATTTAAAATGCAGTCAGGGAGCCATGTACCACTCCTTGCAGCCAGCATAACCAGCAGGAATAAGAATAAGTGATTTAAACAAGAGAGGACATTTTTCAAGTAGGAATTTTATCTCTTGCCTTTAAGAAAAGTAAAGAAGATTCCTCCCTGCCCCAGCAACAATACACTATTATCACCACTTCTGCCAAAACCTTGAACTCCTGCTCTTCTCCAATAAACTTCTGTTCAAAGCAATCCTCCCTAATTTCTTCCTAAAACCTAATAAAACCTGATCTTCCCATTGTCTCTTCAAATTTGCCCATGGTTCACCATAGCTTGTATGTTGCAAACTGCAATTCTTCTGCTATTTCCAAATAACTCATTTTTGACACAATTAAAATTGTTCTTTGCCCCATTTAAAGTTAACATTTAGAAGCTCTTCACAATGAGTAAACTTAGTGTGCTTGGTTTGGCTCCATGTTTTAGCTTGTTATACCACTATTCCTCAGTTCCTACCTGAAAAGGTTAGGAAATGTGCCCCAATATTTTTTGCCTTTGAATTTTGGGCAATGATCAGGCTAACACTAATATGTTGCTGTTGTCTCCAATATTCCTTATAAACCTTATCTGATTTTTGTTTGCAACTGGATTCAGGCATTTTCTTGCCGCTCTGGCTGTAACACTCATCTTATATGTCATATATCTCCCTGAAGCGATTTTAATAGAGGGCATGTCCATTTGAACTAAAGATATCACTACAAAGAAGGAAAAGATAAAAGAAAAGAAGGAAGAGGAAGCACAGGAGGAAAATGAGGAAGGTTGTGATGATGTGACTTGTAATAAGAAAAATATTAGCTGGTCTTTTTTGACATTCTAGGCACAAAACTCTTAAAACTCTTGGAATTGCCTAAGTGTTGATAGTGATAAAGGAGTTTCACATTGATGAGGTGACTTTTAGAAGGCACCTCAGGAAGGGGGTTGGCTTCTGAGAGAACCAACCGTGTGATTAGAGTGTTCGAACTTTTAGTCCTATACCCACCATGACCCCCACTTCCAAGGAAAGGAGAGAAGATAGAAGTTGGATCAATTGCCACTAGCCAATGATTTAATCAATCACATGTATGTAATGAAGCTCCCATAAAAACCTAAAAGGACTGGGTTTGAAGATCTTCTAGGTTAGTGAACACATAAAGATTTGGGGTAAGTGGCACACTGGAGAGAACAAAAAAGCTTCAAGCCCTTTCCCTATACCTTGGCCTATGTATCTCTTTCATCTGGCTGTTTCTGCATCATGTCCTTTTATAATAAACCAGTAATCTACTAAATATAACTTTTTTTTTTTTAAGTTCGATGAGCTGCTCTAACAAATTAATTGAATCCAAGAAGGGAATCATGGGAACTTTTGTGAGAGTTACCAGTTAAAAACTGGACTTGCTATTGAGATCTGAGTTGGAAGGGGTGGTTGGGACTTCCAAATTATGGCCAGTTGGCAGAACACAGATGAGAACCAAGGATTGTGACTAGTGTATCCAAGGCGTAAAGAAACAGTCTTATAAGAATGAACCCTTAACCTGTGTGATCTGATGCTATCTGGGAAGGTACTGAGTTGAATTCTGAGATTCCCTGCTGGTATCCAACAATTACTTTATTGTGTGGGAGACCTCAATGCCCATGGTGTAATTGGGTGCAGAACATTTTGGAGGCAAAAAATGCAATATCAGCTACTATCTATTGACTGCTATATGTTATAGGCTGAATTAAATGCTTACCAAAAACATTTGTCTCATTCAAATCTTATTTAACTCTATAAACTAAAAATGTAGGTCGGCTTAATAATTATCTTATAATTTAAAACAATACCCTCCCTAGTGAAGAACAAAATCTGAAATTTGTGGTGGGTGCCTGAGACATTTTAGAAATAAGGAAACTGGCTTAGGGAGGCATGTGCCAATTCCCCAATATGAAAACCCAAAAGTGAGTATCAAAGCCAAATACAAACCTAGCTTTGCCTGTAACCATCCTTAACCATTTTGCTACACAGTACTGCCTCCCCAAATTGGATATAAAACTATTTTCACACCCTAAATGAACCAATTAAATTTCATAATTTTTAGAAATGTAAAAATAATTCTAGCCCACTTCTTCAAAGTTTCTTCATTGCTAGTTTTTAGTACAAAATATGAAATAAATCTCAATTGTGTTCCCTCTTGCACCCTCTGGTGGAAATGTTAATATGAAGAAAATGAGCAAATTAGATTTTGAATAAGGAAGATGTTATAACCAAGTATTTTAATAAAATTGGCCGGGTAGTTTGTAAAAGTTTAATAGAACATGCTTGATCCTGTAATTGGTGAGCACTTAAAATTATTTCCTTGGTTTGCTGGTTCTTTTACAAATAACAGTGTATATAAATCTAAATATACACACACAGATGATACATATATATATATACACACACACACATACACACATATACACACACATACATGCATACATATATATACTGATACATGCAATAAAAGTGAATGAAGATACTAAACTGGGATAATAAGCAGTTGTAATGAACTGGAATTCATCAGGAACCTCATTTCAAGCCTACTAGTATCTTTCCAGGCCTTCAGACTATGCATTAATTCATGCATTTATTTTTTTTCAAAGCTTTCATTTTTGCACATTCTACTATGCCAGGCACTGGTATTTATAAATGGAAATCCAAAAAATGATCACCATTTAGTTACGTGTACGTAAATAAACATACATGAAGTCTTTTCAAAGAAATTTTATCTGTTGCCGAGGGGAAATGCCATGAAATTTATATATCTTTATTTGTTAGCATATTTTTTCTGTTTATATTCTCAATGCCAGATTAAAATTTAATCTTTTTCTCATCAACACAAAAGAGATTCTAATGTTCTGACACAGAAAAGAATGTAATTGCTTAATTATTTGTACAATATGGCAAATACACATTTTGCACATATCAACAGAGATGTTATATGGAATAAAAATATTTTCATTATGTATTTGGGTTTTGAACAAATGTGCAGACCATCAAAACTGTTTACTAATAAGTTAAAAGTATGTTTTTTTCCCTCTGCTAAATAATAACAACTACTTCCATTTCTCACTACAGTATTTAATTTCCTGTCTACTCAATGACAAGCACTGTGGTAGGCTATACAGATAAAGTATTTAGCTTCACTTATAAAGTTGCTGTCTTCACTCAATTTATAATCTAGCCCATGCCTCTTGATTCTGCTTTCTAGTGTCTCAGAATCTATCAAAAAGCAACATTTGTAGGGCCTCATGCCGGACTTACTGAATCAGAATTTCCAGTGGGTAGCCCTTAGCAAATTTATTTTTAAAATTAAAGAGGGGTGCCTGAGTGGCTCAGTCGGTTAAGCATCTGCCTTCAGCCCAGGTCATAATCCTGGAGTCCCAAGATCAAGACACATTGAGCCCCACATGCCTCTCCCTCTCTCTCTCCTCTGATCGTTTCTCCTCCCTCTCACTCTGATGCTCCCCTGCTTGTGCTCTCTCTCTGTGTAAAATAAATAAATAGATAGATAAATAAATCTTAAAAAATCTTAAAAAAATAAAATTAACTTAAGAAAGAAACTTTTTAAAAAATACTTTTACATTTACAGAAAAATCTCAAGGAATAGTACGGAGAGTTTCATATACCCTATACCCAGTTTCCACTAGGATTAATACTGTATATATATGTGGTATATTTGTTACAACCAATGAACAATATTGGTACATTATTAGTAGTACTAGTAGTAGTTATTAGTATTACATAATATTGGTACACTGGTATATTATATACTAAAGTCCACAGTTTATCCAGACTTTTGTAGTTTTCAACGAATACCCTTTTTCTGTTAGAGGATCCCATCCATGATGCCATATTACCTTTATATGTTTTTAAGATTTTATTTATGAGAGAAAGAGAGAGAAAAAAAAAACACACACACACAGGGGGACAGGGGAGAGAAGTAGACTCCCTGCTGAGCAGAAAGCCAGATGCGGAGCTTAATCTCAGGACCTGGAGATCATGACCTGAGCTGAAGGTCATGTTACCTTTGCCATATTACATTTAGTCATCATACCTCCTCAGACTTTCCTTGTTTTTGATGACCCTGGAAGTTTTGAGGGGTACTGGTCAGGTATTTCGAGGAGTACTGGTCAGTTTTGAGAATGCTCCTCAACTGAGATTTGTCTAATATATTTCTCATGATTAGACCAGAGTTAGAGATTTTAAGGAGGGAGATCACAGAGATGATATATGTATCATATCATCATACCTTATTAAAGTTACATGTTGCCAAGATCATTTAATACTACTGCCTGTATTGCTTATCTTGATCATATGGCTGAGGTAGAGTTTGTCATGTTTCTCCACTGTAAAGTTACTCTTTTTCCTTATCCCTTTCCCTGCTGTCCTCTCCATAGTAAATCCATCAGCATAACCCACATTCAGGTAGTGAGAAGTGTGGGTCTATTTGTGGGCTTTATATTTCATTTTATTGATCTATGTTTTTTTATTTAATTCCTTTGCCAATGTCATGCTGTCTTGATTACTGTTGCTTTGTATTGTCTTAGAACTGGGTGGATCTTCCAAATTTTTTCTGTTGTTGGCTGTTCCAGGTGTTTTTGCCTCTCTGTGGTAATTTTACAGTAAGTTTGTTGGTATATACAAAGAGTTTTAAAAGGGGTTGTGTTGATCTATAGAGCAAGTTTGGAAGGAATTTGTGTACTAACAATATTCAGTTTTCTAATCCATTAAACAAAGACTACCTCTCCATATTTATATCTTTTTTAATTTATTTCATCAGAGTTTGGCAGGGGTTTTTTGCATATAAATCCTGTATATATTTTGTCAGATTAATTCCTAATTATTTCTCTTATTTGGTACTATTAAAATATATATTTTGTCTCCTAATTTCAAGTTCCAATTTTTACCTCATTATATCTTGCAACCTTACCATATTTACTTGTTAGTTTAAACAATTTTTGTTCAGTTCTTTATGATTTTCATAATCTTGTCATCTGTTAACAAAGGCAGCATTATTTATTCTCACCTATCTGTATACCTTTTATTTCATTTTATCTTATTTTATTTTATTGTGTTACTGACTAGGACTTCCACTGTGATATTGAATAGGAATGCTGAGAGAGGGCATTCTTGTTTCATTTCCAAATAGGGAGAAAGTCTAATTTCTCACCATTAATATCAGCTGTTGGATTTTTGAAGATACTCATTATCAAGATGGGGAAGCCCTCTTTTTCTAATTTTCTGCATGTTTTTATCATAAATGTCAGATTTTTCAAATGGTTTCTCTAAATGATTAGATATGTTTTTTTTTTTTCTTTAGCCTCTGGATGTGTAGGTTACATAGTCTGATTTTCAAAAGTTGAACCAGCTTTGCATTCATAGAGTAAATCTCACTTGGTTATGTGTATAATTTATTTTGTACTTTTTTCAACTTTATTTGATATTTTTTGGATGAGTTTTGCTTCTATGTTCATGAGATATACTGACACATAGTATTTCTTTCTAGGAATCTTTTTGTATGGATTTGATATTAGGGTAATGCCTGCTCTGTAGAATGGGTTAGTAAGTGCTTCCTCTTTATTTTCATATTCTGGAAGAGACTGTGGAGACTGGCACTATTTTTTCTTAATTATGTGAAAAAAACTTAACAGTGAAATCATCTGAGACTAGTGCTTTCTTTTTTATAAGGTTATTAACTACTGATTCAATGCATTTAATATATATATAGGCTTATTCAACATTATCCATTTCTCTTTATAAAAGAGTATCAGTAGCTAGTGTATTAAGAGAAATTAATCCATTTCATATAAACTATCAAACTGAGGACAAAGAGTTGTATCTAAAATTCTACTGTTACACTTTTATTGTCCATGGGCTCAGTAGTAATGTTATTTCTGGTATTGTTATCTTTTTTCCTTTAAAAAAGAGAAACATTTATCTCGCCTAGCTAAACATTAACCAATTATATTGCTCTTTGCAAAGAAAAAGCTTTTGGTTTTGTTGTTTCCTATATTGTTTTCTTGTTTAAAATTTCATGATTTCTGTTCTCATTTTTATTACTGCTTTTTTTCCCTCCCTGCTTCTCTAGACTTAAACTGCTCTAATTTCCTAAGGTAAAATCTTAGGTAATTGATTTCTTACTCTCCTTTTCTAATTTGTGTAATGCTATAAATGTATAAGTATTAGTTTCATTACATTTCACACATTTTGTTAAGTTCTATTTTTTTATTTTTACTTATTTAAAATATTTTTAAATTTCTATTGAGACATTTTCTTTGGACTATGTTTTATTAGACAAGTACTGTTTAATGTCCAAATATTTGGAGGATTCTCCAGTTATCTTTCAAATGTTGATCTCTAATTTAATTTCATTTTTCTCTGAGAGAGTACTTTGTGTGATTGCTAATCTCCTATATGTGTTAATATATGTTTTGTGGCAAAGAATTCGGTCTATCTGGGCAAATACAATTGCAAGCTTAAGAAGAATGTATATTCTGCTATTGTTGGATGGAGAATTCTATAAATATCAATTAGATCAAATTGAATGATAGTGCTGTTAACATCAACTATATCCTTACTGATTTTTTCTGCTTGATCTATCAATTACTGAAAGAGGGTTGCTGGTGTCTCCAACTATAATAGTGAGTTTGTCTTTTCCTCATTGTAGTACTATCAGTTTTTGCCCATATAATTTGATTCTCTGTTGTTAGGTACAGAGACATTTAGAATTGTCGTGTCTTCTTGGAGAACTGACTTATTTATCATCATGTAACACTCTATCAGTGATAACTTTCCCTATTCTAAATTATGCTTTGCTGAAATTTATAAATAGCTACTACTGCTTTCTTTGGATTAATGTGAGCATGATATAACTTTCTCCAATCCTTTGACTTTTAACCTGTTTTTTATATTTAAAGGGCTTTTCTTGTAGACAACAAACAATAACTTGTAACCACTTGTAACCAGTCTTGTAACCACTCTGATAATATTTGTCTTTTAATTGATGCATTTAGATTTAGATTAAAATGACTACTGATATAAGTAGACTAATAATGAACATTTTTATAAATATTATATTCATTGCATTTGGTCTTCCTTTTTCCCACACCCTCTTCTTTTCTGACTTTTTCAGTTTTATGTAAACATTTTATGTGACTTCATTTATCTCCTCTCATAGCATACAGTACTTTGTTTCAAAAGTTTTTAGTGATTTTCCCAGAATTTGCATATTTTTTAACTAATCAAAATATGCCTCAAAATAACATTATAGTTGCCTTATAATACAGTAATCCCAAAGTCCTCTTTCCCTTCCTTTATGATATTCCTCTTTCATTTCACTTATCCATATGCTATACTCACCCCATACATTGTTACTATTGTTACCTTAGAGATATTTCAGATGGATTAAGAATATTAAAACAAAAGATAACATTTTTCCTTCATTTATTCCTTCTCTGAAATGCTTCTTTATGTAGATATAAGTTCCTAACCTATATCACTTTCCTTCTCCCTGAAGAACTTCTTAACATTACTTGTAAGGTAGCTCTGCTGAAGAATTTCCTGTTTTTATTTGTCTGAGAAAGTCTCTTTTTCCCTTTTACCTTTGAGAAATAACTCCACTAGATATCAAATCCTAGGCTAGTGGTTTTTTTTTTCCTCTATCAATGCTAAATATTCCATTCTACTTTCTTTGAGCTTGCATGGTTCGTGATGCAGTCTAAAGAAATGTTTATCCTATTTCTATATACACAAAATTTTTTTTTCCTCTACCTATTAAAAGGAAGTTTTTTAAGATTTTTTCTCATTGTCTTTGGTTTTCTGAAGTTTGAATATACATCTATATATAAGGTTTCTTGAAATTTTTTCTGGTTGGTTTTCCCTGAGCATCCAAGATCTGAGGTTTGGTGTCTGCCATTAATTCTGAAAATTCACAGCTATTATTACTTCAAATATTTCTTCAGTTCTCTTTCTTCCCTTTCTGCTATTCCAATTATGTTTCTGTTACACTCCATAATTCTTTTGGGTTTTTTTTTTCCTCTTTGCATTTCAGTTTGGAAAATTTCTGTTGACTTATCTTCAAGCTCACAGATTCCTTCTTTTGCATGACCAGTCTGCTAGGGAGTCCATCAAATGCATTTTTTTAATTTATGTTACAATCTTTCTGATTTCTAGTATTTCCTTTAGCTCTTCTTCAGCGTTTCTATTTTTCTACTTATATATCCACCTGTTTTGCAAGCTATGTACTTTTCCATTGGAATCTTTAACACTTCCACATAATTCTCTGAAATTCACTAATCAATAATTCCAAAATCTGTGTTACACACGAGTCTATTTTTTATTTTTATCTGTCTCTTCAGATTGTGTTTCTTCTTGCTTTTTAGCATGTCTTATGATTTTTTGTTGAAAGCCAGACATAATGTGTTGAGTAATTACAACTGTATAACTCTTTAGTGGTTTTTTCGTCACCATTGTTGTTATTGTTGTTAATCTGGCTACACGTTTGGCTGTATTTAATATTTGATCTATCTGTAGGTGCCAGGGGTTTCTAATCCCTTTATTTTTTTTTTATTTTTATTTTTTTTAGTCTACCTAGTTACAATTTGGCTTCTCTAAGAACTATTTCATATTTACAAGTGCAAGAATTGCTTGTATGTGTTTATATGTATTAAGTCATTTAATATTCATAACCACTCTATGAGGTAAATTCTATTATTTTTACTATATTATACTTAAGAAAATCAGGATACAGTGTAGTTAAATAACTTACCTCAGGTTGCTATATTAATAACCAGAGAGAGAGAAAAAGTTCAAAGAGAAATAATTCAGCTCTAGACCTCATGCTCTAAACCATTAATGTACACAGTAATATTCTACCAATCTTGGACTGCCCCAGGTTCCTACATGACCACTAGTCCTACTGCTACTTTACTCTAGCTTCTTCCCAACAGCTCATCTAGCTGCCATGATCTTGACTGCTATGCCAAACAGAACCATTCACAAGAGTTAGAGGAGTTGGAACATTTTTGTTAGTCTTAAATGAGAAATAAAAAAAATAAAAATTTTAAAAATTATAATGAATTGAAGATAATTCAAATAGGCAAAAGAGAAATAAGACAGACTTATGTAAGTATTTTTAAATGGAAAAGATACAAAATCAAGAATGAAGAGAATATTCTTTCCCTAGGTTAACTATTAGGAGTCAATAATCTTTCTCTCTCTTATAAAACAAAATAAGATATGCTCATGCTTTTTCATTGTCCTTGTTAACCTGGAGGATAAATGTGTTATATTAGCATTTTTATTGTTATTATTTCCTTATGCCCAACAACTTAATAAATTATAATTACCTTTACCAATAAAAACAATAAATCCAAGCCCAATGAAACCGAGGGAAAATATTCAGCCATGTACAACCTAAAACAGGAAAGCATTACATAATAAATGTCCTTCATGGTACAATGAGGTTCACCACAAAAAGATACATCAGATTTTCAAAGTGTTCATTTTAAAGTAAATTTTAGATATCATGGGAATACTTTGGAGATATTAAAATTATAAACTAGTAAGAGTTTTGTGAGTATATGGAAAATTAAAACTTGAAGAAAAATAACTTGCTAAGAAATAGTTGAAATGTAGAGGGAGTTGTTCAAAAATGAGTAATTCAATGGCTAAAATTAACAAGTCAGGAAATGACAGATGCTGGCGAGGATGTGGAGAAAGGGGAACCCTCCTATACTGTTGGTGGGAATGCAAGCTGGTGCAACCACTCTGAAAAACAGCATGGAGTTTCCTCAAAAAGTTGAAAATAGAGCTACCCTATGACCCAGCAATCGCACTACTGGGTATTTACCCTAAAGATACAAACGTAGTGATCCGAAGGGGCACGTGCACCCGAATGTTTATAGCAGCAATGTCCACAATAGCCGAACCATGGAAAGAACCTAGATGTCCATCAACAGATGAATGGATAAAGAAGAAGTGGTATATATACACAATGGAATACTATGCAGCCATCAAAAGAAATGAAATCTTGCCATTTGCAATGACGTGGATGGAACTAGAGGGTATTATGCTTAGCGAAATAAGTCAATCGGAGAAAGACAACTATCATATGATCTCCCTGATATGAGGAAGTGGAGATGCAACGTTGGGGGCTTGGAGGGTAGGAAAAGAATAAATGAAACAAGATGGGATCGGGAGGGAGACAAACCATAAGTGACTCACAAAACAAACTGAGGTTTGCTGGGGGGAGGGAGGTTGGGAGAGGGTGGTTGGGTTATGGACATTGGGGAGGGTATGTGCTATGGTGAGTGCTGTGAAGTGTATAAACCTGGTGATTCACAGACCTGTACCCCTGGGGATAAAAATACATTATATGTCTATAAAAATTTTTAAAAATAAAAAAATGAGTAATTCAAGAGTGATAAATCCTGATTAAGGGCAGTATTTTATTCACCTATGTTTTTCTTTTTACTGTTTAATATTTATTTCATGCTTACTAAATTTAAGACATGAAGTTATGTACCTTACAATTATTTTAAAAAATAATCTCATAATCAAAAAAAAAAAATCTATGTCTGGTTTCTATGAGCTTTAGTCTGGAAGATTATATACTATTTCTTTTCTATTTATAGAATCTAGTGGAAAAAGAAGTCCTGCCATAAAATTAAATAAAACATTTCATTTCCAAATTTGTTACTGTTTTGTACTGCCAAAAAGGTCCCAGAACATATGGCCCATTCTTTATGACAGCACACTTAGTTTTTTTTTGTTATGAAAGAAAAGCTCAAAGACCTCTTTGGAGATAATAGAGGTAGGGAGTCTTGAATCCTATTATATGTAGAATTTCACTTTTTAAAAAAATTGGAAGTATGGTTGCATTGTTATTAAAAAATCCAGAAGAGTGGAGGAAGTTGATAAGGCCAGAGAGAAGTGGGCAGTTGCACCATTTATTTTTATAGTCCAGAGGAGAAGGTATTCAATCCAGAAGTGAAGGGTTTAGCCTTAACCAGGAGAACAAACAGTTCATTTTTAATAACACAATGAATAGCAGAAGTTATGGGCATAGCTATTATTATGTTAGCTCCTATGGCTGTGGAAGCTTTTGAAAGGTCAACTCTTATTGCTTCTTGGTGAAGTAAGAAGCAGGTTAATCACCTAAAAAAGAGACAGATAAAGAATGCTTGGCTGGAAAAGTGAGAAGGTATGAAATAATACTCTTGATGAGTACAAATGTGATTTATAAATATAGTACCCCTTAAATTTTCATGGTTTTATTTTTTGTTTCCATATTTTGTATTAGTTGTGTTTGAATGCAGAGGGTGAGTGAAGTAGACAGAAGATTTTGTCATGGGGAATACAAAATAAGAGAAAGAATGGCAGGAAGATTGGATACGAATATAACCTAAGATCAATAAGGAATCATTAGAAGATCTAATAGATGTTGAAAGAGGCCCTGATCATTCCAGCATGGTCTTGGTGAGTTTGTTAAGAATGCAAGGCCCAGACTTCTGTCTACCTGGGATATTTCTCAAGATTGTATTTCAGTAGCAATTTAGGGGGATAAATTGAGATCTTCCTCTAGGATGAAGAGCAAACTTGTTATAAAAGAGATATATGCCAGCAGCTCTCTGTTCCTGGGCTATGATGTAAAATTCTCATGCATGTAGCATCCACCCAGGCCACTATGCTCTACTCCCATGGAACTTGAGCAACAAGAGGAACCATTGCAAACATGAAGCTCCTATTACTTTCTGTCATGTGAAAATTAAGTCCTTTATTCTTAACTCTGGAGTTTTGTGACTTCTGTCAGCATCTATAAAACCACAGTAGACTATTTAACTAGCTTGCAAATAAAGTAAGAGCCTAGATTCTGAAACAGGAATAAGATAGAGTGAAAATATGTTACACTGATGAACTGGGGTTCCTTTACTAGCTGAAAATGTAGGCAGTGACCTTATTTTGTTGAATGAAGAGCTAAAAAGATTTGAGAGGTAGAGAAATTTGATGTGGGATTCAACTGATATCAAGGGAGACATAGTGGGGGCTGATTATCTTCCTCCAGTATTATTTTGAATATTATGGAATGGCATAAGGAAAAGAGTACAGAACTAAGCATCAGACACTCTTTATTCACAGACTTCTAAATGTTTAATCATGATAAGTTTATTTGATATCTTTGAGCCTCAGTTTCTCTGTCTGTAACATATGTTTGGACCTTGGCAGGTGAAATAAAATCAAGTCCTCAGTACTGACTGACATTGTCTTTAGAGTCCTTCATTTTGTATACCAATTTCAGAGAAATAAGTTACCATGAATATGAATAAAAAGAAAAGTTAGATCTATTTTGATATTTTATAAAGAATTTAAAATTATGAAATAATCAGAAAATATTTCTTTAAAAATATTTCACCTAAAAATCAGATGCATTAAATAAAACATGATAAAATTATTACATAAATGCTCCCATAAAATAACTGGTTTCTTACTATGCTAAAAAAAGAAACACAAACTATAATCAAGTTTCCAGTTTGAAGCTTAACTAACCTAACTATATAAAACTGACACAACCTTTAAAGTGCCTAAGGCCTCTTGTCATTCCAGCATTATACTAAGTGAAATTTGGCAACATTGCTTCTATATTATTCAGATTAAATTCAAATTTTTAAAAAAATTTTACTTATTTATTTGACAGAGAGAGAACACAAGCAGGTGGAGGAGCAGGCAGAGGGAGAGGGAGAAGCAGGCTCCCAACTGAGCAAGGAGCCTGACATGGGGCTCGATCCCAGGACCTGAAAAGATCATGACCTGAGCCAAAAGCAATTGCTTAACCAACTGAGCCACCCAGAAGCCCCTAAATTTAATTTAATAATTATTTTGTTATCTAAATATTGCAATTCAAAGCCAAATCTAGAAGTGAAGTCCATAAAGGAAAAGCATAGATCTCCCATGATATAAACATGTAGTACTTTACATATAAATCTTAAATCATAATGCTCACAACTTTGATAATGTTTCATAAATCACATTCAAGCAATTTTTATTTCTACTTCAATGAAAACATATTTTAAGATTTTATTTATTTATTTGATATATATAGAGAGGGAGAGCAAGAGAGCATAAGCAAGATGAGTTGCAGAGGGAGAAAAAGTAAGGTCCCTCACTGGGGAGGTTATGTGCTGTGGTGAGTGCTGTGAAGTGTGTAAACCTGGCGAGTCACAGACCTGTACCCCTGGGGCTAAAAATACATTATATGTTTATTAAAAAATTTTTAAAAAAAGAAGAAGAAGAAGTAGGGTCCCTGCTGAGCAGGATCCCTGGATCATGACCTGAGTCAAAGGCAGATGCTTAACCAACTAATCCATGAGATGCCCAACATTTTTCTTTTATACCTCCTAGTGTTCAAGACAGAATCTAGAATAGCAATTATAATCTAAAATCTATATATTCAGATCCAATATTGTCCTTTTCAAAAGTATTTGTCTCATTTTCTTCCTCACCACCTACCTACACCTGAAATAATTTTAGATTTTTTTTTTTTTTTTATTTGACAAACAGATCACAAGTAGGCAGAGAGAGACAGGAGGAGGAGGCAGGCTCCCTGCCGAGCAGAGAGCCCGGCGCGGGACTCGATCCCAGGACCCCGAGACCACGACCCAAGCCGAAGGCAGAGGCCTTAACCACTGAGCCACCCAGGTGCCCGAAATAATTTTAAATATAATTTAGGAAATATATAGCCTTTGGAAAAAGATTCACAAATTCCATTCGAAAACATGCATATCAGGAGTGTCTGGGTAGCTCAGTTGGTTAAGCATCTGCTTTCAGCTCAGGTCAAGATTTCAGGGTCCTGGGATCAAGCCCAACATCATGATCTCTCAGTGGGGAGTCTGTTTCTCCCTCTGCTCCCCCCCTTGCTTGAGCACTCATTCTCTCTCTCAAATAAATAATTTTAAAAAATGAGAAATAAAAAAATCAAAACATGCAGGACATTACTAATAGATGTGAGCCAATAAGGTAGGCTTTCTTGGGCACCTGAGTGGCTAAGTCAGTTAAGCATCTGCCTTCGGCTCAGGTCATGATCCAGGGTCCTGGGATTCAGTCCACATGGGGCTCCCTGATCAGTGGGGAGTCTGCTTCACCCTCTCCCTCTGTTCCCTGCTCATGATCTATCTCGGTCTCACACTCTATTTCTCAAAAGCTTAACAGTTTCAGTATTATAAGTTAGTTCTAAAGGTGTGTATAAACAGTATAAATAAATATAAATTTGATCTTTTTAGTCATATAAAGATTGCAGATGCTATGGTTGACACTAGGACTCTAAAAAAATGAAAAATTCCATGCTTTATCCATAGTAGCATTCCCACACAAAAAAAGAGAATTTATTTTGAGTGGAACATAAGTAAATGTGCATATAATATGGATACATGTGACTGCAGTATGCTTCTTTTTATCCCCAAAGTATGGAAACAATGTAGGGAGCATCCTACCCCGATTCTACTTTGTAGACATGGTTACAAATGTAATTTTCACTATCATAATTTGAATTATTATTATATTAAAGTGATCTAAGTATTTTACTTATCCTATTTGCAGCATCAAGTAATAATAAGTAGTAGTATAATAAGTAACAAATCTTTTTTTAAAGATTTATTTATTTGTTTATTTATTTTAGAGAGAAAGTGTGCATGAGCGGAGCAGGGGTTATGCAGAGGGAGAGAGAGGAAATCTCCAGCAGACCTCCTTCTGAGCTAGAGCTTGATGAAGGGCTCAATCCCATGACCCTGAAATCATGACTTGAACCAAAATCAAGAATTGGACACTTAATCAACCAAACCACCCTCCCAGGAACCCCAAATAAGTAATGAATCTTAAGAGCAATGAGATTTTAGTACTCAAGTCTTAAAATCATAGAAAACTGATGAAAACAGAATTGATGGTGGGAGAGGGAAAGACTTTTTCTCATCTAAAGCAACTAGAAATATAATAGTCCTTACACATTTCACAAAGGTAGAAAAATTCAAAACTCATATTTTCTTATTGAATTCTTTCTAATACACATTATATATATAGCAGATAAAAGTAGAGATAATAAAAACAAAACAGCAAGTTTGGATCTATATGCAATGAAACACCCAGAAAACCATTTTAGAGAACTTTCCTTTACTGTAATCAAGCTAGTTATATTTAAAATATAGATTGAAAGACTGTCCTGAGTTTGTCTTTTCTATTGCTACCTTTTGACCAATGCTATTACTGAACCAAATACAACTGGGTATCTATCACACACACACATACACATACACACACACACATAACCATACTGGCCAATATGCAGATTTGCATATTTATATATGATAGATATTGTTTTCAAAACGAATGTTGATTTCTCAAAAAAATCTAAATTGAATGTCATAATCTAAAGTTATCAAAATGAAGAGAAATCTATAAAATTAGGAACATAGGATTTGGATTGATTACAAAATTAATCTTCTGCCTCAGAAAGAATAACAGGTTGACATTTTAAAACTCATTTTAAAGGAAGAAGAACAGATTGAGAAAATCTCCATATAATCTCTGAAAGGAGATAGTTTTCAATGAGTATGAATTACATTTCATTTTATGCAAGGTTTTTTTACTACTGAAGTATTTTCTGTTATATTGAGTTATAACCCCCTACTCATAGAGGCAGCTTTGATTTGATTTTCATTGCCTTGGGCAAGCATGATTGAGGACCCATAAGACTGTAGAAGATGTTGATTGATTCTTTTGATCCTAGGAGATAATAGAAAGTGTTTAAATTGGTTGTGTTAAAAAAATCTGAGGATGAATTGGGACTTTAGGCAAATTGCACAGAAGATTTTTAATCTTCGATTTGTTCAAATTTGTAACATAGGAAATAGAAAAGATTTGTAACTCCCCTTGTCAAATTCCTTTCTATTTCACATCAATCACTTTTTACTTTTTTTCTCTTCACCTTTACTGTTGCTATGTGGCTCCTTTATTCCTAGAATTAGAGGCCTTTTGGGTCTTATTTAAATATTAAAAAAGATATTAAAGTCATACATGAAGTGAAATTAAAGCCACAGCTAGACTGGAAAACAGGCCAAAGTTAAAAAAAAAAGAAAGAAAGAAAGAAAGAAAGAAAGAAAGAAAGAAAGAAAGAAAGAAAGAAAGAAAGAAAGAAAGAAAGAAAAGAAAGAAAGAAAAGAAAAGAAGGAAGGAAGGAAGGAAGGAAGGAAGGAAGGAAGAAAAGAAAAGAAAAAGAAAAAGAAAAAGAAAAAGAATGAAAAGTGAACCTATGTGCCTCTCTTTAGAAGTCAAAAGTGCTAGTCATTAGATCACTATCAGGCAATGTAACAAAACAGTTCTCAACAGAGCTCTTGTGATATACTGTTAACCACAGTGTCTCACTGAATATTGAGAGATAGAGAGGTATGGCAAATAATTTGTTATTATTAATCTATAAAGTACTGAAATTTTTAAACTAATTCCTTTCATCATATAAACTAGAGCAGATGCATGGTTGTACTAATTTAAAAAAAAATCCCATACTAATGATAGTGATAGGAAAGGAACTCCTTAAATACCAAGAAGACCACTAGATCCACTAAATTCTGTAACCTAGATCTTATTTTACATCTGGCTGTCTTAGTGAGACATCATCACTCAAAAATGTAGTTACAAGTTGTGGAAGAGTTTTGAGTTATTTTTGCTTTTATTTCTCTCTATATGTTTTAGAATTGTATTATAACCTGGAGTATACATATAGCTGCTCATTTCTACATAGGGGTATTTTAGTCATAAAAAAACCTATCGGATTTGAGGGAGGATGGGCTCTAAATTTGGATCTTCATAGCATTTTTCCATGAGATTGAGAAATTATCCACTGATTTGATCAGAGAAAAGAGAGAAAACAAAAGTGCTGGTAGACATTACTGGAAAAATATTAGTGAAGTTTAATGAACGTTTAGTGAAATTTGGGGGTACCAAATGCGTGGACAACTGGAGGGGTGTCTCGTTTATCATTAAAATATAAAGTGCCTATCATTTTATCTGTATTTTGTGAAGATAATTTGAAAATCACTACATTAATGAAAAATAAATACTTTTTGCAGAGAAGCAAACTGGAGTTTAGTCTCAGCTTAAATAAATGTATAAACCCTAGGAAACAAGTTTCTCTGTGCTTTAGGCTCACTTATAAAATGAATAAACACTTTCTGAAAATTATTCAAACTTATTATTATATAAAGTTAGTACTTCAGGGATTCATAAGTGGATTAATTCATAAAAATGCCCAATGCATAAAAACACCCTCTGTGCATGTGCCTGTGTCTGTACACATGCACTGAGCTCAGCAGTGTTAGACAGTTTCTTAAACATATTAATAAATATTAAATCATTTAAACTTGTAATAATTCCATAAGACATATAATGTTATTTTCCCCATTTTATGATGAAACAGAAAAAGAAGGGTTAAGTTTATTGCACAAGATCACACACCAATGAGTAAGGCCATGATTTGAATAATACATTTATATTATTAACCACCAAGCTGTACTACCCTACTACATAATAAAGTAATAATGTCCTAGCTCCAAACCCTTGGAAAGTTTTACCCAAGAGTTCTGTCAGTATGTATCTTTGAACCTTTAGAACTGGTCAACAAATTTTGAAATACCTTCCTCCATTTAGTTTACATTGATTTTGTGCTACTTCTCCTAGAGATATGATTAAGGGACACTTTATTTTGCAATTGAAAGTGAAATCCTTAACAGTTCACTTCATCATCACATGAAGATTGAAATAACAATTGTAAGACTATAGATCATATAATTACTCTTGGCCTTGTACCCTTGTCCACAGCATTTCTTCTCATCAAAATTTTATCATTTCTGCTCCTCACATTACTATGCAAAGAGTTCTACTCTCAGAATGCAGAATTAAAAATATAAAATTTAGATCACATACAACCAGGTTTTCTCACTCGGAGAATCAAAATTACTATTTAAAAAAATGGGGAAATGGGGACCCTTTCAATTCTTCTTGGATTCCAATTTCTTGCAAATTGTGACATTTTACACCATTAAATATTTCTTCAAATGATAACAGGTAACTATTAAAAACATCATGGGAGTTCAGTAAATATAACCAAAATGACAGACTAAAATGGATCCATTTTTCCATTTACTTCCACAATGATATGAGAGAGATTCTGAATTTAAAAATAATAGATGATATTGAAAAGGAGACATTAAAATGATGTCTTATCCAATGGGAAGCTGGCCATTACAAAAGCTTAATATTTGTTGGTCTGCGTGTGTGCATATGTGTATGTCTGTGTAAGAATTTTCTTTTCCTCAACTAAAGAAAATCTCATGTAAAATTTCCTTTTCATAATTATTACTTTCAGTTACAACATGGCATCAGCATTATCTAAAGAAATTTATGGTATAAGACAACTGAACACTATACTATTGCCTCTGAAACTTATATTTTAAAGTTTATTTTTCCTAAGTAATATCAAATGTGATTTTTTTTATTCCTTAACTTAACATCTTCTTATGTGTCAGTACATTCTTCCTGAATGTAATATTTGCTATCCTGACCCTAGCTTAATAATTTAGATCATTTGAGAGTTAATTAATGTTAAACTCTGTATTGTGAATCTAAAATTGATTGTTTATCAAATCAAGAATATTATAGGTTTTTTTTTTCCTCTTTCTTCTTATGATTTTATTTTTTAGCCTCCAGTTAACTAATTCAGAACATCAGTCATGGAGAACCTAAACTTAAACTTCTACTCCCCCATTCACTTAAGTTTCAAACCTCTGTAGATGCGGTCTCCTCACTGTAAAAAGAATATCCACTTTACAGGGTTGTTGTGCAGATTAAATGAAATTAATAATAATTACCAATTAATTAGAAGCAATTAATACTAATTATTTTAAACCAGAAAGCATAGGTGGATCAGTATTTCATTGAAGGTTACTTGATCATTTTATCTTTCACAGCAGCAATTTCTTTGTCAAGCTTTTTTCCATATCAGGTATCTAATGAGACATGTGAGCATGGTGGTTAAAAGCACAGACTTCTGAGCTGAATCACAGGTTCACCACTTACTGTCTGTATGGTTTTGGAAAATTACATAACCTCCCTTCATCACATTTAAATGGGAATCACAATACCCACCTCATCAAGCAGATGTTAAAATTAAATGAGATCACATATAACAAAGATTTTAGAGCAGGAAACTAGTATGATAATCATTATTATCATTAAGTTCATTATATGAAAAATACACATTCACTTTTCATTTAAAAGAATAGTTGACATTTTCTTCCATTTCATTTTGTTAAATGCATAAGTGATACGTAATGGCATATCAAGGGTAAAGGTAGTATAATGAAAGCCATCCACCTTGGGGGCAAATAATAAAGAAGAATTTAAAACGATAGTAACATTGACTAAAAATAAATTACCATCATGTCCCAGAAATTCTAAACAATCTTTTGCTGGGGTAGACTACTTCCATGTCCTTTGTACCACTGATAGCAAATTGCTGGTGCATTTACATTTTTTTTATACCTTTCACCTTTACTCTAGTTTTATTTAATAACTCTCATAATCCTTATATAGTGCATTTGCTAAAACATTTACAGGGATTAAATAATTTCTTTATATAAATTCAATAGCATTTAATTTGAGAGGTGCCTGGGTAGCTCAGTTGGTTAAGCATTTGACTCTTCTTGGTTTCAGTTCAGGTCATCATCTTAGCGTCCTGAGATCAAGCCATACTCAGACTCTGTGCTAGGCATGGAGACTATTTAAGATTCTCTCTATTTGGGGTGCCTGGGTGGCTCAGTCAGTTAGGTGTCTGACTTTGGCTCAGGTCATGATCTCAAGGTCTTGGGATCAAGCCCTACATCAGGCTCCTTGCTCAGTGAGGAATCTTCTTGTCCCTCTGACCCTCCCACTTCTCGTGGTCACTGCTCTCTTTTTCCCCCTCCCAAATAAATAAAAATCTTAAAAAATAAAAAAATAAAAATTCTCTCTCCTTCTTCTGCCCCTCCCATACCCACATGCACTCTCTCTCAAAAATAATTTAAAAAAAAAAAAGTGTTTCATTTTCACATTTTTTCAGATAAGTATAATTCTTTCATTCATCATGATAAAACTATTGTGTTAGTAAATTTTAACATTATTAATAGCTTTTATTATATTTATTATAATTTATAATTATATTTATATTTTATAAATTTTATATTTTTATAAATTTTATATAATTTATAAATTTTTATAATATAAATTTATATTTTTATATAAATTTATATAAATTTTTATAATATAAATTTATAAATTTTATGATTTTTAAAATTTGTAAGTGTAAAAACAATAGGACATTGAAAAATCCAAAATTCCAAAATTGGCAATTCTCCCAACCTGAAGCTATTGCAAACATTTGACATTCCATTCAGCTCCCTCTTAGTAAGCAAGAAATTCTATGTTTGACTTGTCACATATTCCTTGTATAATCCTTAAAGTTTCTGCCTTGATTCAGTATGTACAATATGACTTATAATATCTTTCCATTCAAAATCTATCCTTAAGGAAAAAAAAAAACTATAAAGCATGAACCTCAGAGTAGAATATATACAGTGGTTATAAGGTATAAAATAACTATATTATTTCTCACAAATGATAGGGTAACAAGTAATATCTCAATTTATTCTGAAATAATGTACACATATAAATGTTTCTTTTCAACTCTATAATTTTAAAAAGATAAGTTTATTGCAATTTTTATAATAAATATATCAGATATCAGAATATTTGTTGTAGATTTTACTAACTCCAAAATACATATAAACACATGTATTAAGGACAATATTAAGTCAATCTTGAATGACAGAGTTATCAAGACATATATTCTAACATTTTTGCTATATTTAGGCAAGAATTTGGGGAAATAAATATCTATAAAAATTATATTTGTAATACAGGGATAATCTACTTGAGTTGTGATGTTACTACAACTAATCATGAAACTTTATAATAATTCAAACTTAAATATCACCATGTTATTGTCTTTAAACTCATGTTTGATGGACTTCATTTTCCTTTGTAAATTGGTATATCTATCTATTCAGTTTAAAAGAATGCAAAAGGTAATAGTAAATATTATCATGCTCTTCTCGAACATCTATATTATTCATTTGTTTTATGTTACCTTTACATCAGTAATTCTCAATTATAACTCCCCAAACTATATTTTTCCTGCTACTACAATAACACATGCTTATTGAAATATATCCTTTTGACTGTGCCTTATCTGAAGGTTGGCCTCATTTTGTCAAAAACACATTAACAGAAAAATTTAAAGATTTACATTTATAGCTATCATAAATGTCAACTTATTATCCAAGAGTAAATTCCTATTTTCTATTATTTAGTATTCTAGAACTTAAAATATCAATACTTGGGACATTTTTTAAGCAATATTATTAAATGATCAATAAGCTTTTTTTTTTTAAGTTGGTTTCATGTAAAATGTAATTACACAGAGTAGGCATCATTATAATGCAGCTCAAATCTGTTTTACTTGGAAATTTGTATGTATATCCTAATTAGATAGAAAATATATCCATTTCATTCTGAAAAGAATTTACGTTTTTTAAAAACTCAAAGCTTTTTAGTTTTCTATTTTAACAATTACCATGTGTATAGTCATTGTAATTATGGTTATAGTGCAACAATGTAGAGAACCTATTGTTAACTTTCATATGATAGATGCATTTAATTCTTTTGGAAAAGTAGTGTAAGGAACACCAGTGAGGAATCTCACCACATGGTTAGGTAAGAGCTGTATTTTTTCTTGCATGTAAAAAAGAACCAGGATTTTTCTAATATCTGTTTTTAAGTCTCTTTTTGGTCCATTTCAAGAGACTTTTCTGGGACCCATGATGGATACACATGAAACACTCTGTCTTGCAGGTAGTTAATACAAATATACAGATGACTGTAAGATAGACCAAGTAATCTGTCTACCCAAGAATACAAAGAGTATCAGAAATCAGAATGAAAGATTTTGTGAAGCTAATGGAAGGGCATCAATTGAAATGGGCCTTGGAATATTGATAAGCAATTGGCATGTGAAGATAGAGGAAAAAGAAGCAGCTAAAAGCAGAAAGATTTGGGAAAGGAGGAAAGTAGGAGCTTGTGGAAGAGGTTTTTGTGTGTGTGTGTGTGTGTGTGTGCATGTGTGTGTGTATGTATGTCTGCGTCAGAGCAGATAAAACGATTATTGTCTGCATAAGGCACTCCATGTATTTTAATAAAAACAAAAGAAACCTAAAAAAAAAAAAACCAAGAAATAAGACAAATAGTATTATAGATAACAATAATTCCTAAACACCATAACTATTTATAGTATGTTGGTAATGACTGAGCACTTGGAGCTGTGAAATATATAACACAACTTGTAGCTTATGTGCCATTCTTGAATTTTATTTGTGTTTTCATTATTAAGAAGGACTCCTGTCCTTTTTTGCTTCCCCTTCTACTCAAGAGAAGCCTTATAGAAAGCAAAGGATTAAATGTGACATTACATGTGTAAGTCTACATAATTTCTAAAAAACAAAACATTTACAAACTTGAGGCTTTAATTATGATTAGTAATTAACCATTGGTGATTTACTTCACAACTAGTTATAGTATGCCGGAGTATCCTAACACATACTGGGAATCAGGAATAACAGGGAGTGACTAGAGATTTTATTGTTTATAAGATTAATTAATTTAATGGAAGTTATGCTCTGGATATGTGACTCTGACTTTGTACAGAATGGACTGGCTTGGATTGAGAAGAATTTGGCAATCTAAATAGACGGGCCAAAAGACTGAATCAGGCTGATGGCGGTGAATACAGAAAAGAAGGAAGATATAAAAATAAGACTCTAAATATGGAAAGTAAGGAGCAGTCCATTAATGACAAGTAAGGGTTCAGGAAGTTTCTGAGGGTAGGTTGCTGACAGCATCATAGTCAACAGATATAAGGCAGTTAGAAATAGCAGACAGTTGGAAGATTTCCAGGGTTAAATAACTGAATAACATAGAGACAGAGATGGCCTTTTGCCAGGATCACATTTAGTTTTGAATCTGGAGAGAGAGGCATAGCTGTAATTGGAAGGTAATAGTTATAGAAATATATGAGAGGAACAGCAAACTAAAAGAAAAGAAGCAGCCTGGGGACTAATTATTGACCTATATTACTTATATCTAATTAATATATCTATTTAAAACAAAGAGAAAGAAGGGGAAAAGGATGTCAAACAAGCCCTGGGAAAAAAAGAACAAGCATAATATAGCTCAAAATAATCCAAGGTAAGATAAATCTAGGACAAACGAAAAAGAAAACCTATCAATGGCTGCAGAAATGATAAAGATTATGGAATGATAAAAAGCCATCATATTCATCAATTAAGTTGTTACTACAATATTTGGAAAATCTGAGACTGCAAATAATAATTGAAAAAGTATTTTTATGTGCCAGAAACTGTGCTAGAATTTTAAGTTATAAGTACATGGAAAAAGAAAGAAAATAACTCTTGAATCTATGGTTTTTAAGCCTAAGTAGAGATAATGGAAAACAGGTGAGCATTAAGGAATTAATAGAGGGCAAGGATATTAAATAAATCTGCAAATATCACATAAAAGAAGGAAAGAAATGGAGCTGTAACTTGACAATTTCATTGTTTTTCTATGCATATGTATAATTTTATGAAAAAAAAGTCTTCTCTTAAACAAAATTCATTACCTAGGTTAGGCCTTTTACTTGTGTCTGATGTATTACCCGTGTGACATGGAATCAGGACCAGCTAACTAATCTTCAAGGCCCACTGGGAAATGAAAACACGAGTCCCCTTGTTAAAACAGTACTGAAAATTTCCAAGCAGTGAGAAAAGACCATTGGAAGCAGCTCAGGGTCCTTTTGAGTGTTAGGTTCTACAGAGGCTATATGTCTATGAAGCTAGCCCCACATGGAATTTATTTTACCAGCCCATTTTTTTTTATAAACATATAATATATTTTTATCCCCAGGGGTACAGGTCTGTGAATCGCCAGGTTTACACACTTCACAGCATTCACCATAGCACATACCCTCCCCAATGTCCATAACCCCAACCCCCTTCTCCCAACCTCCCTCCCCCCAGCAACCCTCAGTTTGTTTTGTGAGATTAAGAGTCACTTATGGTTTGTCTCCCTCCCAATCCCATCTTGTTTCATTTATTCTTTTCCTACCCCCTTAACCCCCGATGTTGCATCTCCACTTCCTCATATCAGGGAGATCATATGATAGTTGTCTTTCTCTGATTGACTTATTTCGCTAAGCATGATACCCTCTAGTTCCATCCACGTCATCGCAAATGGCAAGATTTCATTTCTTTTGATGGCTGCGTAGTATTCCATTGTGTATATATACCACATCTTCTTTATCCATTCATCTGTTGATGGACATCTAGGTTCTTTCCATCCGCAAATCAATCAATGTGATACAACACATTAATAAAAGAAAGAACAAGAACCATATGATACTCTCGATAGATGCTGAAAAAGCATTTGACAAAGTACAGCATCCCTTCCTGATCAAAACTCTTCAAAGTGTAGGGATAGAGGGCACATACCTCAATATTATCAAAGCCATCTATGAAAAACCCACCGCAAATATCATTCTCAATGGAGAAAAACTGAAAGCTTTTCCGCTAAGGTCAGGAACACGGCAGGGATGTCCGTTATCACCACTGCTATTCAACATAGTACTAGAAGTCCTAGCCTCAGCAATCAGACAACAAAAGGAAATTAAAGGCATCCAAATAGGCAAAGAAGAAGTCAAACTATCACTCTTCGCAGATGATAAGATACTATATGTGGAAAACCCAAAAGACTCCACTCCAAAACTGGTACAACTTGTACAGGAATTCAGTAAAGTGTCAGGATATAAAATCAATGCACAGAAATCAGTTGCATTTCTCTACACAAACAACAAGACAGAAGAAAGAGAAATTAAGGAGTCAATCCCATTTACAATTGCAACCAAAACTATAAGATACCTAGGAATAAACCTAACCAAAGAGGCTAAGAATCTATACTCAGAAAACTATAAAGTACTCATGAAAGAAATTGAGGAAGACACAGCCCATTATTTTTTTACAGACTGTGTTGCTGGTTCTTCTCTTTCTTCACCCCTTTATTCTGGGATGTGTAGGAGCTTAGCTGTGCCTTCTCTATCTACATTCACTCTATGGAACACTCACTCAGTATCGTCATCTGGCAAACCATCAATATGTAATCATTCTATCTCCATGCCAGGTTTTTCTCCAAACCTCAATCCCATATACAGACTGCCCAATCTACCTCTTTATCTGGCTGTCTAAAAGACATTTCAAGTGCAATGTCCCAACTCACATCAATAAATAAATAAATAAACTAACAAACAATTCTTTCCATTTTATATACTCTCTTAATCCATGAATTCTAGGGTCTAAATTTAAAAATGCATCCAAAATTTAAATGTTTCTTATTATACCCAGTTTCCACTCTGGTTGGAGACACCATCATTTTTTTCCCGGATCACTGCAACAGTTTGTTAATTAAACTCTTTTCTTTCTACCCTTGTCCTCCTCAGACTATTCTCAACAGACTAGCCAGAATGATCCTGTTAAAGCCTAATTCAGATGAAATCATTCCTCAGTGTCCTGAAAATAGCTCCTTATCCATCTCACAGTAAAAGGTGAAGTCCTTAAAATGCCTTCAAACTCTGTGAGACCTGACCTCTTGTTACTTACTCACATCTTTTTCTACTTTCCAGTTATGTTTCATCCTGTCCAGTCATACTGGCTTGCTTCCCACACAGGAAATACTCTTTCAGGATAAATGCATGATCCCTACTTCCTCCTTCTGACAGAGATCTGTCAAATCTCACATTCTCAAGGAGGTCTATCCTGATTCTCTCATGTAAAACTGCAACAACTGCTTGAACTTCATCTCCCCATACTGTCTCCCTTGTTCTGCCCTTTTTTTCCTCACAATTTTTTCACAGCCGTTTTCAAGTCAGAAAACTGTTTTCAAGTCAGAAAACATTATCATTTTGCAAAATGCTGCATATATTTTTTTTTTACCTCTTTTCCTCTACTAACATGAAAACACCACTAAGACAGAGATCTTTATTCCCTATTACATACAAAACATCTAATACAGCATCTGGCACATAGCAGGCACTCAATAAACCATCATTGAATGAATGGATCATTAAATAGTGACTAAATGAAAGAAAATATATGTGTGCTACACAGCTTAACACTGTGTAGTATTGTAAAATGAGCAATTAGAAGTAAATAAATCCTGTCACACAGTGAAACCCTGCTAGGTAATAAGCAACATGATATAACTAAAATATTCCATTTTACTCGTGGTATTTATAGTAATGACAGTCATAAAATGCACACTTATTGGGGGATATGAAGTAAATTTAATTTAGTTCTATGTTAAATGTTTCTCACTCTGTCCTTTCATTTCCAATAACTTAAATATCAATAAATGTATTTCCTTACGGGTATTATTTCTAACATTTAAATTTCTGACCTCCAAAACAGCAGGAATTGATTAACATTTAACAACATGGAAATGTGAAGAAATGAGAAAATTAAGTATTACACCTCATAACTTAGAGCTTATGGCTTAGTTTTAATGCATCATGTAAAGGCTTTAGACTTCATATAATCTATTTAAAATGTGTGTTCTTACACACTGGGGTGGCAGATAAGAAGGAAGTGTACAAATAACTCAATTTAATCCCATTCAAAGTCTCAGTGTCCACTGGAGTTATATGGAAATAAACAGAAAAAAATTTCATAATCTCTAATCATTCTCGTTTAGACAACAATAGAAGCCAAGCATACACTGCTTAAATGACATTTTTGCCTGATTTTATATCACCCACTATACAATGTGGTTTGAAAAGGCAAATCATGAGTTTGAGAAAAATGGGAAGCAGAATAATGTAAATTTTTATAAATATGGAATTAGAGATGCTACTATCAGAATGATTCTTTTAAAAATACAAATCTGATTTTGCCAGTATTTTGCTGAATGTCCTGCAGTGGCTCCCTCTGACAAAGGAGAAATCAAAGCTAAGTCCTTAAAATGCTTCACTGTGCTACATGATTAGGCCCTCCCCACTTCTCACCTTATTTCTACCACTTCCCTCTTCATCTTCTCCTGTCCCACCAACCCTCTTAATATTCCTTTAGCACAATAGACACTATGATCCTTTTGATTACAGTTCCTTTTCCTATAGCACTCTACTTTTCTAACCTTTTTAGGAACTCATGAATATACAAACACATAAACATGCATTTAACACCAGCCTGATGATAAAAACCTAGAAATATCCCCAACAACATAAAGAATAAAACAAAGCTGTTCACCATCACCACTATTACTACAAATTGCTATGGAAGTGCTAGCCAACTTAATTGTGCATGCCATTTGTCCCTTCCCCCACCACATACACCTATGCATTTAATTTATAGCTACTTGAAGATATTTACTCAAAAATCTGACAGTATTATATTCAAAACATCTCTAGGAAGTTGATTTTTTTAATAAATCAAGTCAGCAAACATGAAAAATTTTCTAAACTTCTACTAGTACTTTTTAAGAAAATACACTAGATGTTACTGAATAAACTTTAGAAATGAATAATATTTATATGAAAAAAACTAAATTCCCCATGAAGGTACATAAAAGAACACTTGAATAAAATAGGAGACTTTGATAAGAGACTTAATCGCGTAAGGAGGTTAATTCTTGTTATTTAATCTGTCATGAAAATTTAATAATATCCCAGTCAAAATCTCCATCCTATAATCCTACAGTTAATCTAAGGTGTAAAGATATGAGAATTGACATAAATACATGCAAAAAAATAAAAAGAGTGATGATCATGCGCTTTCCCTAACACATACTAGAATATATCATAAAACTATAATATTAAACATTTTATAATACTGAATTTTTATTCTTGAGTGTGTAAATTAGACTAGTAAGGAAACCTGCTGAAATTTTTATTATCAGCAATTGTCAGCATTTTTTAAATTAAGTGGAGGCTTCAAGTATAAAGTCATATTATTTGTAAATAATAAATAATTTACATTATTCTATCCAATTTTTATACTTCATTTCTTTCTCTTATGAAAATTAATTGGTTCATATTTTCAAAATTGTTTAATAATAAGCCAAAAATGTATAACTCATATCTTGTTGCTAATTTCTGAGAATATTTTTATGTTTCTCACTTTTAGAAAGAAAATATTAAGAATAGACTCCAAATTGCCATGGCAGTAATAAGAATGTTAGCATAAGAAAGAAAAATATTTAGATAACTAAAAGTGAGGAAATATTTAAGGGATATGAATATAGACATGGTTACACAAATGATATAGCTCCTAGTGTCAGAGCGACAGTAAAAGAGAGTGCTCTAGAGATATGAGGTATGACAGCTACCTTGGTTTTTACTATTCCTTTTTTTATTCAATTAATTAACATATAGTGTATTATGTTTCAGAGGTAGAGTTTAGTGATTCATCAATTACATGTAACACCCAGTGCTCATTACATCAAGTGCCCTCCTCAATGCCCATCACGCAGTTACCCAATTCCCCCACCAACCTTCCCTTCAGCAACCCTCAGTTTATTTCCTATAGTTGAGTCTCTTATGGTTTGTCTCCCTCTCTGATTTCATCTTACTTTATTTTTCCCTCTCTTCCTCTATGCTCTTTTGTTTTGTTTCTTAAATTCCACATATGAGTGGAATTATATGATAATTGTCTGTCTCTGATTGACTTATTTTGCTTAGCATAATACCCTCTGGTTTCATCTGTGTCATTGCAAATGGTAAGATTTCATTTGTTGATGGCTAATATTCTACTGCATATGTTTTTTAAATTTTTAGAGTGATTTTTTTTGTATAAATGCAGTTAATCAACATATGGTGTATATATATAGCACATCTTCTTTATCTATTTATAGGTCTATGGACATCTGGGCTCTTTCCAGAGTTTGGCTATTGTGAACCTTGCTGCTATAAACACTGGGGTGTAGAAGCCCCTCTGAAACACTATGTTTGTACCCTTTGGGTAGATACCTAGTAGTGCAATCACTGGGTCATAGGATAGCTCTATTTTTAACATTTTGAGAAACCTCCATATTGTTTTCCAGAGTGGCTATTCTATCTTGCATTCCCACCAGCAGTGTATGAGGGTTCTTCTTTCTCTGCATCCTCACACCAATATGTGTCATTTCCTGTCTTCTTAATTTTAGTCATTCTGACCAGTGTGAAGTGGTATCTCGTTGTTTTGATTTGTATTTCCCTGATGCTGAGTGCTATTGAGCATTTTTTCATGTGTCTGTTGACCATGTGTAAGTCTTCTTTAGAGAAATGTCTGTTCATATCTTCTGCCCATTTCTTGACAGGATTATTTGTTTTCTGGGTGTTAGTTTTGGAATTTCTTTATAGATTTTGGATACTAGCCCTTTATCTGACAAGATATTTGTAAATATCAATTCTCATTCTGCCAGTTGTACTTTGGTTTTGTCAACTGTTTGCTATGTAAAAGCTTTTGATCTTGATGAAGTCCCAATAGTTCATTTTTGCTTTTGGTTTCCGTGGAACAGTGTCTTAATTACAGAAAAACACATTTCATTTAAATATGATGAAGAGAGGGGCACCTGGGTGGCTCAGTCATTAAAGTGTCTGCCTTCAGCTCAGGTCATGTTCTCAGGGTCCTGGCATCCGGCCCTGCATCAGGCTCCCTGCTCAGCAGGAATCCTGCTTCTCCCTCTCCCACTCCCCCTGCTTGTGCTCCCTCTCTCGCGGTGTATCTCTCTGTCAAATATATAAATAAAATCTTTAAAATAAATAAATAAATAAATGGAAGGGAAAGAAGTTGCAATTAAATCACATATAAAAAGACTAGACGAATACCTAAATAATGTAGTAATAGTTGACTAAGGCATAATAGAAAAATAGGGCCATAGGGGTGCCTGGGTGGCTTAGTCAGCTAAGCATCTGATTTCAGCTCAGGTTATGATCTAAGAGTCCTAGGATCAAGTCCCATGTCAGGCTTCCCACTCAGTGGGAGTCTGCTTGTTCCTGTCCCTCTGCCTCTCCCCCAACTTGTGATCTCTCTCTCTCTCTCTTAAGTAAATAAAACCTTAAAAAAAAGCAAAATAAGGCCATAAAATATGCGAAGTATTCTCATTTAATATTACTAAGTTAGATAAACAAGTTTTAAAGAACTATAGAAAAATTAAAAGTGGGATAAATTAGAAATTTAGAAAGTCAAAATGATAAGACTGAATAATAGAGAACATTCGCTATTTGCTTTCTATTTGCTCAGGAAACAAAAAGAAATATGTTACGGAAATTTT
The DNA here is from genome assembly GCF_002288905.1 of Enhydra lutris kenyoni. Lineage (NCBI taxonomy): Eukaryota > Metazoa > Chordata > Mammalia > Carnivora > Mustelidae > Enhydra > Enhydra lutris. The sequence continues at coordinate 23,787,411 of NW_019154089.1, forward strand.
TTCCACAGAAAATATGGAAAAATTTTTCAGAAATTAAGAGAAAACAAGAAGCTGCATTAAGTAAGGACAGGCACATTTGAAATTATGACAACAGAAAGAAAGGAAGAAAGAAAATAAACAGAGAATACAATAAAAAAGAATTAAGAGATGACCATTTTAGAAGGCAAAGAAGATTTAACATGGATATAATTGAAGTTCTCCGAGAAGAAAACCAACCAATATAGACATAGTTGAAATTCTAAGAGAAGAAAATGAAACAACAAAACAAATAGCAAAATATGTAATTAAAAAATATTACCCAAATATTACCCAAAGGAGAACTTGAACTTATATTTAGGGAGTGAAACTATGTAACTGAGAAAATCATCCTAGAATTGTTTAACCCAAAATATATTCTAGAAAAAGACCACTGTATTTTGAATATAGAGAAAACAAACAAACAAATAAATTTCTTCAGACAACCATGCAAAAACAGTACCAACTAAGGTTAAATAAAAGATTATATTTCCATCTGACTTACCAACTGTAGCACATCTTAACACAATTGAACTTTATATTTAAGATAGTCAAAGAAAAAAAAATGGTATAAAGATTTTGTTATAGGCAAAATTACTCTTCATGTATAATAGTTATAGAACAACTGTGAGTCTACAAGGCATCAACAAATTTTGTTCTTTTAAGTTTTTCCTGAAGAAATCATTCAAGAATGAGCCTCAGATAACCAAGAGTTGTTGACAGAAGTTTCAACCCAAGGTGTACTGGTGGGCACTGACATACTTAATTGCAGCTCCATAACCAGGTCATAGGGATAAAAGTGACAGAATATTACATAAATGTTATATGGTCTGACAAAACATACAAAACAACATCAAGTATTGGGAAATAATGTAGAAAGGTATTCCCAATTCAAAATAAGCTTGCTGATTGATTTGCTGTGTTAACTGAAAATAAATAATGTCATTTGAAATTGGATGTTAATTTAGAAAAATAAAAAGAGAGTAAAAAAGTTACAAATTAAACTCATGACCATCCAATAGTAGGAAACCAATCAACAGTACATTATAAACAGGGAATTAAATGCACCAGTAAATTGGTAACCAGTAGGATAAAAATACAAAAACTCCTAAATGCCAAAAGATATTAAAAACTAACCGATCATAAATAAAAGTGTTTGAGATCACATATCAAAAGTAAGACCAAATATATTAGTTGTATCAAAAAATGCAAGAAGGCTCAAAACAGCTATTAAAGGAAAAATATTTTTTAACTAAATGCCAAAACCAATTATGTATACATTTTCTAAAACCAAAAGAAAGTTTAAAAATGATTGTATAAAAAATTAACACCATGGGGCACCTGGGGGCTCAGTCAGTTAAGCATTTTACTCTTGATTTTGGCTCAGGTCATGATCTCAGGGTCATGAGATCGAGCCCTGCATTGGGCTCCATGCTGGGTATGGAGCTGTTTAAGATTCTCTCTCTCCCTCTCCCTCAACCCCTTCTTACCTGCTCTCTCTCTCAAAAAATTAATTAACTAATCAATTAATTAACAGCAATAACATAACAACTGCCCTAAAGCTAAAAATACCAAAGATTCCATTTAAAAGAGAAGCATGTTAATAATTAATAAATATTTCAAATTTCAAAACAAATCCAATGGAATAATTTCATAGGATATAAAAGACCTGAAAACATAATTTATGGTAATATTTGTATAAATAGATGTTTAACATGAAATTTAAAGAATTTTTTTAAAAGATTTTATTTATTTCAGAGAGTGAGAGAGAGCATGAGATGGGGGAGGGTCAATGGGAGAGGCAGACTTCCCACTGGGCAGGGAGTTTAATGTGGGGCTTGATACCAGGACTCCAGAATCATGACCTGAGCCAAAACCAAATGATTAACTAACTGAGCCACCAGGTACCCAATTTTTCTTCTTTTCCATGCACAAGGAATACACTCAAAGACTGATATTATATTAGCCCACAAGAAAGTCATTATTAAATTTCAAAAGAAAAAAATAACATAAGCTGCATTTCTGACCATAATGAGATTAATGTCAAAATTAGAAATACAGCAAAACAAAAAACAAACAACAATTTCAAGAAAGGCCTTCCACATGGAAATTTTAAAAACAGGCTAATGGGTCAAAAAGTAACATAAAGTGAGATTGCAATTGGCAGATGGAGATGTAGTAGGATTCTAAACTAGCCTGGTCCAATGAATACAACTAGATAACTATCAAATCATCCTAAATACTGACCTAAATGACCTAAAATGACCTAAAAAACTGACAGAACAAACTTCACAACTAAAGGTAGATAAGAGGCCACATCAAAGAAAGTAGGAAGTATGGAGATGTAGCTTGGGAGAGAAAGGATCATGGTCGCCGAGGTGGGGAGGGAGTTGCAAGTATAGACAAAGGTGTGAATTAGACTAGCACACAGAGGAGCAACGGAGAAAACGAATCCCCAACAACTGGCTTGGAAAGCAAGAGGGTCTAAACTTCATGAGTTCTTGCAACCAGCAGGGGTTAAAGCCTGGAGTTATAAAGGTCAGCAGGTGTGTCTGAGATAGAACTCAGAGAGCATTCCACTGCTCCTGGAGAGAAGAAAGGAAAACAACTCCCAAACTTATAGCATGGAAACAGCAATCTGAAGAGTGCCTGGGGCACATAGTGGGAGATTATTGGCTCATCTTGGAATAATGTCCCAAAGAGACAGCTTCAAGGAGAGAGTCCTCCAGTAACAAAAGAACTGGCAGGCAACATTTTCCTCATCTCCCCCTCAGTATAAGCAGAGGGCCACCCATAGGAACCAACACAGTGCAGACACTCACTCCCTAACTTGCTTATGCCAACTCCTGCCCCCACCCCCACCCCACACACATACTCTAGTAGAACTGCCCCCTCCCAGTCATGCTTGCCTCAGTCCCAGTATAGTGGGCCCTCTCCCCCAGAAACTGGCCCAAACTCCTGCTCACACCACATCTCCCCACTCAAGAATTTTGCAGAGCCTCTGTTCCAGCAATGGTGGCAACAGGTCTCACCTAACAGACCAGAGCACACCTAATTAAAACATACCACTTCCAGGCCAGGGACCAAACACTGTCAACAACAGGCAGAGAGAGCCTCTGCAGATGAATGGCCTGAAGGATAAAGTGACCAGAACAAAACAGCAGAACATATGCAGCACATGTTTCAGAACACTCCCAGAAGTACCAGGCCCTGGCGAACTGAGGACACTACAAGACAGGACACTACCAGAGCTCTTCTTCATAAAGCCACTACTCTCAAAAACAGGAGATGTAGTCAGCTTTCCTAGCACATAGAAATAGGCACAGAGACTGAGACCAAATGAGAAGACATTTGGGACATTTATCCCAAATGAAAGAATAGGTCAAGGTCATGGCCAAAGATCTAAGCAAAACAGGTATTATTTACATGCCTGATAGAGAATTTAAAGTTATGATCACAGAAGATACTCTCTGCACTTGAGAAAAGATACTCTCTGCACATGGAAGACATGATTGACACCCTTAATAAAGAAAATAGGAATAGAGAAAATGAATAACAAAGAGAAAAGGAATAACACAGCAGAGATAAAGAGTTCAATAAGTGAAATCAGAAACACACCTGATTGAATGAACAGCAGGCAGGAAGAAGCAGAGGAATGAATTACTGACCAAGAAACAAAGGAATAGAAGGTAATCAAGCTGAACAAAAGAGAGAGAGGAAAACAAAAAAAGAATTGTGTAGAACTAGAATAAATTTAAATTTAGGGAACTCAGTGACACCATCAAACATGACACTCACATTATAGGAGTCCCAAAAGAAGAAAAGAGAGGAAAGGGGGCAGAGAGTTTATTAGACAAAATAATAGCTGAAAACTACCCTAATCTGGGGAAGGAAACAGACACCCAGATCCATGAGGCACAGAGAACCTCCATCAAAATCAACAAACAGAGACCCACACCAAGACATATTGTAATTAAATTGGCAAAATTTAATTAAAAAAAAAAACTAAAAAAAGAGAACTACAGGCCAATATCCCTGATGAACATAAATGCAAAAATCAACAAAATACTAGCAACCCAAATTCAACAATACATTTAAAAAGAAACCATTCAACACAATCAAGTGCGATTTACTCCTGGGTTCCAGGGTGGTTCATTATTCATAAATCAATCAACAAGATATACTACATTAATAAGAGAAAGGATAAGAACAATATGATCATTTCAATAGACACATGAAAAGCTTTTGAAAAAATACAACATTGATTCATGATAAAAACCTGCAATAAAGTAGGTTTAGAGGGAACATACATCAACAAAATGAAGACCATATATGAAAAACTCACAGCTAACATCACCCTTAATGGGGAAAAATTGAGGGCTTGTCTCCTAGGAATAAACAAGGATATCCACTCTCACCACTTTTACTCAACATAGTTCTAGAAGTCCTACCCACAGCAATCAGACAAGATAAAGGAATTAAAGGCATCAAAATCCATAAGGAAAATGTAAAATTTTCACTATTTGCAGATGACATGATATATAAAGAAAAAACAATATATTCCACTAAAAATACTGCTGGAACTGATAAACTAATTCAGTAAAGTCACAGTGCATGAAATCAATGTACAGAAGAAGTGTGTTGCATTTCTATATGCCAATAATAAAGCAGCAGAAAGAGAAATTAAGAAAAAATCCCATTTACCATTCCCTAAAAATAAGATACCTAGAAACAAACCTAACTGAAGAGGTGGAAGACATGTACTCTGAAAACTAGAAAACAGTGATAAGAGTAATTGAAGATGATACCAAAAAAATGGAAATACATTCCATGTTCATGGATTAGAAGAATGGATACTATTAAAATGTCTGTATTACCAAAAGCAGTCTACACATTCAATGCAATCCCTATCAAAATATCAACAATGTTTTTCATGGAACTAGAACAAACAATTCCAAAAATTTTTTTTAAAGATTTTATTTATTCACTTGACAGACAGAGCTCACAAGTAGGCAGAGAGGCAGGCAGAGAGAGATAGGTGGAAGCAGGCTCCCCACTGAGCAGAGAGCCCGATGCAGGGCTCCATCCCAGGACTCTGGGATCATGACCTGAGCCGAAGGCAGAGGCTTGACCCACTGAGCCACCCAGGTACCCCAACAATCCAAAATTTGTATGTGACCACAGAAGACCCCAGATAGCCAAAGCAATCTTGTAAAAAAAAAAAAAAAAAAAAAATAAAAAAAAAAAACAGAGCTAGAGTCATCACAATTGGACTTCAAGTTTTATTACAAAGCTGTAGTGATCAAGACAGTATGGCACAAAAAAAAAATAGACACATAGATCAATAGAACAGAATAGAAAACCCAGAAGTGAACCAACAACTATGTTCAATTAATCTCTGACAAAGGTAAAAGGAATATCCAATGGAAAAATGTCTCTTCAAAAAATAGTGCTGGGAAAACTGGACAGCAAACTACAGAAGAAAGAAACTGGACCACTTTCTTACATCATAGAGAAAAATAAATTCAAAATGGATAAAAGCTGTAAATGTGAGACCTGAAACTACAAAAATTCTGGAAGAACACAAGCAGTAACTTCTTAGACATTGGCCAGAGCAACATTTTTTTAAGATCTGTTTCCTGAGAAAGGAAAAAAAGCAAAAATAAACTATTGGGACTACATCAAAATAAAATGCTTCTGCACCGTGAAGGAAACAGTCAACAAAATTAAAAGGCAAAGTCCTGAACAGGAGATATTTGCAAAGGACATATCTGATAAAGGGTTAATGTTCAAAATATATAAAGAACTGATAGACCTCAATATCAAAAAAACAAATAATCCAATTAAAACATGGGCAGAAGACATGAACAGATATTTCTCCAAAGAAATCATACAGATAATGAACAGATACATGAAAATATGTTCATCACTTATCAGGGAAACACAAATCTGTAATGAGATATCACCTTACACCTGTAAAAATGGCTAACACCAACAACACAAAAAACAACAGGTATTGGAAAGGATGTGCAGAAAGGGAATTCTCCTGCTCTGCTGGTGGGACTGCAAACTGGTTTAGCCACTATGGAAAATAGTATGGAAGTTCCTCAAAAAAGCTAAAAATACAACTATCTTATGATCCAGGACTTACACTACTGGGTATTTCCCAAAAGAATGCAAAAATGCTATTTCAAAGGGATACATGCACCATAATGTTTATAATAACATTATTTACAATAGCCCAACTATGAAACCATCCCAAATGTCCATGAATTGATGCATGAATGAAAAAAAAGTGGTATACAATGGAATATTATTCAGTTTTAAAAAAGAATGAAACCTTGCCATTTCCAATGACATGAATGGAGCTAAAGAGTATAATACAAAGTGAATTAAATCAGACAAAGAAAAATACCATATGATTTCTAGAAAGTGGAATTTTTTTTTTAAGATTTTATTTATTTATTTGAGAGAGAGACAGTGAGAGAGAGCATGAGTGAGGAGAAGGTCAGAGAGAGAAGCAGACTCCCCGCGGAACTGGGAGTCCAATGCGGGACTCGATCCTGGGACTCCAGGATCATGACCTGAGCGGAAGGCAGCCGTCCAACCAACTGAGCCACCCAGGCGTCCCTAGAAAGTGGAATTTAATAAACAAAATAAATGAGCAATGGGAAAACAGAGAGAGAGAGATAAATTGAGACCCAGATTCTTAATTATATGGAATAACTTGATGGTTATCAGAGGGGTGTTTGGGTGGGGGAAGGGATGGGTTAAATAGGTAATGGGGATTAAAATATGCACTTCTGATAAGCACCAAGTGATGTACGGAATTGTTGAATCACTATATTGTACAACTGAAATTAAGATAATATTATATATTAATTAACTGGAATTAAAGTAAAAACTTAAAATGCCAAAAAAAAAAAGAAAAGAAACAAAGTGAAATTTCATAATTTCTTCAAAATAATGATAATAAAATAAAACGTATCTGATCTATGGGATTCAGTTAAAGTAGTGACTCAATAACTTTTCATGGGATTAAGTTAGCTAAATAGAAACAAACAAGCAAACAAAAAAAAGGTAACTCATGTGGTCCCCAAACCAGAACAATTAGCTAAACCAAAAGAAAGCAAGAGAAGATAATTGTATTAATAGCAAAAATTAACATTACAAAAAGGAAAGTATTGAAACTAACAAATAAATCAAAAACATGATTCTTTGAAAAGAAACAACCAAAAAATGCAAGTTAGTAGCCATCGTTTTTAAAAAGAGAGAAGAAGCAGAGATACAAAAGGAGAAGGTAGAAGAGCTATCAGAGCACAGAAAACCTTTTTTAAAAATTCATTAATAATTGTTGGGAGAAACTCTATGCAAATATACTTGAAAAACCTGAATAAGGTGGATGTATCCCTAGAAATATAATTTAACCATCACTGATTACGTTCAATAGAAAAATACTAAACTATCCAGTTTCCATAAAAGAAAAAGAGAATTTTCCAAATGTCTACTCAACAAAAAAGGAATCAGACCCAATGGCTTTTATGTGGTTATTCTAAAAAACATAAATATCAGGTAATTGATGACAACTGACCCAATTCAGAGCACTAGAGAAGAAATAAGCATTCTGAATTAAGTACTACAGACAAATCTCCCTTATGTATACTGAAACAAAAACCTACAAAAAGTACTGGGAAATAAAATCCAATGAAATGTTAACTGAATGATTCATTTTGACTCACATGTCTGCTTGGAATACAGAGGTAACTTAATATTACAAAATATATTAATATAATTTGCTAAATTAATAAAAAGAAAATCATATAATTTTCTACATTGAAGGCAAAGAAAGCATTTGACAAGATATTTTCATGATTGAAAACTAAACAAAAGAGTTAAAGATTTTAGGTCCAAGGTGGCAGTGCAGGAAATTCCTGAACTCACCTCACCCCATAGAAACACCAAATCTGTAGCTATATATAGATCCCTACCTTCTGAAAAAGTTCTCAAAACTGAGTGAGCTATTCTCCAGAACAAAGGATAAAAGGTCTGGTTGTGACAGCTAAGAGAGGCAGAATCATAGCCTTATACAAAACAAAACAAAACAAAACAAAACCACCCCTGGGGACACACATAGGGAGGGATCTCACCAAACAGGTGCTTCTCCAGGAAGAGTGAGGGATTGGTGCCCCACATTAGGCAATTTGGCTTGAACACATGGCTTAGATGTTGCTGATATGTAGGGGTACCAAAGTGCTAAAAGGAAATTAAGATTCCCATTTTGGAGGGTTCATATGTAGTTTTGTTTACCTTGAGATTCGGGGGGGAAAGCAGTTTGAAAAGCATCTAGATAATATGTGAGAAAGATTCTATTTGCTTATTTGGGGGCATCAGCTGGGAAGCCAAAGGACAACTGAGATGCTCTCCAAAGACAGGCACTGGCAGGCACCAGTGATGAACTCTAAGTATAGTCTGATAGCACAAGCAGGTGAACTTAGATTTGGCACCCTTCCACCACATTGCTGGAATGGGCAAGAGTGAATAGTTGCAGTACTTGCTGAGGCCAAAGAGCACAGGCAGTTGCAGCACTCTCCTGATCTTTGGCTGGGTTAGGTAAGCACAAAAGTTCATTGAGTCCTCTTGCTCACAGCCTAAGCTAGCATTCACCCACAGAAAATGCACTCTGCATCAGTGAACCAATGGGTATATTTATTCAGGACATTTTTCTATTGCCTTTCTGAAGTCAACAATTATTCCCTGTTCCCTACACTCTCCAACAGCCTTATAGACATACTTCATCCACAGAGGAGACACCCCAGGATGGCCTAGCCTGGGTAGCAAACAGAACTTTATGTCTATAACAATCAAAAAGACAGTTCTTTAAAAACAAAAACAAACAAACAAACAAACAAACAAAAAACAGTTCTTAGCAGGCCACCACCCTCAGGGCACTACACACAGACAGCATACTCAACACTATCTAGGTCTTCCTGTGAAAAAGTCCTATTTACTTAGCCTGGAAGTTCAGTGTAAGAGATGGGTTTCAGGTTTTCCAGACATCAAGAGTCTAGGGAGGCACCTGCAGGGAATGTAAGAAGAGAGACAACATCCTTGGCCTAACTACAGCTAGACGAAACTTCCCAGAAAGGAACTTATCCATTCATTCGGTGCTGACTTTTGCAACTGTCACCCAGGAGACACCTCCAGATGTCCTGGTCTGCAAGCCAGCAGAGATTATGATTGCAGCCCCACAGGATGGTATATATTTGCATACTTTAAAAGCAGCTGCCTGAAAGTCTGGTTTCCAATCAGCCTGAAACTAGGTGTTAAATGAGATTCCTCCCTTTGGATCACTGACAAGTCTTGGCAAACCCTAAACAATGGGGCATATCAAGAATAAATCAAGCAGTTTAGACAATCACAAAGGCTCAAAAGACAATCAAGAGCTAGGGCAAGATTAAATGAGAAGGACTATCATATACAAAGGCTACTCTTTCAAAACTGAGGGAGGCAGCTGTTTTGCCTAATACATAGAAACAAACACATGAAATCAAGTAAAATTAGGAAACATAAATATGTACCAAACAAAATAAAATGATATAACTTCAGCAAAAAAACTTAATGATACATATAGGTTATCTACCTAATAAAGAATTCAAAGTAATAGCCACAAAGTTGCTTGAATTTAAATTCAAGCAAATTCAATAAATTGCTTGAATTTATTCAAGAGAGAGTGAATAAATAAAGTGAAAACTTCAACAAAGAGACAGAAAACATAAAGTACCAAAGAGAACTCACAGAGCTGAAGCACATAACGACTGAACTGAAAAATAAACTAAAGGGGTTCAATAACAGACTGGATGAAGCAGAGCAAACCAGTAAGTTGGAAGATAAAGAAATGGAAATCACCTAAACAGAGCAGCTAAAAGAAATAATAATAATAATAATAATGATGATGATGATGAAGGTAATTAAGGAACATTAAGAACATCAGTAGAATAACATTCACATTATGGGGTTCCAGAATGAGAAGAGAAAAAAAAAAAAGGGTGGAAACATTATTCGAGGAAATAATGGTTGAGAACTTCCCATACCTAGGGAAGAAAACAGATATCCAGATCTAGGAAGTTCAGAAAAATGCCAAGAAGATGAACCTAAGGAGAACCACACCAAGACACATTACAATTAAAATGTCAAAAGTTACAAAGAATCTTAAAAGCATCAAGAGAAAAACAACTTGTTACATGTAAGGGAACTCCTTTAATACTATGAGCAGACTTTTCAGCAGAAATGTTTCAGACTGGAAGAGAGTGGCATGATATATCGAAAGTGCTGAAAGGAAAAAGATTCAACCAACAATAGTCTAGTTGGCAAGATTACCACTCAGAAGTGAAGGGGAGATCAAGAAAAACTGACAATATAAAAATAATAAGGGATTTTCACCCCCCCACTTACATAGATGAATAGAACATCCAGACAGAAAATCAATAAGGAAATGCCAGCCTTAAATGACACATTAGACCAGATGGACTTAATAGATTTTTAACTTAACTATTTTTCTTAATACAGAAACTTCCATCCAAAAGCAGCACAATATATTCTTTTCAGGTACAGATGGAACATTCTCCAAGATAGATGACATGTGAGGCCACAAAACAAGCTCATAAATTCTAGAAGACTGAAATAACATCAAACACATCTTCAGACTACATTGATACAAAACTAGAAATCATTATAAGAAGAAAACTGGATAGACTACCCATATGTAGAGATTAAACTATGGTACTGAACAACTACAGAAATATCAAAGAAGAAATTAAAAATATATACAGATAAATGAAAATAGCAGTATGATATAAAAAAACTATGAGATGTAGCAAAAGTAATTCTAAGAGGAGCATTCACAACAATATAGGCCTACCTCAAGAAACTACAAAAATATCAAATAAATAATTTAACTTTACACTAAAGAAACTAGAGAAAGGAATAAATGAAAAGCAAAGTTAGTAGGAGGAAATAATAAAGATCAGAGAAAAATAAATAAAACAGAGACTACAAAGACAGTAGCAAAGATCAACAAAATGAGAAAATTATAATTGATACCAAAGAAATACAAAGGATCATAAGAGACTACTATGAATAATTATATATATGAACAAATTGGACAACTGAAAAGAATGGATCAATTCCTAGAAATTCACAATCTTTCAAGACTGAATCATGAAGAAATTAAAAAAAAAACCTGAATAGAAAATTACTAGCAAGGAGATTGAATTAGTAATCAGAAATCTTTGAACAAACAAAACACCAGGACCACATGGCTTCACTGGTAAATTCTATCAGTCATTTAAAGAAGATTTAATAGCTATACTTCCCAGATTCTTCCAAAAAGTTGATGAGGAGGAAAGGTTTCAAACTCATTTTATGAGGCCAATATTACCCTAATAGCAAAACCAAAAAAGGATCTCACAAAAAAATAAAATTATAGGTCAACATCCTTGATGAACATAGATATAAAAATACTTACAAAATATTAACAATATGGTAACAATATAACAATATAACAACAATATATGGACTTTGACAATATATTAAAAGGATCATAAACCATGATCAAGTGGGATTTATTCCAGAGATGCAAGGATGGTCCAACATTTGCAAATCAATCAATGTGATATAGAACATTAACAAAATGAAAGATAAAAATCATACAACCATCTCAATAGATGGAGAAAAAGCATTTACAAAATTTATCGTCCATCTATGATAAAAATAAAATGTCTACAGGAAAAAAAAATATACCTCAAAATAATAAAGGCCAGATAAGACAAACTCAGAGCTAATATTATACTCAATGATGAAAAGATGCAAGTTTTTCCTCTAAGATCAGGAACAAGACAAGGATGCCGATTCTCACCAATTTTATTCAATACAGTACTGAAGGCCAAGCCATAGCAACTGGGCAAGCAAAAGAATAAAAGGAATAAAAACTGGAAAAGAAGTAAAACTGTCACTATTTGAAGATGACATGATACTATGTGGAAACCCTAAGCATTTCACCAAAAGACTGTTGCAACTAATAAATGAATTCACTAAAGTCGAAGAATATGAAGTTAATGTACAAAATCTATTACAGGGGTGTCTGGATGGCTCAGGGGGTTAAAGCCTCTGCCTTCGGCTCAGGTCATGATCTCACGGTCCTGGGATCGAGCCCCACATTGGGCTCTCTGCTTAGCAGGGGCCCTGCTTCCACCTCTCTCTCTCTGCCTGCCTCTCTGCCGACTTGTGATCTCTGTCAAATAAATAAACAAAATCTTAAAAAAAAGAAAAAATATATTACATTTTTATGCAATAATATATAACAAGCAGAAAGAGAAATTAAGAAAACATCCCATTTGCAATCAGATGAAAAATAATAAAAAACTAGGAATAAATTTAACCAAGGATGCTGAAAAACTTGTGCATGGGAAATTATTAGACATGGACGAAAAAAATTGAGGAAGGCACAAATAAATGGAAATATATTCCATGCTCATAGATTGGAGAAATTAGTGTTGTTAAAATGTCCGTACTACTCAAAACAATCCATAGATTCAATGTAATCCCTATCAAAATTCCAAAGCAATTTTTCACAGAACTAGAACAACCCATCCTAAAATTTGGAGCCACAAAGACCCCAAATATCCAAAATAATCCTGAGAAAGAACACAGCCAGAGATACCACAAAGCTATAGTAATCAGTACAGTACAGGACAGTAGTGGCATAAAAACAAACACATAGATGAATGGAACAGAATAGAGAAACCAGAAATAAACCCACACATGGTCACTTGATTCATGACAAAGGTGGCAAGAATGGGGACAAGACAATGGGGAAAAGACAGTCTCTTTAATAAATGGTGCCAGGAAAACAGGAGAGCAACATGAAAAAGAATGAAATTAGATCACTTTCTTATATCATATAAAACAATTAACTCAAAATGGATTAAAGACTTGAATACAGGGGCGCCTGGGTGGCTCAGTGGGTTAAAGCCTCTGCCTTTGGCTCAAGTCATGATCCCAGGGTCCTGGGATAGAGCCCCACATCGGGCTCTCTGCTCAGCGGGCAGCCTGCTTCCCTTCCTCTCTCTTTGCCTGCCTCTCTGCCTACTTGTGATCTCTGTCTGTCAAATAAATAAATAAAATCTTTAAAAAATAAATAAATAAAAGACTTGAATACAGGTACTGAAACCATAAACATCTAGAAGAAATCATAAGTAGTAAGCTCCTTGACATTGGTCTTAGTGATTTTTTTTTTTAAATCTGACTCCACAAGCAAGGAAAACAAAAGCTAAAATAAACAAATGGGACTATATCAAACTAGTAAGTTTCTGTACAATGAAGAAACCCATTTCTCCATACCCTTGCCAACACTTTTACATTGTTGGTGGAAATGCAAGCTAGTGCAGCCACTTTGGAAAACATTATGGTAGTTCCTCAAAAAGTTGAAAATACCCTACAACCCAGCACTAAACACTACTGGGTATTTACCCTAAAGATACAAAGGTAGTGACCTAAAGGGGCACATGCACCTGTATGTTTATAGCAACAATGTCCACAATAGCCAAACTATGGAAAGAACCTAGATGTCCATCAACAGATGAATGGATAAAGAATAAGTGATTATATATATATATATATATATATATATATATATTATGCAGCCATCAAAAAAAGAAATCTTGCCATTTGCAATGACATGGATGGAACTTGAGGGTATTATGCTAAATGAAATAGGTCAGTCAGAGAAAGACAATTATCATATGATCTCTCTGATATGAGGAATTTGAGACGCAGGGCAGGGGTTTGTGGGGGGAAGGGAGGGAAAAATGAAACAAGATGTGACTGGGTAGGGAGACAAACCATTAGAGACTCTTAATCACAGGAAACAAATGGAGGGTTGCTGGAGGGTTGGGGTGAGGGATAGGGTGGCTGGGTGATAGACATTGGGGAGGGTATGTGCTATGGTGAGTACTGTGAACTGTATAAAACTGTTGATTCACAGATCTGTACCCCTGAAGCAAATAATACATTATATGTTAAAAAAAAAAAGAAAGAAAAGAAAAAGAAACCCATCAACAAAACAAAAAGGCAACATATTGAATGGAAGAAGATATTTTCAAATCAGATATCCAATAAGGTAATAATATCCAAAATATATAAAGATCTCATACAGCTCAATAATGATAACAAAAATAGTAATTTAAAAAATAAGCAGAAAAAAATAGGTAGCGGATCTGAATAGACATTTTTCCAAAGAAGACACACATGAAGTGGAGAAAAGATGACACATGAAGAGATGCTCATTACAGCACTAACCATCAATGAAATGAAAACCAAATCACAATGGGATATCACCTTACACCTGTCAGAATGACCATTATCAAAAAGAGAAGAAATAACAAGTGTTTGTGAGGATGTGGAGAAAGGGAACCTTCATGCACTATTGATAGAAATGTAAATTGGTGCAGTCACTATGGAAAACAGTACAGAGCTTCCTCAAAAAGTTAAAAATAAATCTACTATATGATCTAGCAATTTCTCTCTGGGTATCTATACAAAAAATAAAACACTAATTTCAAAAGATATATGCAACCCTATGTTCACTGCAACATTATTTACAATAGTCAATACATGTAATCAATCAAAGTATCCATTGATGGATGAATGGATAAAGTGTCCATTGATGGAATATATATACTACTCAGCCATAAAATAAAGAAATCTTGTTATTTGTGACAACATGGAGGGACTTTGGGGGTATTATATTAAGTAAAATAAATCAAACAACGACAAATAGTGCATGATTTCACTTATATGTGGAATCTAAAAAAACAAAATCAGACTGGTAAGTACAGAGAAGAGATGCTAATTGTCAGAGGTAAGGGTTAGGAAGGCAAAAGGAATGAAGGGGATTAGGAAGTACAAACTTCTAGCTATAAAATAAACAATCATGGGGTTGTAAGGTATAGTTTGGGAAATATAGTTATTATTATTGTATTAGCTTTCTAAGGTGACAAATCATAACTAGACATTGTGTTGGCCATCTTGAAATGTAACAAATGTCAAATAAGTATGTTGTACACCTGAAACTAATACATGTCTATTATACCTCAATAAAAAATATCTTTAAAAAAGAGGAATAAGTTGATATTTCATTAACATAATGTGTGTATCTCAGCTCCAAAGCATATATTTTACTTGTGTAACAGTATTAAAAGTATCCGATAAAATCATGCACAAGACGGGTACCCACTATCTTCACCATTATTTAACACTGCTTTGCAAGAATTAGCCAAAGTATCTATTTGCAGATTCCTTGACTATGTACTTGGAAAATCCATAAATAACAACAAAAGATAATTTTAAGATTTGGAAAAATAGCAGGATATAAAATATAATGATATCAATTATCTTCAAATATAAGATAAATAATAAAATAATTTAAAAGGCACATTTCAATTAAAAAATGAATACATAGTCATAAATGCTAATAAGAAACTTCTAAAACACTCTTGAAAATCATAGAAGGTAGATTTAAACAACTAGAAACATATACCTAGATCCTGGAAAAGAGGACCTGATAATACAAAAATGTCAATTTTCCTTAATTTATAACTTCAGCCTGATACCAATATTGTCACTTGGTTTTTCCAGGTTTTAAAAAGTTAATTATGAATCTCAAATGAAAAAAAAAAAAAAAACAAGAATACTCAGTAAACCTCTAAAAAACAGGAATACAGTGTGTGTGTGTATGTGTATATGTTTGTGTGTGTTTTGTAAGGGATAATCATACCAACATTCAAACATATTTACTTTAAAACTTCTGTAATTATGTCATTCTTGAGATTGTTACTTGAAGAGGAGAACAGTCCAATGGAATAGAATAGGAAATCCAGACATAGACTTAATGAATATATAAACGTAATACATCATTAAAACAGACATCAAACAGTGGATCCATTATGCTATTGAATGTGGTTTGTTTTGCTTTAATTCACTGATATACATGTGATTACATTTTTTCTGTTCCATGGGAACATTTTTCTGGTCAGTGTTCTTCATAGGTAATGTTTACCTTCCTTCTTTCTTTCATTTCTCTTCCTTCCTTCCTTCCTCCCTTCCTCTTTCCCTCCCTCCCCTCTTTCCTTTCTCTCTTTTCTTCTCCATCTCTGTCTCTCTTTCTTTGTCCCTCATTTACACACACACACAAAACACACCTTCTCTATCTCCCTCTTTTTTCTATATTTGTATAGAATTCATGATTCATTTTGATTACTCTTGCTTTACATGTGAGGAATAAGTTATATTCATGCTTCAAACATGTATAAAGTTTTATTACTGATGATGAGTGTGAGATCTCTTCTCACACATCTGTCACTATGTTTCTTTTCTAACTTCTACCACCAATAGAGTTTATTATGAGCAAGTCTTAGCTTCATGATTCCTTGTTCAGCACCTACCTCCTACACTTGTGCTTTGAAACAAAGCAATTACAAACTCCTACCATCACCCTGAGAACCCCACTGCCATTGTTGCAAATAAGAAATACTGGTTCTGTACTGAGGGTATGTCAAGATTTAAATGTCTACTTGCGTGGCTTTTTATGAGAACTCTAGTCAAGAGTGTCAGTTCACTATAATGTATCAAAACATTATCATCATTGTTGACCATCATTGCTTTTGGAAGACCCAACTATTTTCTGTTTTGTGCTTTCAAGTATTTCTTAATTTCTTTTCAAAGATGAATTTAGTGTTAGTTCCAATTTTTTTTCTGTTTTTCATGATTTCCATATAATGAAGGGGAGGATGTTTATATTTACTTTATATTTTTTAAATAGAAATTCCCATTCCAAAAAATTTTTAAAGCACATATTAAAGTCCCTTATAATAATTTTAATCTCAAATTGAAAACAATATTCTTCTCAAGTCTGAGCTTCAGAAGAGGAAGGTATGGGCCATTTTATTATTTTCAAATGTGGCAATAAAGTTGTGCAAAGTACAAAAGGAGTCTTAAAAATAAGACCCACTAAAACCCTGGTCCTAATAAACTTAAAAATGTATACCATAACACTTCAGTAGCTTCATAGGTGGGAAAAAAAACATGAAGTGTTTCCATTATTTACCATAGCCAATTTTATCTGCATCAAGCCATATGGTTTGGAAAACTGGGAGTTCCAAAATAATCTAAAGTAAAATTTTAAAAAAGTACTATTGAAAACAGAGTAAATTGAAGAGTTTGTAAGCCATTCTAAGAAACAGATTTTTTTTTTCTTTTCTCTCCCCTTTTAAGAAATACTATACTAATATTTTAAAACAGTATGTATGGTATTTTTGCCACTTTCTGAAAATTTCTCCATTGTAGAAAATTTTTTTGCAAGGTTTGGACTCCATTATTGGTAACTTCTCTTCTTCTATAAGAAATTAGAAGCGTTTAATGTAAGGTACAGTTATTTTTAAATGTCAATTATAATTTTGAGGTTTCAAAATTATTATTCAACTATACCTATCAAAATAAACACTGCTGGGGAATCATTTGGAAAAGAGTATGAGGGAATCTAGTCAAAAATTACATACCAACTAACTAAAGATTAGTTTGGGAAATTCTTTTGATATCCACAGAAGAACTTAATATAAAAGCCAAAAAGCTTTATTTTTTAGAAAGATGTTACTTATTAATTTGACAGAGAGAGAGGGCATAATCAGGGGGAACAGCAGAAGGAGAGGGAGAAGCAGGCTCCCTGCTGAGCAGGGAACCAGTTGCAGGGTTTGATCCCAGGACCTCATGACTTGAGCCCAAGGCAGAGGCTTAACTGACTGAGCCACCCAGGCACCTGCAAAAAGCTTTATTTGATGCCATTTTTTAGTGTACAGATTTACATATACACTATAAAGTATCAAAGGTAACTTAAGGTACTTAAGGTACTTAAGTAAGGTAACTTAAGGTACTTAAGTATGGTTACTTAAAACATTATTTTAAGATTTGAAGCTTGAGTTAAATGCACTCCTTGGGCTTTTAATTTTGTTTAATGTTTTTGGATCATAGCTAAAATACATTATTTAAAATAATATGTTACTTTCCAAAAAAACTTGGATACATTCATAAAAGCCATTAACTAAAAACAACTAAAATACCAAAAATCTTAAAAAATATTTCTAATAATCAAGGAAAAGGTGATTTGCCCACATATTCCTTACGAAAACATGAAGAAACTAGATTCCTCATCATCTACTATAGAATTCCTTAAGTTGATAAGTCAAATTTATACAAAATTGATTAGTTTAGAAACAATCACTCCTGTAATTAGGATAGGTCAAGAAAAGTTTCTTTATAAATAATTTATCAGAAACTACTCTATAAAAACTTAGAAAAATGTCAAGCCAGGTGCAATCTTCTTAAACTATTCCTGTATAAATCAATTAATGTGCTTTATTTTGACACCTAGTGTCAGTATTTACCAAACCTAGATAGACAAGTCCATCCCTGCAGCATGCATTTGCAAATAAGTTTACTCATTAATGTTTAATTAAGACAGAGGAAAACTGTCCTTGATATTTTGCTGCAATTAGTGCTCTCTATACCCCACTGACTTCTCATGATGAATTACTTTTCAAATGAAAAGTGAAGTGATTAAAACTGGAGACACTCCATCTACTATGCATTGCCCATACCACATTTTAAAGAGGAAAACCAAATAACGCTATGCATTGTGAAAACACAAGTGAAATTATGTTATTGCCAATTTCAGCTGTGAAACTTGTTTTTGATTATGACTCCAAAGTGATATAACATCCCAATTTATTCCTATTAAATTAATAAAGCCATGACACTAGAGCTCTGGAAGTTTTAATTCAAACCCCTCAATCTAAAACATTTCATAAACAGTAAGTAAATTGTGAAGATCACAGTTTTCCAATGTTCTCATCATTTCACCTAAAGTTTTAACATTTCACTCTTTTGAAAGATCCCATAATCCATCTTGTGTAATATACTAATTTTATCAACCAACCAACCTAATCCAGCACTGCACAGTAACCACAACAACAAAACTTTAAGTCTGGAAAGATCAGTTGACTTACGCAATGTTAGACAACTTACAAATGATAGATTTAAAACTGTAATATAGTAGTTCTACCCCCAAATCTTTCTCCTCACTCTCTAGTCAAATTTTCATTGTATTCATTTTAGACTGGAAGAACAAATATAGTATTAAAAAATACTCATGAACTCTATGATCATTATATGCAGATATCATCCAGGTTGGAACATATTCTTTTTTTTATTTCTCATATGTGTTTTGTTTTGTTTGTTTGTATAAGAATGCTCATAGTAGCTTTATTCATAATAGCCAAAAACTGGAAACAGCCCAGGTGGTCATCAACAAGTAAATACATGAACAAATGATAGAGCCCTACACTCAGCAAGAAAAATGAATGAACCACTCATGTATGTAACAGCCTTGATAGATCTCTTAAACAATATCAAGTGAAAAAGTATGATATAAAAAATCAATGAACCCATTTATACAATATACTATCATAGGCAAAACTAATCTGAGTTGATAGAAATCAAACCAGTGCCTGCCTGTGGTGGGTTGTGTTTGACAGGAAAGTATAAGGAAACTTTTTTTAATTGATGTATACATTATTTATCTTGATTGGGGTGCTCATTACATTGGTGTGTACATTTGTCAAAACTCATCAAACTGTACAGCTAAAGTCTATGCATATCAGTGAATGTAAATTTTCACATTTAAAAAATTAAATTTAATTTTAAAAATTTACACAATTAAAAAATTGTGTGGTATTAAAAAATTAAAATTATTAATTATTTTAAAAAATAATTAAAATTATTACATAATTAGATTAATGTGTGGTATTTATCTTGTCTTGGATTCATTTAAAAAGTGAGATACTACTGTTGTTTTTTTAACAGACTTATTGAGGTATAAATAACATACAATAAGCCACCCACATTTAAAGTGTTCAATTTAATATACATTGACATATCACCATAATCAACAAAAATACACAATTATACAGCAACCAATGCTTACATTTGTTCTTGCTGAGAATTATTTTCTAATACAGAAAAAAAATCTGAAATTTCAGATCCATATCTCCAAATTCTCTGTAACATCAGAAGATCTGGCTAATCTAAGCATCCATCATCACATGGCTCCACATGGTAAGAGTTGAGTAACACTGGACCACATGAGTAGGTCATGCATTCTTCAATACTCCACATTGTTCAACAGTCCCTATTACATTCTAACACCGTAGCTTTGAATCTGTTATGACTTAATTTTGAGCCTGCCCTGTGGTTTTTCCAAGACTTCTCCTGCTTTTACTCATTTAATTTACTTTCCTGGTCCCTGATAGCTTCTGCCTTTGTAACTCCTGACATAACTACTCATGTGGCAAAACTACTAAAAGAGAAATGGTGATAAATTCAAAGACTTACACAGACACAAACACACATACACACAGAGATTTTAAAATTTGATAGCATGGAGCTGTTTACAATAGGATTAAAGGCCTATTTTTTGTATAAACTATGGACATATTGGATGACCATTAAAAATAATCTCCATAATATGCAAACTTAATTTGAATATATGTTAATTTTTCAAAATCATGAAACTAGCAAGATAGGATATGCTATCTTTACACAAAATTTCAGAAAAAAAGTCCATGATGCTAGGACCTGAGTAAAAGTTATGAATTAGTAACTTCCAATAATCAGTTCTCAATGGTACACTAATAATGGATCAGATTAAAGCCATGGGCCAGGAAATATCCATTGATAAGGATATAGTGTGGAGAAAAGAGCTGAACTGTCTAAACAGACCAGAATTACTGTCAAGCAAGAAGAAAGTAAGGTGTAGGGTTAGGCCAGTCTGGTTGGAGCAGAAAAACTAGGTTATACTGAAATTAGTAGACTAGTTCAAGTAGAGATTGAAGATCAGGAATTTGTAACTCTTCTAAAATAGGAGCTTATGTGTTATGGTTACTGAATATGAATGGAAGATACTTTCTATTGTTTTTTATCTGCACAAAAAATGCTATTGTATTGAGAAAATAATTTCTTCTACCCTCCTTCATATGCTAAATTTCTCCCTCTCATCAAGCGGGAAAAAGGTACTTAAGTTCTGACAATGGCTACTGTTAAGTCTAAACTACAACATGATCTTAAATAACCAAGACAGGAAAAACCTATGAAGAGTTCAGAAACACACTGAGGAAATATGAGTAGACTTTAATACTGGTCTCACTATTAGGTGCTGGTTATGATAACAATTCAAAGACCCTGAGCTATCAAGTAGGCTTACTGACGGAGGACTCTTATCAGAGCCCCTGCTGTTAGTTCTGACAGATTTACCACACCTGGCTGCGCATGGCAACACTTGTACCCACTCAAGTGTGTAAGAAGTGTCTAGTGCTGAGCCATTGAGAATTCGCCTTGGTAATGTTTTAATTGCAGCATTACCTCAAACCAAAGAAATTAAGCCTGATAGAAAAGTTGTCCACATCATTATTGCTGCTTTCTCTGATGCAAAGAATCATTTTATTTGAAAGTATATTTTTGACACTCTCATTACATGTGAAAATGTTGAGAATGCCTTTTGGATTGTTCAGATCCATTCATAGATAAGATTGTTCTTCTTCACATTAAGGAACTAAACATCCATACATTTTATTAAAGATTAGATAACACCCAAAACAGAAAATATTCATGGGCATTTTTCATACACCTGAGAAACCAAAACAAAATGTTTAAGGGAAAAGGTCAGAACCTTGAAAACAAGTAACAGTAATAACCAGAAATTTTGGCAGCGAGTCTCAGCTAAATTCAAGATACAAAATTTTGTAACTGTGTCATGTAATCCCTCCTTTTAAAGTTAGATTACAGAATAATAACATTTTAGGCCTTTAGCATCCTTCATAATTCAGTTTATTATTGAGAAAAGAAAGATCTACTTAAAAAATGGACTTTCAATTTAAAAGATCCAATTTTGAATCTGAGTTCCTCCAGGATATTTCATACTTCTGAACTACCAGAATAATGATCCAGATACTTCCGATACTTTCCTCCAGCTCTTCCTGGATATTTCATACTTCTGAACTACTAGAATAATGATCCTATTTTTCAGACACTTTGAGAAGACTAAATAAAATCATGTGTATAGACCACTTATCACTCAAGTATGTATAATCAAAGTTCAGTATATACTCCAAAAATACTATTGTATGTAAATACATATTATGTACAAATTATGTAAAAATATAAAATTTGCAATTTATTCATTTAGATGTTTCAAACATGTAGGTTTATGTGCATGTTTATATATAAATGCATAATTTACTTCTTTAAATTAGCTGCTTTACTGGAAATCAAATAAATGCACAAAATTGTTGTTTATAATCTGGTAATAATCACATATATCACATGTGTGCATATATATGTGACCATGATACAATTTATGATTTTGCTCCAAAATAAGATTTAAGCTACAGCTAAAATTACACCTATGAAGCCAATAATTAATCTAACTCTTAAAAAGACAGAAGAGGATCACTAAGAAGTGGAAATATAATCCTAAACATCACTTTTGAAACTATCTGGAGAGTTGCTGATAGCCCAGAATTATCTATAAAGTCCATCACCTTTTGATTCAGGTGAATTTGTTGGTGTTTTTAATGGCAGGATTTTAATGGACACTTTGCTCTTCATCAGAGGTTACAAAGGACTCTAACTTAATCTCAGTTTCAGCTTCTATGTAAGATGACCATTTTTAGAAGAATCCATTAGTATACATCAAAGTGAGTTTTTTATATGCCACCTGACTATATACACATTACTACACTGTGGCATTATGTATTGAATGTACCCTTCAACTTGAATAAAAACCCATCCATGTGATTGCATAAATGTAGAAAATAAATTTTAAAAATAGGTAGAAATGTTTTTTCTTTTTAAACAAATTTGGAAATAATTTGAAAGTCTTGGACTTACTTGGAAGTAAATTTTGGCTCCATTCAAAGAAATGGGAATTCCTATGCAAGGCAATCATCTATTCCACATATCTAGTCAATATTTTAGTTACCTACTACACCCCACCCCATGGAACTGCTTGGTCTCAATTCAATACTTTATTGTGATATAATAAGAATATATAAACTAATACAAAATTCGTCTTACAAATGTCATTCTTTTTTCCTACTGCAATATTTAGGTTGTCTTACTATAATTGATTCAATTTCTCTTTCTATGATAGTTAATAAAAAGCTTTGAGCAAGGGGACACCTGGATGGCTTAGTTAGTTAAGCATGTGTCTTCAGCTCAGGTCATGACGCCAGGATCCTGGCATTGAGTCCCACATTAGGATCCTTGTTCAGCAGGGAGCCTGCTTCTCCCTCTGTTTGCCACTCCCCACTGCTTGAGCTCTCTCTCTCTTCGGCAATAAATAAATAAAATCTTTTAAAAAAATTTTTTTAAAAGCTTTGAGCAAAGATTATGAACCATCTTCACAATACTGAAGTAGTTTATGTTTTATATTTAATTATCTGCTTTATTCTTGAGTTCATTTTTAAATGTATATTTATTTTTATTTTTTAAACCTATTTTTGATTTATTGCATTTTGCTATAGTTTATGTCTTTGTAATTAGTAAAAAACCCTTTCTAAAATAAGGTAGACTATAAATAAATGATTTAATATACTTCATGGCAGACAGATCCTTTGATAATACAGCCTCAACTTCTCTCTTTAGCTTTATCTTTCACTAGTCTTCTGATGCATTATTTCCCTATCGACACTGATTTTTAAAACCACTTTATTGAGGTATGATTGACATACAAAATTTCTATATGCATGAATACAACTTGAAGAATATAGAGATAAGTATGCACTCATGAAACCATCACCATAATCTATGACATAAAAACAGCCATCACGGGCTGCCTGGGTGGCTCAGTGGGTTAAGCCTCTGCCTTCAGCTCAGGTCATGATCTCAAGGGTCCTGGGATCGAGTCCCACATCAGGCTCTCTGCTAGGCAGGGAGCCTGTTTCCTCCTCTCTCTCTCTCTCTCTCTCTCTCTGTCTCTCTCTCTCTCTCTCCACTTGTGATCTCTCTCTGTCAAATAAATAAAAAAAAAAAAACAGCCATTACCTCCAAACATTTTTCCATGCCCTCTTTATGTATTATTATTATTGGTAATAAAACATTTAACATAAAATCTATTTTTTCTTAGAGTTCTCTGGATACATTATTTGACAATGCTAAGCCTCACCTTACAACAGCTTTCCATAGTCATTTTCTTATGAATGATATGCATAAGTCTGAACTGAAAAGTTATTCTTTCATGACTCTTACAATGAATTAATGAAAGTATGCAGCTGGGATAGTGTCTCTGAAAGTAAAGGATATACTCATTTACTTTGCCTTTTCTTTGATTTAATCATAAATTCAGAATTCATAAGATTAAAATCTTAATATAGAAAAAGTAAATGTTACATTTCAAAGAAACTTGATTAGATTTTTAAATATGGTAATGTATTAGAGGATGAAAATCTAAGAAATGACTCTAAGTTCCAAGATGTAGGTTCGTTCTCTCTACTAGTGCATAGTAATTTTATTACTACTATGCATTTTTAACAAATTTTCCATCTCAGATATATTTTGATTAATTTAATAAATTATACTTAAAAGGCCAATTCAACTTTTAAGTTATTCTGGAACAGTTTTACAGCTATATTACCTGAAGGTAGGTAAACTTAAAGTCATTTGCTAGGCTGAGATTTGTAGTATGTGTGGATTGGCCAAACTGACTTATAAAACACTATTTGTGTAACCAATTTAAATAAGAGTAAGCTTCTCAGGGAGACTAAAGGGAAAAGAAATGTGGGGTAAGTCAACCTCCTGAGTTTTTTAGGTTCTAGTGTACCCTACAGATGTACTTAATATCCTGGAGCTCTCCTAGGGTGTACTTCTAATAGAAGTTGATTTTGTTCTGTACTACTTTCAAAAGTAAAAGAAAACTGGAACCCAAGTGCTCTGTTGAGAGGAAGGCATTTCTTATTTGAGTTCTGACTTGCTTATGTGGTTTGTTTGCTTTATTTATTTATTTATGGTCAGGATCACAAGTAGAAGGTATTGGCCCTTTGAAGAATGAACGCTGCTGTCATCCTCCATTTCCTATGAGATGTCACAGCTGTGACAAGGAAGGGTTTATAATGGCACAGTTCGGTGCCTTCATAATTTATTCTCTCTGATTTTATGCTCTTTTAGTCTCCTGCTCAACCATCCACTAACAAGTGGTGATATTAGCCAATAAATCAAAGACGTCTGCTTGTCACCGCCAGATGCTTGGCCACATCGCAGCCGATTATGAGACGTACAAAAGGACAATTTCATGTAGGGAGCTCAGCAGAGGTGTTCTACTGATATTCTGTTTGATAGGAAACCAGCGTGATGTGAATGTAGTAAAATTCAATAACTTCTGTGCCTTATAGCAATGAAGAACTAAGTTGAAATAAAACTGGGAAGTAAATTAGGTCCTCAGCTTTATTACTATTCCTTTTATGATCCTAAATCTCTTCCTTTATCACTTCAATACAGGTTAGAGAAAGAAGAAATATTTTAATGTACTCAGTTTATTTTGCTGGGTCTAAGAGTTTATCTTCTTTTTTAAAAAGCATCAAGTAAACCATTTATATCGATCTATTAAAATGTCTATTAAAACATACTTTAAAGAAATATAATGATAGCATAGTAATATTTACATGAATATTAGTCATTGTACAAAAAGAACATCATCTTATTTTCTCTTTACCACTAAAAGCTGTTACCAACAAATTAAAATCATCCACTAGGTATTAATTTCTTGTATTTCCCTTTATTTGTCTCATTATTCAAATTACTAATCCCCCACAAAGTACATGCACCCTTCCTGTGGTATTAATAAAAGCAACAACAGCAGTCTGAATTTATAGGTTTCAAATGACTATGCAAGGTCATTTTATGAAATGTTCCATAACAAAACATTGATTTTTTTAAAAAAAGACAAGAACAACTTCATATTTTTCCTTTAAATAAAGTTAGATAGTATAAGTTTTCTTTTACTAAAGAAATTACTAAGTTTTTCTTCCCTGAAAAGTTTATCATATTTATATGTCAAATACATGACCAGATTGTTGATTTAGTATTTACTATATTGACAATTTATTATAGAGCAATCAGATCTCATGTTGTAAATCAAACTTTATGTTAAGGTACAAAAAGACATAAATAATTAACCTTAGTTTTTAGTTAGTGTAGCTGTGCTGTATCTTATGACCATCTTATTTTTTCATGTCTTCCTTTAACTTTCTAGAAGTCCTGAAAGTGCCCCCATAGTGCCCCAATTTGTTACCAACTCTCAGAGGCTAAAAAAAACATGTTTATTACTTTAGCTTTTTCTTATATTTCCTTATGTTAGAGATGTTTTGAATTACTTTTTTCAAATACTATAGTCTTCTAAATCTCCTTGGGATAATAATTTTCACTTTCCAAAGAAAGAATGTCAGGAAAAATATAAGAACTTTTAAAGTAAAATGATTTTTGTATATATTTAAATAATAAACAGGTATTTCACAAATCCACTCAAACTACTGATACTTTATTGATGTTGTTATTGCTTTGTTAGTGCTGTTGTGTTGTTGTTATTTATACTATGACTTCTACATTGATATTTCATTTGATGGTTTTATTTCTCTCCAGCCAATAGGAATTCAAAGTTACCATCTATTTAAAAAGCTCTCGACAGAGAAGATAATTCACTTGTAAGTATGTGTGTGAAGTCCTTTTTCATTTCTCTGAGATACAGAATTATTAATTATTATTAGGTATTTAACTATCAGTTTCCATTATGCAAAGTTTTCATAACTATCCTTTTATGACTCACATTTCCATGAAAAATAAGAGCAAATTTCCACTTATATGAAGCACAAGAAACCAAGGAGCACACTAAAAATATACTGAATAACAAAAAAAGAAAGAAAATAGAAACCTCAGAAATATTATGAAGATGATGAATTATAACACAGATGCTTTGGCTTCTGCATGACCACCATATAGAACAGGAAGCCTGCTTTCATCTAAAGAAGTGTGTCAGTTTTTTTCTGCCCTGCAGTAAAATGATAAGAAATGACTTAAAATGTAAAATACTATGAAAACAGAAAATGATAAGATGATTACAGATTTGCTCAGAATTTATTTTTGACGAGACACTCTTAACATTAAGTTTGTCTAGCTAAAGCAACACATGAGTTTAAGTGGATGTGACTGAGTTATTTGAAATCAATGAAAAATAGTAAGTGTTTTTTTGTCTGTTTTCATTTGTTTGTTTCAGTATCAAGAACTTGGTAAAGCCAGAATAATTTAGAATGAGTGCACCACAAAACTAACAATATCCATTCAAACTATTGCTCTCATCTTTCCATTATTTACTCTTTGCTTTTGTAATATACTTTATCTGTAGCTTCTTGGTATGGGATTGGGTGAAAAGGTTTGGTCACTTACTATCTTGAAGGTATACTCAGAGATGAAATCTATAAAACTGTCTGTAACAACTTATGATAAATAAGAGCTCTGGTTTACTCTACAACTTTTATGGAGCATACATATGTATCTTTATTTCATTTTTAGTCCCTATGTAGATGGCAGATATCAGCACTGAAAGTACCATTATAAATCAATATAACAGGCAATCTGATTCTTCCCATTGGCATGAAAGGGTACTGAACCATACTGTCCTAGGCCCAAGTACAGGTTGCCAATCCAGGAGATGCTTTTGTAGTTTCAAACAGTATCCTACACAGGAAAAGTTCCCTTATAAAATGAGATAGGAGGAAACTGCAGATATCCTTTACACACAGTAAGGAAAAACAAGTTCTTTGCATTTTTTTCTTCCATGATTTTTAAAATCCCTTGAAATTGAACCAAACTACCATTCCAGCAATATTCCCTGCCATTACACTATGGATCATGAATTTCTTCTTGATTTTCTTCTCAGAGTTTCACTCAAAGAATTGTCTATAAACATGTCATTTTAATCATAGCTCAACAGCACAAATGACCTCATCTGAATTCCAGGCTTTACATACCATGACTCAAGAGCAAAGACCCAGTGAAAATGTTCTTCATCTTCCCACCCCCATGACTCCCTGCTTCTGAATGTCTGTAACTCATATTGTCTATATAATAGATTTGTCACCTATCAGATCTTTTATGTAGCATTCTGATTAGAAATGTGAACTGAGGGGCGCCTGGTGGCTCAGTGGGTTAAGCCGCTGCCTTCAGCTCAGGTCATGATCTCAGGGTCCTGGGATCGAGCCCCGCATCGGGCTCTTTGCTCAGCAGGGAGCCTGCTTCCTCCTCTCTCTCTGACTGCCTCTCTGCCTGCTTGTGATCTCTCTCTGTCAAATAAATAAATAAAATCTTTCAAAAAAAAAAAAAAAAGAAATGTGAACTGAGCCAAGTTATTTATGCTCTCTCTGCTTCATTTTGTTTATAATTGAAATGAAAGTAATAATAATATATACTTCAGATGCTGAGGTTGAGACTAGATGAGCTAATAAATGTAAAATGCTAAAGGAGAGCTGTATGCATTAAAAAAAAACTGCTGAATAAATAAGAGTTGTTGTTATTATAGGTACCACATATTTTTTTTCCTAGACCATTTTTAAGAATATATTAAAAATAGCCAGATTATTTCCCTATTAACATACTAAAGCATATTTAAGACTGAATGTACTATTTAACTTTTGATTTATGTCAGTACAAGAGCCATTAATTTTTATGTATCTGATAAACAAATGATATACACCAAAAATTAAACAAATTTATATGTTCACACAAGCTTTACTGAACACTAAAGTTGCAAAAAATATCATCTGGGAAACTACAGTGATTTAATTGCAAATGCACCAATAATTATATTGAAAGATTTTAGGTTACACAATTCATCATGTGAGAAAAATCAAGTAAATATGATAAATATTACTGACATCATTTGACTAGCATGATATATTTGAGCTATAAAATTTGAAACCATTTGATTGGAAAAAGTGTGAAACTTTAAAAAAAAAATTGAGAATATATACACCTTGCAATAATCTATTTCTGGGCATTGCCTTAAAGTAGATTTTAGTCCTTGAACCCCACAACCATGAAAGATATCACAACTTCCCTGGAGTAGTTATTTGTAGAATGATTCGATTAATGTTTATCTATCATACTCAAGTATAAGCTATTTGAGAGTCAAAGAAGAGTCATTTGTTTATCCATTTGTTTAGTATTCACTCATGTAGTCAACCATTTGCCTCCAATGTATCCCTACCATTTCACTGAGTACTCAATATTTTTAAAATGAATGATGAATTTCCTCATTCTTTTTCGTCTGTTGAATGGTGGTGAAAAAGTAAATAGTCTCTCAGCTCCATAGTTTTAAAATATTATGATAGCACACCATTTAAACTGTATCACCAATGATGCACATAGAAGAAAAACAGAAATTCTTCTACACCCTTGAATTATTTCCTTAAAACCATACTCCACATTCCATGAGGAGATTGATGTGAGTTTCTCCATTCCACTGAGGCAGATAAAGGTGGAACTAGTTTACTATATGGATTAATATCATTTTCAACTATAGAATGAAACGTTTCATAATCATATCTGTTTCCATTAAAATAATATCAGTCATGTGATATTCATTCTTGAGTGCCAAAACCATTCTAGGTAGTTTATTTACTTAAGTTAACTCATTTAATTCTTACAGTTAGTCTCTTATGTTGGAATAGTAACATCCAATTAAAAAATGAGGATACAGTATGAAAGAGAACTTGTCCATGACTTGCACTGTCAATAACAACCAAGATTTTAAACCAACCTGCTTTGGAGGCAAAATCACGCTCATTCTATATTTTAAACATCTCCAATATTAACTGTGAATGAGTCCACATTAAGAAAGCTTTGCTTTGGGGCATCTGGGTGGCTCAGATTGTTAAGCATCTGCCTTCGGCTCAGGTCATGATCTCAGGGTCCTGGGATTAAGCCCCATATCAGGTTCCCTGCTCTTTGGGGAGCCTACTTCTCCCTCTGCCTCTTTCTCTCTCTCTCATGAATAAATAAACAAAATCTTCAAAAAAAAAAAAAAAAGAAGAAGAAGAAGAAAAGGAATTTTTGCTTTGGTATTATACTACAGATCTCCATGATTCGCTCTCTCTAAATAAATACCCACTACCAACAGTCTAAAAAAAAAAAAAAAAAAAAAACAACTTGGGCCCTGGAACAAATATTTAACATGTTTTGCTTTCTGAACTGCACTTCTAAAAATAAAATAATCATTATTCAATGATAATAAACAGAAGGAGAAATTTTTTCTTGAAAAGTAGTTAGAGCAGGAAGTGATTCAAAAGGGCAGCACAGGAAAACCTTAAACTCCCTTCCTCCCATGTACACACCAAATATACAGCTACATATGAACAATTCTCTCTGAAAAAGACCAAAAAACAAGTGAATAGCTCCTCCATAACACAGAATAAAAAATCCACAATGAGATGGGTATGAGTGGGAGAGATGAAGTTTGGTGAAAAGCATGGTGACCCACAAGTGGGAGTAATCTCACAAATATAGAGTGTGTCCTTGATGAGTGAGGAGTTTGAACCTCACATTAAGCACCTAAACACTCAAACCCACACTAGAGAGCTCCTAAAACACCTGGTTTTGAAAAACCAACAGGGCTTATGTCCAGGAGACCCAAAGGACTATATGAAACTGAGACTACACATTTAAAAGGTCTCACACACAGTTTCACTCATCCCAGGACCCAGCACAAAAACAGCAGATATTAAAGCACCTAGAACATATGTGAAGAAGATTCACTGGCTAATCTTAAAGTATCTGCCAAAGAGAAAGTGGCCTATTGGAACTCTGTCCAGGGATAGAGGTGGTGATGGGCATCATTTGTGCACTGTCCTTCCTTGTAGGCACCAGTGCTGGTAGGCACAACTTTTGTACTTTCCCTCTACCCTGGTAGCAATATTTATCTCATGCCACTGCTTTCCTGTGGTCCATCCCTACTAAACCTGGTGGGCTGGTGTATCCTTCCCCTGTGCCCCCACCCCCGGCCACACCCTGATAAACCCCACAGACAGATGCTCTCCTGAAGGCCTTCTTTACCCAATCCAGGTGATAGACACGCCTTGGCTTGGCACTCTCCAACGCCCACCCCACTAAAGCAGGTAGGTAGCCATGCCCTGCATTCCCCATGATCCTACCCAAGCTGACACAGGCCACATAGAGAATTCCCCCTGGTGGCAAGGAGATCTTGTGTTTCTGGGCCTAATATAAGTGAAACAATCAAAGAGAGTTTTTGGCAGGGTACCATATCCAGGGAACTGCACTGACAACCAAGAGAAGTAAATTCAAGTCTTTTTACAGGAGGCTGGGGGGGAGGAGGGGGACAAAACAAAACAACCTCATTTTTTGTCCTGGAGCTTCTAACCTAAGGGACATGCTTTAGGTTGAGAACCTAGCTAGAGACTATGAAGGTGATGTCAGGGAATGTAGGCTGGAAAAAGCCATCTTTTCACTTTCCTTTGGCAGTACTACAGCTTACCAGTATCTTCCAGAAAGGAATGAAGTTAATTAATTAATTAATACATTTATATTCATATATACATACATAAGAGGAACACTAAGAGATCTATATATGCATACAGCATTGATTTTACAACTGTCACCCAGGGGATACCTCTAGATTGGCTGGAGATGAGGCCAGTGGAGCTTAGAATTGTGGTCCCACAGGACTGTATATATTTATATACTTTAAAAGCCACTGCCTGAAGGTCTGATTTCCAGTCAGCTTCAAACGGGCTGAATGAGACCCCTCACTTTGGAAAATTCAAAGGTCTTGACACACCCTCACAACTGGGATCTATCAAGAATAAATCTGCTTGCTTAGAGAATCACAAAGGTGTGAGAGACTACTAAGAACAAAGGTAAGATTGAACAATAAGTTTGATCTACACAAAGCAGTTCTTCTACAGTGGTAGTTGTTTTCCCTAATACAAAAAAAAAAAAAAAAAAAAAGGCAAAATGAGAAAAGAGAAGAATATGTTCCGAAGTAAAGGGCCATATAAAGCACCAGATAAAAATTTTCATGAAATGGGGCACCTGGTTGGCTCAGTCATTAAATGTCTGCCTTTGGCTCAGGTCACGAACTCAGGGTCCTGAGATAGAGCCCAGCATTGGGCCCCCTGCTCAGTAGGAAGCCTGCTTCTCCCTCTCCAACTCTTCTTGCTTGTGTTCCCTCCCTTGCTGTGTCTCTCTCTGTCAAATAAATAAATAAAATCTTTAAAAAAAATTCATGAAAGAGAAATAAGTAATTTACTTGATAAAGAGTTCAAACTGATGGTCAGTAAGATGTTCACTGATCTCAGAGGAAATATATATGAACACAGAAAGAACTTCAACAAAGAAAATATATAAAAAGTACAAACAAAAGTCAAAGAGCTAAAGAATATATTTACTAAACTGAAAAACAAAACAAAACAAAAAACACTACAGGTGTCCAGCAGTATACTAGATGAAGTAGAAGAAAAAATCAGTGACATACAAGACAGAGCAGTGGAACTCAACCAATAGAGAAACAAAAAGAAAAAAAAAAATTTAAGTGAAGAATAGTTTAAGGGACCTATGGGACAGCATCAAGTGAAAAAATATTCACATAATAGAAATCCCAGAAAGAGAAGAGAGATGAAAACAGACAGCAAATTTACTTTAAAAAATAATGGCACCAGGGTGCCTGGGTGGCTCAGTGGGTTGAGGCCTCTGCCTTTGGCTCAGGTCGTGATCCCGGGGTCCTGGGATCGGGCCCCGCGTCGGGCTCTCTACTTGGCAGGGAGCCTGCTTCCTCCTCTCTCTCTGCCTGCCTCTCTGCTTACTTGTGATCTCTGTCTGTCAAATGAATAAATGAAATCTTTAAAATAATAATAATAATAATAATAATAGTGGCACCAATCTTCCCTAACTTGGGGAAGAAAAAAACACCCAAATCCAGGAAGCCCAGAAAATTCCAAAAAAGATGATCCCTAAGAAATCCACAGGAAGACACATTTTAAGTGAAATGTCAAAAGCTAAAAATAGAGACTCCTAACAGCAACCAGAGAAACACAACTTATGTACAAGAGAAATTCCCTAAGACTAACAGCAAATTTTTCAGCAGAAATTCTGCAGACCAAAAAAAAAAAAAAAATGGCATGATGTATTCAAAGTGCTAAAAGCACTGAGCTGAAACCAAGAGTTGGATGTTTAACCAAATGAGCCACCCAAAAGCCCCAGGAAACACCAACTTTAAACAACACATTAGACCAGATGGATTTAACACATTTATGTAGAACATTCCATCCATAATAGCAGAATATACTTGTTCTCAAGTGCACATGGAACATTCCCCAGGATAGATTATGTAAGGCCACAAGTCTCAATAAATTTAGGACACGCGAAACCCTATCAATCATCTTTTTAGAGCACAATGGTTAAAAACAAACAAACAAACAAACAAACAAAAAACTGGAAATTAATCAGGAAAATAACATTGGAAGAAATTACAAATATGTTAGGATTAAAAAATACCACTGAGCAATCAATAGATCAATTAAGATATCAAAAGAAACATTTAAAATAAATACCTTAAGACAAATGAAATTGAAAACACAAGATACTCAAATCAATGGGAAGTAGGAATTCAAAGAGCGAAGGTCATAGTAAAACAGACCTACCTCAGAAACCACAAAAATCTCAAATAAACAATCTAAGTTTACACCTAAAGAAACTAGAAAATAAGAAACAAATGAAGCCCTAAGTTAATAATAGAAAGATCAAAGTGAAAATAAAAGACTAAAAAGTGATAAAAAGATCAATGAAACAAAGAGCTGTTTCTTTCAAAAGATTAACAAACTTGATAAACTTGTTAACCTAGATATACCAAGAAAAAAATAAAAGAAGTCTCAAATAAACTTAAAAATTAAAAATAACTCACAACTGATACTAAAGAAACACAAAGGATCATGAAAACTACTATGAACAATTCATGTCAACAAAGTGGACAACCTAGAAGAAATGGATCAATTCTGAGAAACACACAATCCTCCAAAACTGTATCTTACAGAAACAGAAAATCTGAATATGTCAATTATTAGCAAGGAGATTAGATCAGTAATCCAAATCTGCCTCCCTGCCACCCACCCTCCCCACCCAAAAAGAAAACAAAACAAAAATTCTCAGCAAACAAAAGTCTAGGACCAGATAGCTTCACTGGTAAATTCTATCCTTCTCAGACTCTTCCAAAAAATTAAAACAGGATGGAATGCTTCCCAACTCATTTTATGAGGCCAATATTACCCGATAATAAAACCAAACAAAGACACCACAAAAAAAGAAAATTATTGGTCAACATCCCAATCAATATACGTGCACAAATACTCAACAAAATAGTAGCAAACCAAATCCACCAATACATTAAAAGCACTATATACCATGATCAAGTCAGATTTATTCCAAGGATGCAAGAATGGTTAACATTTCCAAATCAATCAACATGATATACCACTGTAAGAAAATAAGGGGAAAAAATTATATATTCATTATTCATCTTCGTAGACACAGAAAAAGTATTTGATAAAATTCAACATCTATTTATGATAAAAATGCTCAACAAAGTGGGTATAGAGGTAATGTACCTCAATATAATAAAGGCCATATATGACAGCTCACAGCTACTATCCTCAATAGTGAAAATCTGAAAGCTTTCTAAGATCAGAAACAAGACAAGGATGTACACTTTCACCATTTTTATTCAACACAGCACTGGAAGTCCCAGCTGGAGCAATTTGAAAAGAAAAAACATAAAAGGCATCCAAATTGGAAAGAAAGTAGTAAAACTGTCACCATTTGCAGACAACAACATGATTTAACATACAGAAAACCTTAAAGTTTTCACCAAAAACATTATCAGAATAAATAAATTCTGCAAAGTTACAGGATATAAAATATGCATAAATCTGTTACATATTTTTATATACTAAATAATGAGCCAAAACTATCAAAAAGAGAAATTAGGAAAACAACTCTATTTACAAATGCATCAAAAAGAATAAAATATATAGGAATAAATTCAACCAAAGAAGTGAAAGACCTATACACTCAAATCTACAAAACACTGATAAAATAAATAGAAGATACAAATAAGTGGAAAGATATTCCATGCCTATGCACTGGAAGAATTAATCTTATTAAAATGTCCATATTACCCAAAGCAATGTATAGGTTCGATGCATTTCCTATCAAAATTCCAAGTCCATTTTTTAAAGAAATAGAACAAACAATACTAAAATTTGTATAGAGCCACAAAAGATCCCTAATAGCCAAACCAATCTTAAGAAGAACATAGCCAGAGATACCTCATCCCTGATTTCAAAATATATTACAAAGCTATAGTAATTAAAACAGTATAGTATTAGCATAAAAATAGACAAATGGATTAGTGGAAGAGAATAGCAGGCATAGAAATAAACCCATACATATATGATAATTTAATCCATGACAAAGTAGACAGGACTATATAACAGAAAAAGAACGATCTCTTCAATAATTGGTATTGAGAAAACTGCACAGCCATATATAAAATAGTGAAACTGGACCACTATCTTAATACCATACACAAAAATTAACTTAGGATGCATTAAAGACTTGAATATAAGACCTCAAACCATAAAATTCTTAGAAGAACACATAGAGGTAAATTCCTTGACATCACTTTTGGTGGTATTATTTGGATCTGACTCCAAAATCAATGGCAACAAAAGCAAAAATAAACAAATGGTAATATACATCAGACTAAAAAGTGTCCGTACAGTGAGGAAACCATCAACAAAATAAATAGTCAACCTACTGAATAGGAGGTAGTAGTTTAAACCATATATGTGAGAAGGGGTTAATAGTCAAAAAATTTTTTAAAAATGCATACAACCAATAACAATAACAAAAACCAACCAATCCAATTAAAAATAGAGGATCTGAATAGACATTTTTCAAAAAAGACATACTAATATCCAACAGGCACGTGAAAAGATGTTCAACATCACTAATTATCAGGGAAATGCAAATCACAACTATAATGACAAATCACCTCACATCTGTCAGAATGACTATTACCAAAAAGACCAGAAGTAACAAGTTTTGCTAAGGATGTAGAGAAAAGAGAACACCCATGCACTGTTGCTGGGAATGTAAACTGGTACAACTACTATGAGAAACAGTATCTTGGTTCCTAAGAAAATTAAAAATACAGCTCCATGTGATTCAGCAGTCCCACTTCTGGGTATTCATCTGAAAAAATATATATATTCTATTTTGAAAAGATATATACACTCCTATGTTCACTGCAGTATTACTCACAAGGGCCAAGATATGGAAACAACGAAAATGACCACTGATGGATGAATGGATAAAGAAGATGTGGTATATATACAATAGTATACTATTTGGCCTTAATTAATTAACTAATTAATTCTTGCAATTTGGAACAATATGGACCATGAGGGTAATATGCTAAGTGAAATTAAGTCAAAGAAGGAAAGACAAATACTGTATGATTTCATTTATGTGTGGAATCTGAAAAACAGAGCACCTGAACAAACAAAACAAAACTCACAGAAGCAGAGAAAAGATCAGTGGTTGCCAGAAAGGAGGGAGGTTGGGGGACACAGAATGGATGAAAGGCTCAAGAGGTACAAACTTCCAGTCATGAAATAAGTAAGTTAAGGGGATATAATACAGTGTTATAACTGAAGTCAGTAATACTGTATATTATGTAAATTTATATGGCTACAGGGGAAACCAAACTCATTATGGTGATGATTTCCCAGTGTATACAAATAATGAATCATGTTGTATCCCTAAAACTAATAGGTTACATGTAAATTATACCTCGATAAAAAAAATAGAAAATATAATTAATAAGTAGGTAGAAATGAGAGAAAGGAACTCTATCTTTGAATTAAATATATAAATTGACCTCATTTGTGAGTATCTTTGTCTATTTCTGAATTTATTAAGAGTTTAAGATTTAAATACATAGTTAAATAAAATTATGGATTTTTTTTCCCCACAAAAGCATATTGGTCTTGTTTTGTCTTATTTATATTAAAGTGTGACTACTTTCCTTTAACTCTCTTTTCCTGCCCAAACTTACAAGAGCTTATGTTTCACCCCCTTATGACCAAGTCCTGATCATTTGTGTCATTCCCTGAACATTGTATTAGAAGAGATTAATCTGTACTTGTTTAGGTTTGGAAACAGAATGTAGAAGCAGGAATTACTTTTATAGGTCAATAAAACCATAACCTCTATCCAGTTCCTCTTCAAAATGCAGACTAAGATCTGAGTTTATTCAGAGCAGGATCATGTCTCTGATTTCCTATTCTGGGATTCATTTAGCTTAAGAGAATCTAGAAGTTTCTTTCTGTGGAGTAATAGACGATGGTTCAAGAGTCTTGAATGATCACTGGAGCTGTTACAGACATCCTCAATAGTATTAAGTTACACATTGATTCATGATATTATCTTGGGTAAATTTTTGTTATTAAGACATTATTGGTATAATTTTCTACAATAATATGTTTTTGTTAATCAATGTACATATGCATTTACTTTAACTTTACAAATTTGTTTGACTTACTAAAGCCTTTTAGTATATGTGATGTCTAATTTGTGAAGGCTATGAACAATAAACAGTATAACATATTTTCATTTTCTAAAGTTGTTTTTCTCATGTAATAATTACCCACATGTTATTTGTCACCAAGTGAATATACAGAATTATAAGCCAATTTCCTTTCATTTAATATTCAATAATGTCAACAATTTTACTCAAGAATTGTAACTAACTAAAGAAAACAAAATTAGGTAACTACAGATTGGATTTTTCCACAAAAATTTGACTTTTCTCTAAGTGCAACAGCAATTTCTAGACTTCCCATCTTCTGAATATTACCTGGTTATGTCTCACATTCTGCAGTGGACAAACATTAAAGTGATTCTCAATGATTTCTACATTCTTTTGTTCATGCTTTGCATAGTGCCCTCCCCTTGACTGTGGGTGGAACCTATGACTTCTAACCAATGGAA
The DNA here is from genome assembly GCF_002288905.1 of Enhydra lutris kenyoni. Taxonomy (NCBI): domain Eukaryota; kingdom Metazoa; phylum Chordata; class Mammalia; order Carnivora; family Mustelidae; genus Enhydra; species Enhydra lutris. The sequence continues at coordinate 23,825,697 of NW_019154089.1, forward strand.
GGCAGCAAAGGTGATAAGATGTCATTCTCATGATCATGTTAAGTTACAAAAGTCTTGTATTATTAGTCTCTTTCACTATCTGTTGCTTCTTTCAAATAATCAAGTTGCTATCAATCCTGTAGCTAAAAGGAAGTAAATCTTGCCAACAATTTGAAGGAGCTTGGAAGTGGACCCTTCCTCAGTCAATCCACCAGATCAGAACCCAACCACAGTATATACTTTGATTGCAGTCTTATCAAAGTTCTAGTTATGCCATGACTGTACTCCTGACTCACAGAAACTATGACATAATAAATCTGTGTTGTTTTAGTCCACTACGTTTGAGGTTATTTATTACATAGCATAAAAATCTATTATAACTTTTTTTCTTAATTTTCCTATTTCCTAGCATTAATTCTATAGCTATCATGGAAACCTTTTTGGAGCCGAGGATTTTAAAGTAGTTCTGTCTTTTAATTACCATGGAACATTTTAGATCATTATTTGAGAACCAATATCTATTGTGTATAAAGACTGTTAAGAGAATTATGAATTCTCCAGTAACTGCTCACAAAGGAAAGGAATAATTGGATATATTACTTTAAGGAATCTAGGCTTTATGACTTTGTTTATTCAGTCTGGAAAAAGGCATTCCTTCTACTACAATTTAATTTTGACATTTTTCCATTGCCTAGAATCAGTTTATTATGGCAACAGCTCTTAATGGTACTGATAATAACATGACTGATGCTCAAATATAAGACTTGGGGTACTTATACAGCAATCAAAATTACTCTATTGTAATAACAATTGAGAGAGAGAGAGAGAGATTGAGACAGAGAAAGAATAGGGCATACTGCATTAATACATCACAAATTGAACCTACCTACATTAGGGGAAAATAAAAGGAAAGGAAATTGATATTTAATGAATAACTACTCTATGTCTAGCATTATGTTAGGTCTTTATATATTTAAGCTAATATGGTAGCCTTAAACCAATACTTGATGATAAAAAAGACTTCTGTTTTCATCTCTGACATTTAAAGATTTAGAAGTCATCACTTCCAGTTGTACATCAAGAAAAAAGTTGAACAAACTGAAATCAATGACTTTTCTTGAATCCATTAGAGAACAGAAGGCACAGAGAAAAGGATCACCCTGAAATCTAGAATGTAAGGTGAATTCAGGGTGTCACAGCCAAAATCTGCATACCTGAGGCAAAGCCTGCTACAGCAATAAACTTAAATGGTTATTCTGACAAACTGCTACAGATTTAGTATGAATTTCCCTAAAAGTAAGAAAGTCCAGAGGGCCACAGTTTTAGGGAATCCCCACAAATTCATGGGTTTACCTCAAAAAACCCCAACAGATTCTCACATTAAAGAGCCAAGAAAAAGAAGCCTTTGGGCTGTGACAGATGGAAAGGAAAAGTAACCATTTGGAAATATATTCAGAGCATTTTATATAACAAGGCTTAATCTTTACTGGAAAAGATTTACTGATTGCTGTCTGAGCTGGGGGAAGGGAATTTTCCCAAATAAAAGCTTTCACTATCCCTTCACTTAAGCCTGGAAAAATATAAAAAACACTTGTGAAGGTCACACATAGGCAAGAAATGCAGGCTCATTAAAAGACTGAGATTCAATCATAAGATTATAAAACACATCCCCTCCTCCACTCTTTATCACCACAACAAAAGAGCTCCAAATCAATAACAGTGGATTACAGTTGAGAGATCTGCAAGAGACTGACTCTAAGGATGAGTTCTTAGGGAAGCCCAAAGACAAGGGGAGAAATAAAATATATCAAAAACAATACAGGAATTTAAAGCATTCACTACTTACAGCTACAGCAAATATTAAACACTGCCCAACTCCTAGTCAGTGTAAGGACCTAGCAAGAGGCTTTCATTAAAGTTAAACTGTCCCTGCTCCCCTTCCCCCAGGGGATTTACTTAAAAACAAGTCCTGGAAACCAGCTCCAGGTAAGAAAGCCCAGATACAAGGGTGGGTCAGGCCAGGTGGAGACATCCGATCAGTGGGGGGTTGCATACTGTCTCCCTAGCTACCAAGGAGTAGGGGCCTTGTGAGCCTTTGGGGCCCCAATCCTAATCAAGGTGTAATAGTCTGGTTCAAATGTCTACTAGGGTAAATTGTAATTCACTTGGTCACCTAGCTTCTCTGTGGAGTTTCCTGTGTGTGTTACAATCTCATTGGGCACCTGTGCGTGGCCAGGCCTGACCGCATGGCCTTTGCCCTTAAAAGCTTGTCTGTGAAACAGAGAAGGGTCGTTGCCCTCTCTTATAAGAGGTGCGCCCCCGAAGGTTCGGTTAGATTCTTGATGTTTGGCGTGAAATAAAGCTTTGCTTGATCTTCGCTTTATATCAGTCTTGCTCCTTTAATCACGGACCCATTATTGGGGCAGAACAGTCAGACTAACTTAAAATCTCACACAAAAGTCCTATTTACTTCGGTTCCTATTACCTGATTCATTACGTCAGGCTTTCAACAAAAATTAATGAATTAGGCTAAAAGGTAAAAAAGGAAACAACAAAAACCATGGTCTGAAAATACAAAGTAAGTATCAGAATCAGACTCAGATATGACATGCATGTTGGAATTCTCAGAAAAGTAGTTAAAATAACTATGATTACTACATTAAGGGCTCTAATGGAAAAAGAAGATAGCATGTAAAAACAAATGTTTAATAGTTTAATATAAGCAGAAATATGAAAACTCTAAGAAAGTATCAAAAGCTAGAAATCAAAAACACTGCAACAAAAATTAAGAATGCTTTTGATGGGTTCATTAGAAGTGGACATTTGGACATGGTAGATGAAAAAGTACATGAGCTTTAATATAGATCAGTAGACACATTACAACAGAAATTCAAAGAGAAAAAACAAGAATTTAAAAACTTTTTTTTTAAAAAAAGACTCAACACAATTTTAAAAACTGTTAGATGTAATTAGATTACAGAAGAAGAAGGAATGGAAAATAAGACATATTTAGAGAAATACTCACTGAAACTTTTCCAAAATTATTAATAGATGGCAAATCACAAATCTAGGAAGCTCAAAGAACCAAACAAGATAATGACCAAAAAAAATCTAAACTTAGGTATATGTATTTAAACTGCAAAGAAACAAAGATAAAAATGAAATCTTAGAAGAAGCTAAAGATAAAAACAATCTAACTACAGAGAAAAATGACAGGAATTACAGTGGACCTCTTGTCATAAACCATGCAGCAGGAAGAGTAGTGGGAAATATGTAAGTATTCAAAGAAAATAATTAAAAAACCTAGAATTCTGTAATCTTTTAAAAGTGGAGGAGATACAAGGCTTTCTCAAACAAAAATCAAAATATTCATCGACAACACGACTACCTTACATGAAATGTTTAAAGAAGTTCTTAGGAAGAAGGAAATGATACATTTAAAACTTGGATGAAAATAGCACCAAAGAAGAAATAATTGAAGGGAAAATATTTGTTTTTAGTTTTCTTATTCTTAGTTGATTCAAAAAGAAAATTGTTTGTTGGAAGTAATAATATGATTAGAGTATAGATATAAATGAAATTAATTACAGCAAGGTTAAAAGGTATGGAAGGAAAGAACTGAACACGCCTTTTAGAAGTTACTTGCACTACATGTGAAGCAACATAGTGTTCATTAAAGGGGGGATTTGGGTTATTTCAAGGGAAATCACTAATTTTTTAAAAATAGAAACCTAATGATATGCAAATATAGGAGATAAAATGGAATCATAAAAAATGCTAAGGTAAAACTTAAGAAAGGATAAAAGGGGAGGCAGGAAACAAAAGACAATTATGATGAATAGGAAACAGTTACAAAAAGATAGAATTAATCCAAATACATCAGGAATCACTTTAAATGTAAATGGTTCACATATGCTAATTAGAGAGAGAGACTGTCAGAGTGAGCTATCAAGCCACAAATGATATGTATGAACTTTGAATGCTTATTCATAAGTGGAAGAAGCTAGTTGGAAAGGGCTGCATACTGTATGAGTCCAACTGTATATATGACATTATGGGAAAGACAAAACTAAAGAGACAGTAAAAAGATCAGTGGTTGACAGAAGATGTGACAAGAGAAGAGTGAACAGGTGAAGTACAGGGGATTTATTTATTTGAGGTAGTGAAACTGTTCTGTATGAGACCAAGATGGTGGAGATGTATATATATATATATATATATATATATATATATATATATATATGCACTATATATTAGTATATATACCTACTACATATTAGTCAAAATCCATGAAGTAGCACAAAGGTGGTATATGAATCTAACTCTATTAAAATTTTATGAAACAACATTAATTGAGAAAGTAGGGGAAATGATGCTGATCCATGTAATTTTGAAGTAAGGAGAGCCTATAAAATATAGTTTTAAAAAAAGGACATAAATACAGTAGTCTCATTGATAATGTTGTTTCTAGTGGTGATATAGGTCTACAATTCTGATACTCCTATGTATGTATACCAGAAAGAAATAATTAGGTAAATAAGTGGCAGATGGTACAAACCAGGTTTCTTATTACTCTAATGGGAATTTATAAATAAGTAAGGGGAGGAGGACAAAAAGATTCTTGTAGTAGGGGCGCCTGGGTGGCTCAGTGGGTTAAGCCGCTGCCTTCGGCTCAGGTCATGATCTCAGGGTCCTGGGATCGAGTCCCGCATCAGGCTCTCTGCTCGGCAGGGAGCCTGCTTCCCTCTCTCTCTCTCTCTCTGCCTGCCTCTCTGTCTACTTCTGATCTCTCTCTGTCAAATAAATAAATAAAATCTTAAAAAAAAAAAAAAGATTCTTGTAGTAATAGAGTTGGAGACATCCATATCAACTCAGGTGTAGCTCATGTTTAGCTCAGAGATGATTTCATAGAGAAATATATATACATATATGTATATACAACAGTTAGCATACATACATATATATATCCTCTTACTCTGTCAGTTGAAAGGGCATGGATGCAATGATACTCCAGTAGCCATGAGTACACCTACTGTCTACGTCTTGATTTCAGATACCTTTCTTTCATTGTCTGACAAAAGAAACCAGGGATCTTTAAAAAAAATGGCCAATTTTAGCCAATGACTGAAAGAGCAGAAAATGTGCAGTAACTTATGATGGAAGGAAGAAAGGAAGGCCACAATGATGATGGTGTCATAGAATACAGGAGCCAAATGAAAGAATTCTCAATGGCCAAGATGGAAACATTAATGCAAATAAAATAAAGTAGTTTGGGCTTTTAACCCAAACTATGAAATAAATATGTATAGGTTCATAGTGATATAATAAATGATTACAAAATAAATAAGTGAGAAATAAGATATAAATATCTTATTCATAATAATTCCAAAAAATTGAGGTAGATACTTTAAGGAGGCAGAATATAAATATTCAAAACTAAATGTTGGTTCCTCATAGTGACTTCTTTCTCAAGAGTATATAAGTATGGAAAGGGGATAAAAGAGTAATTTTATAGTAGAAAAACCTGACAAACACAACCAGATATGCAAGCTATTTAAGGCTAATACCAATAGTAATAAATTATGTTAGTAATAGGCATTCTTTTTTTTTTTTAGATTATTTATTTATATGACAGAAATCACAAGTAGGCAGAGAGGCAGGCAGAGAGAGAGAGAAGAGGAAGCAGGCTCCCTGCTGAGCAGAGAGCCCGATGCAGGACTCGATCCCATGACCCTGAGATCATGACCTGAGCTGAAGGCAGAGGCTCAACCCATTGAGCCACCCAGGCACCCCAGTAATATGCATTCTTGATGGAAAATGTGAAAATGGTACTTTACCACTGTGATCATCCCATTAAAAATTCATAACCCCAATTTAATCATCAAAATAACATCAAGAAAAGCCCAATGAAGGAACATTCTACAAAATAACTGACCAGTGCTCCTCAAAACCATCAACTTGATCAAAAACAAAGTCTAAGAAGCTGTCACAGCCAAGGGGAGTCTAAGAAAATATGTTGACCAAAGGAAATGTGGTATCTTGTATGGAATTCTTGGAAAGAAATAAGACATTAGGCAAAAATTAAGGAAATGTGAAAAAAATTTGCTTAATAATAATATATCAATATTGATCCATTAATTGTAACAATATACCGTATTAATATAAGATGTCAATAATTAGAGAAAATGGCTGCAGAGTATGAAAACTCTGTACTATCCTCATAAGTTTTTAGAAGTCTGAAACTGTTCTAAAGGACAAAATCTTAGTGAGAAAATAAGGTCAGAGTATGGAATACTTGCATGAATTTCAAAATAAGGAAATATATTGCCTTCTTAATGATATGAGATGAATGAGGGCTTAAAACAGCAATATTGTTAAGTGATTAGTTTTGGTAATCAGAAAGGGTGGGTTTGAATCATTGCTCTAATACTTACAAGATGAATTATCTTAAATGCTTATAACTTGCAGGTGTATATAGCAACACTTACATGAGTGGCTCAGAGAAAAATTAAACCCTGAAGGGAAAAATGCCTTTCAGAACAAGGTTAGATTACTTAATTTGACATTATGAAAACACCCAAATAGAGGGTAGTAGTTTGAATACTAGTGTGTACGTTTGTATATGTGTGTGGTTGTTTGTATGTGTAAAAATGTGTGGCTGGAAAGCACTGGAAGCCTAGAAATGGGACACAGAGCCGCTGGCTTCAACAGTGTTTCCTGCCTAGTTCTGGGAAGAGGATGATCTGAATAAAAACTGGTGTTTCTATTGTGGTAACAAGTAAAATTGGATTCATGAAGTTACATTAGTCAGGTAAGAGGCATTAAAATCATCCAGTTGATTTCCTTTGTGCTGTAACATGCTTACCAGTTGAAGTTCTGATCATATTTAGGATTTCCATGTACATTTATACAAAGATAGTGCACAGATTATTTTCACACCTTTATTTTAAAAATCTCTACTTTAAATGTGTGATTAGATATCTGATTTGTATTCTGTTCTGAGCTCAGGTAAGCTGCATCATCCTTGGTGTTGATCAACTTGTGATGTTGCAAGGCTTTTCCAAATGATACTCAATATTTTTGCAGACATTTCCCATTCAACTGCAATTTCATTCTTCAATTATTCAAATTAAACATTTTAATTCATTTAGATCTGAGATTAAACTATTTATACTGTAAGTTTAAACATGAGTATGAATGTTACTAGGATCAGTATAATATTAGTAAGTGGAAATACAAGTATTGGCGTTACTACATTCATAAAAGTCACACCCATGTCATGTGACTCACTTCCCATTTTACTCAAGAACATAAATATAAAACCATAAGAAACAAATACAGACTCAAAAGCATTTGATAGGGAAAATTGGCATGCTATTTGTTTTAGAGGTATTTTCTCTAAACTAATGTATTTTCTAGGTTCTCAGTTCATTATTCTGGGTTTAAATACAGAGAGTGGAAAGTGTTCAGTGGCGTTTAATTACATGATGACTTTAAGGGGAAGAAAGTATGGACAGAAACATTTAAGGCACAACTCCCAAGGAGTCTAATACAATAGTTATGACACAGGCTTTGGAGCCAGATGGGTTGAAAATGGAACTCCAGCAATCCTCACTACTTGGTTGATAATAAGCAAATTTTCTACTTTCTCAAGACCTCTTTTTGTTTCTTACTAGCTAGGGACAATAATGCTAACTACTTTTACGATTGCAGTTTATCACACTAGTTCTCCATAATTTTTAATTATCATTGTATTTCTTATGTTAGTATGATCATGAGGATGGTAGTAATTATTTTACTATGCTGCAAACACAAAATTTCATTCACTGATGGGAGGGAGTTACTCTAACAAAATATCAAACCAGGATTCCAAGTAGGTATAATGTCATTTAACCAGCCTGTGACCCCAGGCAGCCCCCCCCAAAAAGAATTAATTAACTAATTTAAAAAGTCAAGTTCCTAGTTTTCATCTTTCTTCATACATACACCAAAATTGCTGCAGAAGGATTATAAAAAAATATATATTTTTAAATATAAGGAATAATTTAAATCATCACAATGGAAATGGATATATTTCATATAAAAATCCAAAAGACTTGGACATAAAGATGGTCTGTAATAACTACAATGATTAATAATATTTTCACTGTGTCAAAATGACTTTTAGTATATTATACAGAGAGTGGTCAACAAGAGTTCCAACATATTCACAGTCGGCCTGTAGTTCATTTGGTGCCATATGACTAATTCTGGCCAATGGATAATGAATTATCTGCCTCAAGAACACTGGAGAGTATATTATTCACAGTGAAGATTGGGCTTTCTGGAAAGCCAGCTCTGAGATAGAGTTTAGTATAAGGGATATTTATTAAATAGTGCCTTTGGGATTAACAACACATATGGGAGGGAAAGGACGAAAACAAGATTGGGCAGAGGAACAAATTTAAACTGAGAGACTGGGGCTGGACTTGTCCTCTCTGGGAGCTACAGTGATTACAAAAAAAAAAAAAAAAAAAAAGAGGGAAAGAAAGAAAAAGGGCCTTCTTAGTGTCCCACATTACATCAAAACATTAGGCCGTCATTTACCTATTTTAATCAGTCTTTAGATGTAATGAATCCTTCTATGAGGGAGGATATGGCAAGTGAATCATCATGTCTACCACATTCCAGAAGGCACTTTTTTTTTTTAAAGATTTTATTTATTTGAGAGAGAGAGAGTGAGAGAGCATGAGAAGGGAGAAAGTCAGAGGGAGAAGCAGACTCGCCAGGGAGCCCAATGCAGAACTCAGTCCTGAAACTCTGTGATCATGGTCCAGAAGGCATTATAAGGTGGGGAAAGGCTGCTAAAAGCAGCATCAGACTGTGACATTAAGATGAAGCCACTAAGGTTTTAGGGCTTGTCCATTGCTTTGCTAGTGTTATTTTTTCTATTATAAGAATATCTTATAATGTAATTATCTTCTATATGAATTCTAATATATACTGTACTGTTTTTTAAACCAAATAAGTTTTATTTGGATCTATAGTTGCACAGGCATATTAAGGAAATATTCTTAAGGGAAAAAAAAAGAAAACCTGGTAGCATTTCATTTCATCATACTTAAAGTAAACCTGTACAAACTAAAACTTTTCACAGAGATGTTTTTTCCCAGATTAGATCTTTCATTGGTTTGGCAACAGAGATTACTGCTGCTTAAAACAAAACCAAAAAATAAATAAATAAATAAATAAATAAGTAAAACTATCATACAGTGAGCAATTGACATTCATTTTGGCTGTATGAACAGTAATTCAGCTTCAAGGTTAAACAATATAAGGTTAAAAGATTAAGAACTTTTGTGCAGTTTGGGACACCTGGGTGATGCCGTCAGTTAAGTGGCCAGCTCTTGATTTCAGCTCAGGTTGTGATCTCATGGGTCATGGGATGGAGCTCTGTGTTGGGCTCCCCACTTAGTGGGGAGTCTGTTTGAGATTCTCTCCCTCTGCTCCTCCCCCCCCCACAGGCACCCGCACTCTTTCTCAAATAAATAAATCTTTTTTAAAAAAAGAGAGAGAACTTTTGTGCAGTTTACGAATAGCTGAAAAAAATACTGAAATGTAAAGCCATTCTAATCAGATATTATTATCTGATTTCCAATCTATGGTAGTCTGATGCTAATTTCAAAGAGTTAAAAACTAAACAAAAGTAGTATGAGATGATTTTCAGATCAAATGGCCACATAGCCAGAATGTACATTTTGAATCACATTTCCTCACCGAAGAGAAAAGAAATGTTAGGTGCAGTGACTTTTAAACAATGGCCAAATAAGGTTACAATAAAATAAATCAGAGAAGTGAGATGGTTTAATGGCTTTTTAATGAGCCTAATGTTTTCCATTTTAATGAGCCCTCTTACATCAGCTTTAATTATTTTATGAGAATGAGAAATGATTGAGAAATGGCTTGCATTAATTCAATTTTCTGTTCAGTCTTCCCACAAGCCATTATGGCACAGTGGTTAATGGGAGTCAACTTGGATAAGTGGGAACTTGTATAATAGGACAAGTCTCGGCTAAATTTAGTTAGACACTTGATATGTTAACTGGTGATAAGGTTATATTTCCTCATTCTGCAACGAGTGCACACCAAATGCCCACAAAGTATTTTAACACTATAGCACAAGCAAAAATTAATTAGGATAGTTTAAATGAACTATAATTTGTTCTGATTAATTCAACGAAATTGTGTTAAAAACTTCCTAGCTTTTTATTAGTGACATGTTAAGATTAAAAATGTACAAAAATAACCAAAATTTGAAATACATACCTCTGATACAATCTGTGCTTAAAACCATGGTAGGCTTTTGTAATATATTACATATGAGAACACAATTTTCCTACTACCTAAAAGTAGTATTAAATAAATTCTTTAGCTATGTACCAAATAAGATATGTCATATCCCAAACCTAGTCAAACTGTCACAAGAAAACAAGTGATATTAAACAAAAAATAAAATAAAATAAAATAAAAATGATGCTGTTCTCTAACATATCAATGTTTTTTGCAATAAGTAAAAGAAACCAACTCTAAACTGAGGTTGAAAAATTATTTAAAAACAGAACAAAACTGTGTGGCTCACTGAATTGCCAGGAAAATTCAAGAATGAGGCTCAAAAGCATATATGCTTATCCTAGCAGTAGTCTATATAGGCCCTTGAATAACAGAGGTTTTGAATTATATGGGCCCACTAATGCAGATCTTTAACAATACAGTACTGTAAATGTATTTTCTCTTTCTTACAATTTTCTTAATAACATTTTCTTTTCTCTAGCTTACTTTATTTTAAAAATACAGCACATAATACATAAGAAACACAAAATATGTGCTAATTGACTACGTTATTGGTAAGGCTTCAGGTCAACAGTAGACTATTGGTAGCTAAGTTTGGGGGGAGTTAAACGTTATATACAGAATTTTTACTGTGTCTGGATCAGTATCTCTAACCCCTGTGTTGTTCAGTGTCAATTGTATGTGGAATGTACCAACATTAGATATGGGAGGATAAAGGAAGAAAAAAATAAGTGAGGGAGGAAAAAACCCCAACAACATAATGAAGACAGAATACCTAAACATATCACTAAATTAGGAGGCTGCAAAGGACAGAAAATAATAGATAAAATATTGCACTAGAATAAACTAATTGTTCTCCAGGTAGAGGATAAGTAAATCATCCCAGAATTCACCAGTTTAGGCATTCCCTCCCATTCACTGCAAAAACATTCCTGAATCGTCACTACTCTTTTCAATGGTCAGCTTCCTTGCTCTCAACACAAAATCTGTCCCCTATAACATCAAAGAAATTGAACCCAAAATACTGAAGTATCTATGCTACCACTTTTCTTCTGATCTTCCAGGAGTTCCTTTCTATATTCAGTCCTATGTATCCACTTGTGTTTTTAATACTATTCCCTCCTGTTTTCCCTAGGACTCATTATGCTGTGCCCACTCCATGGCTTCCTCTCTTTTGTCTATAAGCAAACTTAGGTGCTCACATTCTCCACTCCCCCTCCACACTTCATTGCCTCTAGTTGATACAAAATGTTTCTCCTGTCCAAGCAATTTAAAAGTCTTCAAAGAATCATTTCAACCACTTCTATTCCTCACTGATTTCTCCTCAGTTCTTGATATCTGACTTCTGCTACAAAAAACAAAACAAACAAAAAAAAAAACACAAAAACCTAACTTCAGGTATTTTCATTAAATCCTCTAATAAGCTCCCAAATGTCAATTTTAGTAGCAATTGTTTAATATTCCTCTGATTGGGGATCCTTGCCACATTTTGGCATTGTCAGTCACTTCCTTCCTCCTGAAATTCTCTAGCTGGTTGGTTACTATGATGTTGAAGTGCTGTGGATTTCCTCATACACATCCCTATCTTTTTTATTTCTTCCCTGGCTCTGTTTCAGTTCCCTTTTTGGTCCAACATCTCCTTTTAAAAGCCCATGTTTTTTGTATTCCACATTATTCTTCTGAGTAAAGACTCTCCTGCTGAATGATCCTATATAATAATTCCATATGTTCATGTCCTTTATATTTTTTTAAAGACACATTTATTCAGTGTCATAATCAGACTATTACATTTAGCAATCAACAGCATGGGTGCAAAAAAAAAAAAAATCTACATTAAAACCCTTTCTTGGAATGCTTTATACTTTCCATAGAACCAAAACTAAAATAACCTGTTATGCAATTAGTCACAAATACAGTGCTCGCTTCAGCATCACATATACAATTAGTCATGAATACAGTCCTCGGGATTTTTGCCCATACACATGAGTATTGTCTAAAACATGTCTTCTTTGTAGCAGCTAGGCCCTGCCACTACTACGCTTGGCTGAGTTCACAAATCTGTTGTAACCTATAGTTTCCCTGTTACTTCTCTGGCTCTCCTCTCCTGCTAAGCTTTGTTTCCTGGCAGTAATTAAAACCTTCTGCCACTGCCATAGCTACTGTTGCTGCTGGAACCACCACAGCCACCTTGGTTTTGTGGTTTGGCAAAGAACAGGCCTCCACCACCACAGGGGCCAGAGCTTCTGCCTCCAAAATTTCCTCCTTTCATGGTTCCAAAATTTGAGGATTGACTATTGTACTTGTCAAAATCATTATAGCTTCCGCACCTCCAAAGTTGCTTCCACTACCACCACCATAGCTGTCTCTGCCTCCTCTGCTGTTATAGCTGTGATAGCTGCCATTCCCACCATAGCTACTGCCCTGGTTTCCATTACCTTGTCCACCACTTCCATAGCCTCTGCTTCCTCCAGAGTAACCAGGGCCACCTACTCCATAACCACCATCATTACCAAATCCATTATAGTCATCCCCTCTGCCACTATATCTACCACCACCTAGACTGCCACCATAGCCACCTCACCCACTGAAGTTCCCTCCATGACCAAAGTTGTCATTCCCACCAAAACCACCTACACAACCACCACTAAAGTTTCCAGAACCACTTTGACCTCTTTGGCTGGATGAAGCACTAGCCATCTCTTGCTTAGATAGGGCTTTCCTTACTTCACAGTTGTGGCCATTCACGGTATGGGATTTTTGAATGACAATCTTGTTTACAGAGTCATGGTCATCAAATGTTACAAAAGCAAAACTTCTCTTTTTGACACTGCCTCAGTCAGTCATGACCTCAATCACTTTAATTTTCCCATACTGTTCAAAATAATCTCTTAGATGATGTTATTCAGTGTCTTCTTTAATGCTACCAACAAAAATCTTTTTCACAGTTAAGTGGGTACCAGGTCTTTGAGAAATCTTCTCTTGAGACAGTCTTATTTGGTTCCACAAATCTTCCATGGACCTTGTCTGGCCCTGCATTCATGGCTGCATCTACTTCCTCCACAGCGGCATATGTGACAAACCCAAAACCTCTGGAGCACTTGGTTTTGGGATCTCTCATTACCGCACAGTCTGTAAGAGTTTGCCCATTGCTCAAAACGGCTCCTCAGACTCTCATCGATGAAAGCTCAAACCTCCAGTGAAGAGCTTCAGCAGCTGTTCAGGCTCTTTGGGAGACTCAGATTTAGACATGACTGCAGTGGGAAGGGAGACTCTAATGATGCTTACTCGGCAGCGCCCAAGGCAGAAATGAGTTATCTAATGAACTTATCTCTCAACTATGTCCTTTATGCTGATAATGCATTACTTAGCTTTAGTTTCAATCTTTCCCCTGAACTTCTTACATATATTCAATTACCATTGTATATATCTGTTTCTGATTGTTATCAAGATAACAAAGAATCAATCCTCAAAAATCAAAAACAAAACTCACCATCTCCATGCTTTATCTTTTCCTCCTCCTGTATGCATCTTTGCATTTGTGTCTCCAGTGACTATCCCATCATAAGTAATTTCTCTTTGTCCCTATATCCAATTCAGTCACCCAGTCCTGCTGAGTTACCTGTTAAATACTTTCAGATCTATATTCTCTTCTCCATCCCTATTACCTCTATGTTCATTCATTCATTTGTTACCTGTTCTACAAGAAGACTTCTAAAAGTAGTACCATGTAGTTTCATCTACAGTTAAGTCTAACTCTGTACAGGCAATAGAACATATGTGCCAAGTATAAAATATAAACTCTGTGTTGTTGGGTAAATACTGTTTTATATAAGCTTAATGTTTATAAATTCCTGATTCTATATTCATATATTAAAATAGACGAGGCATTTATTTTGAAAATATGCTCATGTTACTAAGAAGGATTTCAAGCAGTATTTTGAAAATTGAGATTAATGAACATTAGTGCTCTGAAATATTTTAATATGTTTCCCCCCCTCAAATTTCAAGATTAAATATGCTTGAGAAATGTTCATTTAAATAAATTAGAGATTTCTATACTATAGGACTTATCAACAGTTTCAATATGTTAATATGTGCCAAAACTTTAAAGAGGAATGTATCATTTTTAGTGTTCAGTAAGGATTTTTGACCATGGAATCCCTTTATTATAGTGTAGCTACTTGTACACTTGTAATAATCTTAACATTATTTGAAAATACCATTCTAAAGCATTTACAGAAACATAAACTATGCTCAGGTATAAACAATGTGATATTTTTAGGTGACATAAAATAAAACTGTTTTCACATTAGTCAATTTGCTGAAAATTACTTTCTAGTCTTTTCTAAATATATTGATTTATGAACAGCAAATTAAGACACTTGGAGTATGGAGAAAGATGAGTTTGAAATCATTTCACATGTTAAGTGTGATTCCCAATGGAGTCTATTTAAATCCTTCTGAGATACTCATCCTTAATATTGCTAAGAAATACAGGATTAGGCAGGAATAAATTAGTGGGGTGATTAATTAAACTAGAAATATTTATCATTATTAAAAAGTGGTATCTCAGGAAATCTATAAAAAAAATCTATCTTTTTAAACTCGTGCTTAACCTAGACTAAATTTAATATACTCACTTTAGTATATTGAACTATAGCTTCATTGTATAATGTAGACACCTGGTTAGCAGAAACATGTTACAGATTTTAGAAGATTTCAGGTGTGGACTTCTGAATTCTTGCTTAATCTTACTTCTTCTGAATCTTACAGACCAAAATGATTGTCTTGAATCTCTAGGAAACTTGGAATGAAACAGAAAATGCTCACATAATTGAATCTGGTTTACATAATGTTGCAGTATATATCCATACATACTAAGTGATCTTACCTAAAGTTATGAATATATGTTTCTATCATTTTGGTGGAGAAGGGGAGGAGTGGTCTAGATGACAACCTACATATTATTTTTCTGTATTCAGACCTTTCAATTTAAGGATGAAGAACTACTTTTTCTTTTTCAGATAAAAGTCCACTTCACGGGGTGCCTGGGTGGCTCAGTGGGTTAAGCCTCTGCTTTGGCTCAGGTCATGATCTCAGGGTCCTGGGATCGAGCCCTGCATCGGGCTCTCTTCTCGGCGGGGGAGCCTGCTTCCCCCTCTCTCTCTGCCTGCTGCTCTGCTTACTTGTGATCTCTCTCTCTGTCAAATAAATAAATAAAATCTTTTAAAAAAAAAAGTCCACCTCACAATCACATATCAAAAATGTACAGCATTAGGAAGACCACAGGGGAAAAATTCATTAAAAAATCACCCAAGGTGCAGTGCCTGGGTGGCTCAGTGGGTTAAAGGTTCTGCCTTCAGCTCAGGTCATAACCCCAGGGTTCTGGGATCGAGCCCTGCATCAGGGTCTCTACTCAGCAGGGAGCCTGTTTCCTCTCTCTCTCTCTCTGCCTGCCTCTCTGCCTACTTGTGATCTCTGTCTGTCAAATAAATAAATAAATAAAATCTTTAAACAAACAAACAAACAAAAAAATCACCCAAGGTGACTGTCTACTGAACCAAAGAGCCCTGGTAGGATGAAGGATCACTCTTGATGGCTAGAGGGAGGGAAGTGGGGAGATCCATTGTGGCCTTCTGATGAATCCATACCTATGCCCTAAAGAAGCAAACTAGAGGCCAGTTCATCCTAGCCAGAGAAGTAGAAACTACCAAGAGAAAACTGACTACATAGCAGTCAATTAAGTGCATACATTTTTCTCTCCTTCCTCATCTTACCAGCACATTGCTATACAGAAGACTTGAAGGGAAAGAGGGAGGAAGTTTCAGAGACAAAAAAGCCTCCCTTTCTCCATACCATATAACACTCCTGCAACCCAGCTCAAGCCTACATGGGGAGAAGATGATAATTAGGATAAAAGAAAAGTTTTACAAGGACTGAAGTAGACTTTAATCAGAGTGACTGAAAATTAATTGCCAGAGATGTGAATAAAAACATGTTGACAAACCAAGATTGAAAGCAGTGATTGGAAAAAAACCAACTCTTCATGTTTACACCCCCAATGAGTTAAGACTACTGAATAAACTAGTTTTATGTGATATTTCATATTACAAGGTCCCTAAACACAAGTTAATTCCTTCTGGGGCTTAACCAGAGAAAGAACAATCTATCACATCTGTGGGACAAAAACTGGCAATGTCAGACTTGCTGAGAGAAAACATACCTGTTTTCAACACAGATTCATCCTAAGGAATTTTCAAGAAAAATTCTGACCATGCGCAATTTTTTTCTGCATGCTTTACTATACAAACCATTTTTAAAATTCAAATTCTCTATGTAATACAATTCAGACCTACAAAAAATGGGCTGAGTCCATCATTGTTTTATTCATGAAGACACAGGCTGACTAATCTAGACTTTCACCCTATCATAGGATCACCAACAATCACAATTTGCCTGGAACCAAAGAATTTCCGGGGTATGGGACTTTCAGTACTAAAATTAGGAAAGCCCTGGACAAATCCAAAAGAACTGGTCACCCATCTAGTTTTACTTATTTTTCAAAGAGTAACAAAGGTATCGTTTCTTCCATTTTGTCCTCTAAAGACTCAGAGGGCAGAAATACTTAGCAGATTGATGTATTACTAAAAGTAAAAAATTTAACATTAATTTTTCTTCCTTTATCAAGCATATTAGTTTCTTACTGCTAATGTTACAAAATAACACAAATTTACCAGCTTAAAAGAACATAAATTTATTATATTACTGTTCTAGAGGTCAGAAGTCCAAAATAGGTCTCACTGGGCTAACATCAAACTGTTGTCAGGACTGTCATTCCTTCTGGAGATTCTAGGGGAGAATTCCCCACCCCCTTTTTTTTTTCTTACCCCCAGTATGTAGGAACTGTAACATTCCTTGGCTAATGGCTCTACCTGGTCCCAATTCTGGTTCCATCATCACAACTTCTCTGACTCTCTCTTTTGTCTTTACTTTGTAAGGAACACTTTTTTTTTTTATTACTCTGGGCCAACCTGGATAATCCAGGATAAACTCTGCCATTAATATCCTTTACTTAATCACATATGAAAATCTCATTTGCCATCTGCAGTAACATTTTCAGGTTCCAATGTTATGACATCTGTGGGGCCATTATTTTCCCTAGAACATTAAACATTAAGGAATTGGTTTTAAAATGATTAATTTAATTCAAAACAAAAACAAAAACATTGAAGGCACACTTGTCTCCAACAAACCAAAATTTCTATAGGACCACATGAGCTTAAGACACTAGGAAACACTACATTTTCCATGACTTTTGGAATCAATCCATTTGACCTATCTTTTGTCATGCATCTTTACTTTTTGCTAGATAACTATTCCTTCATCTTATAATGTGTCAGAGAAGATATAGTACTTCGTTCTCAAAATTTCAGAAGAACCAAATTTATAATACCTTAGCATTTTACTTGCCTCAGACATAGAACTACAAAACTTCCCCACAAAATGCTCAAAGCTGGAAGCAACTTAAAACTTAATCTCATTTAATTCAGTATTTCTACAGATAATATTTTCAAGCTTTAACCCTACCTACTTGATAAATTATGATTATGTGATTAAAGACATAATTTCTTTTTACAGAGATACAGTATCCTTAGTAAATTAAAGATGTTCTTCTTCCTTCTTACCAGCAAATGATAATTAGTCAAATTTAATATCTTGTTCCTCTAACTCACCTTCACATTTAGAGCTGGGGAGGTGAAAACTGGCTATCTTGAAGCAGATTTCACTATAATAGTAACTAGTCTTAAAACCCTGTAAAATTCCAAGGTCCTTTTCCAAGGACAAGAAATTGTGTTACGTCTGTGTTCTCTTTCGCCTTTATTCATTTACTTCTTCATTAAATAAACATCTATTGATCTCTTACTATATACCTGATGTCTCAAAGATAAAATCCCTTGAAGGCAGAACTGGGTAATGATCAGAGCACAGGCTTTGAAAATAGTCAAGTTTTCAAATTCCTGATTAACTGAGCAAGTAAACCCTTAATTTTAGTTTGACTCTCCTAACTCAAATGGCTGTTGTAAGGTCTCAATTAGCTAATACACTGAAAAAATGAAGCATATGCATAGATATCACTTAATTCTCTGCAAAGACTAACACACTGCCAAGCAAATAATTCGTAAACCAAAGCCCTTATTGTTAAATTATACCATATTGCCATTGTATCTGCCATAAAAGATCCCAATGAAACTAGGTTTCTATTCAGATTTTATAACTCAACAATTTATTAATTACTGAAAGCAATTTATAAACT
Organism: Enhydra lutris kenyoni; assembly: GCF_002288905.1. Lineage (NCBI taxonomy): Eukaryota > Metazoa > Chordata > Mammalia > Carnivora > Mustelidae > Enhydra > Enhydra lutris. Next base: position 23,844,319 of record NW_019154089.1, read on the forward strand.
AAGACAATCTAGCTGGTTAGAGATATGATTTCTTACATTTTAATTTTATAAAATATCTCAATGTTTTACTTAGTCAATAAGGTCTGAGTATTGATTTCAAGCTGCTTCTTTGAATTTGCAGAAGCATATCATATTCAGTTCTTAGAGCATCTAAGAGTTTGTCAGAATCATTTCAGCTCCTAAATAAAGCTTACTTGTTCGGGGGCATTTAGAGGCGGGGGGAAATTAAAATGTGCCTCATAATTTTAATAAAAGTTAGTTTTATCTTATCTCTACAATAAACAAAAACTAAACTCCAAGGACATTAAAACAGACCAGCTGAAGAACCAGAATTGTGAGCCTAATACAGCCATAGAGAAAGCAATATAAGACCATCCTATGGGATGCAATGAGCAAAAACTTGGGTAAATCAGGGGAAGAAGCAAGGAAGAATGACTTCTGATAGGCTTTCTGTTTCTGTCAGTTAGTTAATCAGTTTGATTATGTTTAAGTAGATGATTCTAAGTCTCAGGGTTGAGAATGTCATCCGAACTACAGAACTTGTGATTCTCTTTTTTGTCCCCAGTCAAGCCAATACATATAATGTCTCATGAAGGTACATACCTACATGTTTGGCTTGGTCTCTTTACTGACATTGCTGCCTGGAGGAAATGGTGTTCTGGAAGGAGGCAAAAGTGCAAAGACCCCTGGTGCCAGGTTTGAGCATTTTGGATAGCTTGCTTAGCTGTCTCCTTATTCTGCCCTTACTCTGCCACAGAGGGTTATACTCAGTCAGAGGAGAAACACCCACACAGTCAACAGATTATTGGGTAATTTTAGATAATTCTGCAATTTGATGCTTATTAGTAAAAGTCACATAACCAATAAGGTCTTTGGACCAATTCTACTCTATTCTACAAACTGGACAGAAGATACAATCATTCCTGACACACAATTTATGCCAAAGTGGTATTTTTTTTGTGAAACCTGGTAACTCTAATAATCAGCAAATCAAGTTATATAAAGTAATGTAAGACCTCTACAAATAGAATGGCCATTGCTAAATCATAACTATCAGAAATGGAATATAGCATGTAAAAGAAATATAGTAGGTTTAACTTCTAGATATTAAATGTGTCAAGTCAGTAAGACACAGAGAAAAACAGAAGAGATGAAGAGGAGGTTCCTGCAGAGGGCCATGTTCTGAAGATTAAGCATCCAACTGGTATTCAATGAAAAGGAACAGAATGTCTAACTAAAGCTGACCAGACAGTCACTTGACCTGTCTTCCGGCAATAAAAACCTCCATCAATATCAGTTATGTCATCATGAAAAAAGCCGTATGTTAATAAAGTAAACTAGTTTGACCTAAGATGGTATCACAAGAGTATATATCAGGACTGCAACTAAAAGAACCCAAAAACTTCTTGATAACTTAAGCTTTCCTAATTTTCCAGCTGATGTTGTAATCTGCCTAGAGGTTTATAAACCCACTTAATTCACATGTGGGTTGTATGGCTCTATGCAAAGAAACCTTAGAGTTAAGAAGTGGTGGGATTAATGTTCTAGGAAGAATGACCTCTGTGATATGAAATTTCTTATCAGACACTCCAGAAATTATTTTGTTTACCTTGCCTGCCTAATGATGTTACTGAGAAATGTTAAGCCTTAATTCCCAAAATGGAAATTAGAATCAATGTCCAATAGTTTAAAGTAAGATGATCTTTCTTGAAATACCGAGCAAGAGAAGTCTCTTAATAGTCCATTTCTTCTGAATGTTCCAATGTTGATATTTTGACTAATATTATAAATCTGCAATAAAGCAATATTTACATATAGTTGAACAAGAATATATAACTATCGTACTCTTCTAGTGTAATGTATTACGGTTTGCCATAATCTTCTGGCTGGCACTATATCAGGGATCCTAAATATAAAGAGCAAGGAAGTTACAACTTCAAATCCAAATTTAAATATGAGCAATCAATTTCTCTCAGAAAGGGTAAATTTTTTTTAAAAAGATTTTATTTATTCATTTGACAGAAGAGATCACAAGTAGCAGAGAGGCTGGCAGAGAGAGAGGAAAGAAAGCAGGCTCCTGGCTGAGCAGAGAGCCTGACGCGGGGCTTGATCCCAGGACCCCGAGATCATGACCTGAGCCGAAGGCAGAGGCTTTAACCCACTGAGCCACCCAGGCATCCCTGAAAGGGTAAATTTTTATAGTAATTTGTTTTTGCCTTATCCCTGCTCAAATAAAGTTTTCAAATGAAGTTTATGAAGGATCTTTTGTGGCATCGTCAGGTATTATAACAACTTCATCCTCTCCTTTCATGGTGGATACATATGGGTAAAATGACAAGTGCTCAAACAGACTCAGTTAATGGTCTGTGGCCTTAAAATTTGTGAAACATAATCACTTCACTCATCATTTGCAAAAGTAAAATTTTTATCTTCTGTAACAGAAAATTAGGTGGCTAAAGTCTAGAAGCACAAATTCGTCTTCTACTAATATGATATTAAGAAGTACAAGCAAACAGTGCACTATCTTCTCCCAAACTAGACACACAAAGAAGTGGTAAGCCACATGAAATATTCACCATCGGGCCTTTCAAGGTAGGCAGATTCACAACAACAGCATACAAGCTTTGTCAGGAATTGTTGAGAGATTGAAAGCATACTTAAAGGATTTAGTAAAGCAATAGAGGCAACCTCAACTCCAGTTACCATGATTGCAGGGATTTTTTATGGCCATGTACTTAATCTTCCTGTGCTGTATCAGATAAGTAATGCTTTCAGCTGATTTGTGTACAAAGAGTTTTCTCAATCTTTTCTAGTACTATATAGTACTGAGGTATCACTTTTTGACTTGTTAAGTGAAGCATTAATAGGAATGTCAGCTGCAAGACAGAACAGGCAATAAATATTAAGATTTAATGTTACAGTGACTTATGCTGTAGGGAATAGTGGCTTAGATTATAAGGTATGATTATCTTTCATAATAAGAAATTATGGGAGAAACAGAATGTTGACAAAAGTACTTTCTAATGCTCTCTTAGCGAGATCTTTTTATATGAATATACTGGAGGTAAAATCCCAATTTGCAGTAAAGGTGATTTAAATAGATGTTCAATAAAATACTGCTATTCTTAGGATTTTATTTTTTTAAAGATTGACACTGGTCTTTTAATATTTGACCCTCATTCAAAGTATTTTGTTGGAAAAATAATTTATTTGGTGAATATTTTATGAATGGATTAAAGAGAGCAGAAATCTCTTACTGGTATGGGAACCAGAATAAAAGACCATGAGAACACTCACCTCTTATAAAAACCAAAATGATAACAGGTTTATTGATTTAATAGCATGAGTTTTTAGCATTCTAGTCTCACTGTCTTTGTATATGATACTGCCTTTTGCCTAGGGTAGTAGTTATCCTTTGCTATGAAACAAATTGCTCCCAAATTTAATGCCTTTATACAACAAAAGTTTTGAATCTCACAGGTTCTGTGGGTTGAAATACAACTGCAATTTAGTCAGGTGTCTCTGACTCAATATCTCTCATGAAGTTGTAGTAAAGCTGTAGACCACACCTGTGCACATATGTGAAGGTTCAAATGGCAGATTAGCTTCTAAGTCACTTACATGATCGTTGGCAATCATGTAGTTCTTCATGGGATTTTAACCGACAGTCTTATTTCTTTATAATGTGTTGAAACTCAGGGGCTCAGTTCCTTACTGTGCTTTTTGGATGGCTCCATAGGGCTTCTTACAACATAGTAGTTTTTATCACCTAGTGTAAGACATTTGACAAAGGAGACAGAAAGATAGAGACAGAAAGCACCCAAGATTGGTGCTACAGCTTTATATAATCTGAACTTGAAAGTAACAACCCCTAACTTCTGTAGCAGTCTTTTAATCAGAAAGGAGTCATTCAGTACAATCTACACATAAGGGAAGGAATGACACAAGGTTGTCAGGAGATAGAGATCCTTCGGGGCCATTCTAGAGTTTGCCTACCACACTAGGACTCTTTATTATACCTCTTCACTTACCCTCAATATATTCTTCAAATTATTGAGTTTATAGTAAATGGAGTCTGCCTTACCCAACTGTTCATTTGAAATGATTTGAAACAGTACACAAAAGCCTGTGTTGGAAAGATTCCTTGAGATTGGAGCCTAGTATCTTTAAAACATTTTTTAAATGTGTACTAGGTATAAATAAATATATTGCTCTGATTTTCAATTAGTTATAAAGTCAAACATACTAATCCATTTTCCCCATAAGCAGTACCATTTGGAATCTTGTGATTCCATTTGGGGTTTGAAAATACAGTCAGCAAAGTTATACTTTAGAAATGACATTCAAAGCCATAATTGCACTAGAAGGATGAAGGTTCCTATTAAAAAGTCCTAAAGTTTAATTTATAAAGAAATATTCCAAAAGGTCTGAAATATAAATGGAGGACAATAGTTGGTGTTCATCATTGTAAGTATTCAATAAATGTTCAATCATTTCAATCAATTCAATCAATTCAATCATTTTTCTTCTGGAAAGGTTGTGTGACAAAGAAGGGTTATGACTTCTAATATGGCATTAAACAAAGTTGGGGAAAGACTTTAAGGTTGGAAAACTATTCCTTATTTTTGTCTCTCAATTTTTACATAAATATTTTTGCATAAATATTCCTAAATAATACAAATCCTTAGCTAGGAAGCACTTTTTGTCTATAGATGTTTACTGCATTCTTCTTTGGGCTATGACTAACACATACATCAATAATTAACACTAATTTTAACATATTAATTTGTTTAAGGGGCTTAGATGATAAACTAGGTAATTTATTTGTTTTTAGATCACGAAGGTAAAGGATATTGTATTTTTCTACTTAGTTTTCCTAATATAGTTCCCTTCAGTGCAACCTGGAGATGGATAAGAATATAGAATCTTTCCCGTAAGAAGTAATAAAAACTACATAATAACATATTTCATTACAGAGAATCCTCTATTTGCATCAACTGACTATAAATATAACACATTTTTAGTGTGTTTATTTTCACAGAAACTAAATACATACATATATACAGAGATAGATATATAGATGTACAGCACAGGCCCAGAACATTATTACATATAAAATGGTAAAACTGAACTGGAAAACAAATGATATAGGTTTTGTGTGTACATCTTTTTAAATAATTGAACTTTCCCATCATGTACTTGAAGCCATATGTTGATAAGTTTTACATCAAAACACAAATCCTGTACCTAGAAGAGAAACAGTCACATAAAAACACGTTTTCATGCTAAATGAATAATAAATTATAGGTTATGTGTTTCTTTAATTTTAGAAGATGCATAATTTAGAATGATAAATAATTAACACATCAAAGCATTCTAATTTAACTGATGCACAAGTACAGCTAAGACATGAAGTATCCTGTTTGTGCTTAAAATACATCTTCACAGTGGAGAAATATAGCAGCTTTTTATTACTAACAATTATGTCTTTCAAAGGGTAATTTCAGTTTATCACTTTAAAATATTAGGAAATGTCAAAAAGTTCCATTTCTTATATGGGATGTGTAAGTACACAGTTGTGGAAGGCAGAAAGAAAAGCATAATTAGCAGTGTGTTATTAAAATCCAACATTTAACTTGGCCTACTTTGCTGAAGCATGATTTCTGAATGGCACTTTCATTCTATACATGTTCTCCTCCACTCTGAGTCTACTCTGTAAATAGGAAAAAAATAATCCTTACTTTGTAATCATCAATTTAGTAAGTACTATAACAGTGATCTATAAATCTGGTGTAGATGGAGAACAATAGATATGTTTTTATTTAAACTGGTGACAAACTAAAGAAAGTTTCTTGGTTTTTTTGTTTTTTAACTGCAGCCAAAGGTCAACTACTTTGAAACCAACTAGGCTCTCAGATCACTTTGTTTCCAGGTGCAGATTAATACTGATTCACCTTGTATTCTGGAAAACAAACAAACAAACAACCTCTTAAAGTATGTGTTCAATTTAGAAGCTCTCATTGCATAGTGTCACTTAGAGAAATTCCTGCTAGATCTGAAAGGAAGTGAATGGACTTAACAAAAGGAACACACGTACTAATAGCAATTCTTATGGCTATCTAGAGGAAAGCTCAGCCACCAATTCTGATACCAATTCTTATCAGAAAAGATCACACAATATCTCAATATCCATACTGATGTGGATAGAACTAAGCGTCACTTTTATAGCCTTCTTCTATATTAGCCCCTCAAATTTTTATTCATCCACCTATAAATTGCTGCATATTTCTGCCAGATTCTCTGCTCAGCTGCACCTTTGATCTTCCATCTGTTCATTTTTTCCCCTCTGATTGAAGAAACAAGAAGAATTTGTGGCTATGTATTCCACAGAGAAGCCATACGACAAAAGACGAATGTGGATGAATGAAAAGATTTCAGCCTAAAGAACCTTTTTCTGAAAATACTTGAAATCATGTTGATTTGATTTTCTGTGAAGGATAGAATGATCAGATGCCATATTTTAAGAGACTGTCTCATTTTTAACTATTCTGCTACAATATTCTAAAACTTCATTATACCTTGAAAAGGACAGCAATGTTTTGCAGTTGAAAATGGTTTTTAATAGTCTTCAATGGTTTCCCTTTGCACCTGAAATAAAATCTAAATTTTTATCATGGCCAAAAAATTCCATGTGATCCATCATCACTTGGCTCTTTTGTTTACAATTCTCCAAACATACTGGCCTGTTTCAGTTTGCTAAACACATTGTACCCATTCCCATCTTGAGATTCTCTGACCTACAGCTCATTTGCCTGAAACAATCTTTTCTCACACTTCTCATGGATGATTTCTTCTCATCCCTCAGATCTCAGTTCAGGTGTCACCTTCACTTTTCCACTCTCTCTCTAAAATAAGTCCCTCCTGTCTTGTCTTGTCTTTAAAGACAATGAAGCGGCACAATTAATAACATAGCTCTATGCTAAAATAACAGTATTAAAAACTACCGCGCCATCAACAACTATGGTTGTGAGCAAAATAACCTTTCTATGCTTCAGTTTCATAATTTATAAAATGGAGATGATAATAATGCCTTATAGAGTTGTTAGGTTAATAAACTACTAAAGTTAAACACTTCAGTGCCTAGAACAAGAGAAACACACAATAAATATTTACTATCAATATCTTAGCAATCTTTGTTTCTCATAAATTACACAATAACATGAATTTCTCTTTAAAATTAAATTTTTGCTACCTTTTAAGGTTTCTGAGAGCAAGGATGGTATTAATACTGTTTCATCCTTGTTTTCCCAATCCTGTTAAAATGTCCAACATAATAAGGTTCCATGACTGTTCATTGCTGGATCAAACTGGATCAAGTGACAGACTTCTAGGGTACTCATTGTAATACCCTTACTATAAATAGGTAGAACTGATGAGTGTACCCTCTTCCCTTATCAACCTTTTCTCTTAAGAACTGACATCATCACCCTTTAGAATTTGGGAACTTAACTGCTGACAGCTGTGGTTTCTTGTGTAATGAAACTAGCTCTTGTGGCATGAATAAAACACATTCCTCTCTGGCCTAAAAACCAGGCCATCTATATGATCAATGCTTCCAAAGGAAAGGGCAAAACTCATGTTTTTGTTTGTTTAAGATTTTATATATTTATTTGAGAGAGAAAAAGAGAGCAAGAACGGGGGGAGGGGCAGAGGGAGAGAGAGAAGGAGAAGAAGACCCTCCAATGAGCAAGGGAGCCTGGCACAGGGCTCAATCCAGGGCTCTGGGATCATAACTAGAGCCTAAGGCAGACGCTTAACTAACTGAGCCATGCAAGCACCCCAAAACTCATGTTTAAAGGCAAAGAATCTTTACTGAGAATGTCATTATGCAATCCTATCTTTGAAGAGATAACATTATCTCTGAACCTTCCAAAGAAGCTCTTTAAAGAAACTACCTCAGCTGGAATTGGTACCCTCAATATTCTCTCCCTTTCCTATAGTCTAGAATGGGATGAAAAGATTTGTCTTCTAATGACCAACGTGTAACCTTCATTACAAATTGTCTTGGCAAGATGGGGTTAGTTCACAAGCTATTTAGAAAATGAAGCTGTCTCAACTACAGAGGTAAATGGTAGAGACTGTGTTGGCATTTACTGGTTCCTTTCTTACCACTTCTAGCAAAGTTCCATAAAATAGAGATAAGCTCAGAGTGAAGCAAGCTATTCTGAAAATAGAGTTGGAAGGAAAATTCTGCTATCTGCCTTTGTCCAATCTATGTCAACGAAATGTCGTATAGTAGGAAACTTATAACACTGAAAATCCAACTGCTTCTGGATTCTAAATTGAAATGGTTGTCTGTGGTAATTTTAAAACTAAAGCTTTAGCAGAAGATAAAGCTGGTATCCAGCCTTCTAGTAAAGACACAAAAAAGCTATTGTCTTCCAGCTCAAACCATTGTTTACTGGGTCAATAGTTTGAGAACGAATCTGAGGAGTAAAGCTCTTGACATAATGGATAATTCTCAGGGAACAGAAAGGGAAAGACTGATCATGGTAATTAAAAGCAGAACTCACATAATAGGAAGTAAATGGCAAGAGTTCCCAGACTTAAAACTACATGAAATCACGATATTTGGTTGTGGTCACTCAACCAAGGAATTAACCAGAAACAGAGACTAGAAATCTACTAAATTTTTGCAAAGAGATTTATTGAAAAGAATAAAAGAAGAACAAGACAATACAAACTTCGTTGATGTGAACCTTTAAGAAACAATCCTTTGGCTTAGGACTACAGCATAGGAAGTGAGCTTTGCCATTTCCAACAAGAATTTCTACTTCATTACCCAGATCTAAACATGGAAGATCATAGAGGAGAGTCCCGCAAAGGGCATAACCAAGGCAATGGGATGAACTCAGGAATTTTTCTAGAACATGTAATTGATACCCTTTATGTTCACAGACATCTAATCATTTATAAAGACCATGACTACTTAGTGTTTTTTCATTTTAAAATGGCCATTCTTTAATTTTGTTAGAAAGTTTCTTCTCCATCTTCTCCCATCCTCAGCAGGTTGGGTACTATATGGTTCATTAGATTATTAAACACAATATTCAACCCTGACAACAAAGACCACATATTACACTCATGTTCTGGAACTTGTGGGAGATGTAGTAACTGGATGACACTTTAAGATGGTCTCTTTTGGAGTGAAATATGTGTTTGATACCTATGAAAATCAATATATAAATGCAAATCATTTGATAGCCCTTCCAAGTTCTTTAAAGGAGCTGCTTCAGTTGGAATTTGTACTATTAATATTCTCTCTCTTTCCAGAAATGGTTGATGTTCTGATGACCAACCTATAACCATGAAGCAACTTTGCAAGTAAAAGCCAAAGATAAGGATACTAAAGCAAAAATCAGAAGTTAATCATCCAGTATTACCTATTTCTGGATTTCAATTTTTGTGAAAGAAAAACAAATACCTACCTAATGGCAGACATTCTTGTAGACATACTGTTCTCGGCCTCTGTTCTAGACCTCAAAGGTAGTTCCTAAATGCACATTCATACCAGTAGCCCCTAAACCAAACTTCAGGAACTGCTATTTTAGAGGTATGAAAGGTACTTTTTCAGTACTTTTCCAAAAACAAGTTGTCTACCATGCACTAATAATTTTAAGAGGCATGGTATCTGATCATGGTTTTAGAACAAAATTTTGGTTGTCTAATTTAATAGTTTTTTTTTTAAGATTTTATTTATTTATTTGACAGAGATCACATGTAGGCAGAGAGGCAGGCAGAGAAAGAGGGGGAAACGGGCTCCCTGCTGAGCAGAGAGCCCGATGCGGGGCTCAATCCCAGGACCCTGGGACCATGACCTGAGCGGAAGGCAGAGGCTTTAACCCACTGAGCCACCCAGGCACTCCTTAATAGTTTAATAAATGAGTATATACTGTGTCCATGTGTGCTTAGTGTACATGAATGTGCACAGACATATATCTAGACATAGATAAACATATGCAGCTCTGGATATGTTTGAGTGTAAATATAAATTTGATAATTTGTTATAAGACCATTTGTTTCAGCAGGAACATTTCTGATTTCTAAGAGTTTGCAAATTAAGTAAATACATTAGGCTGTCAAAGCAAGTTTACTTTCTAAAGAAATGACAGACTTGATTAGTAAGTATGCCCTTTATCTGTAAGGTTCTTATTTGTCTACCATTTCACAGCAAGCAATTCTGATGAATGGCACAATTAACCTTTCCATTATTAAAACAATTAATTCCAAAAATTAAAGACATGACAAGGACAAAATATTAATGCATAAATTATTAGGCTCAAAAAGTATAATTATTAATCCATGTATAGTAATTGTGACAAAAACAATGAACAAATAGGATGCTAAAATCTGATATATATGTATATATATATATATACATATACAATTTTTTTGTTTGTTTCTCACTTCTTTCGCATACCAAGGGATGATTATTTTATGTTCCACATGAGGTTTAAAAGAAAATTAGTATCAGCTAAGTACTGTAAACATCCAAGATATGACAATAAAGAATACTGATTATCTAATAAATATAAAGATATATACATACAAAAAATACTTTTCAAAATAACCATCTTGAGAATATATACAAATGATGTTATGCTGGTATTTGCCAAAAATGTTAAGTTTTTGGTTTTTTTTTTTAAGTTGCCTCTTACACTACCTTAAAGCTATAGGGACACAAAAAAGTTAGGAGAAACAGACCACCTCTTATTTGGAATCAGAATATTCAAGCTAAATTCACAACTCTGCCTTTAATGGCCATACAAAATTAATTTCCTTGATCTTCTGATTCAAGAGAACAAAATAATACTTCTAAACTCTCTTCTCATCTGCTTTGTAATAAGTAGATACATATAAGAAAGCACTTTAAATGTTTCAGTATTATACAAATGTTAAATACTATTATTATTTTATTAAAAATAGTTTCAGGAAAATATTTAATTCTGCACTGTCCAAAACAGTATTGATATGTACTGGACACTTGGAATGTGACTTGCTCAGCGACTTAAGAATCGAACTTTTGACTTTAATTTTATTTCATTTAAATTTAAATATTCTCATCTATTGAATTTATTCTTTTTTTTTTTTTAAAGATTTTGTTTATTTATTTGACAGAGAGAGATCACAAGCAGGCAGAGAGGCAGGCAGAGAGAGAGAGAGGAGGAAGCAGGCTCCCCGCTGAGCAGAGAGCCCGATGGCGGGCTCAATCCCAGGACCCTGGGATCACAACCCGAGCCGAAGGCAGAGGCTTTAACCCAGTGAGCCACCCAGGTGCCCCTTGAATTTATTCTTTACACAGAAGTTACACAGAGGCATTCATCAGTTTTGAGCCTCTGATTGGGCAGTAATAACTATTAGGCCTGATCACTGTGTTTTTAGGAGCTATGCATTCACCAATGTCCTATTCAACTCCATTTGATCCTTTTGTACCTACAGGAAACTTGAACCAAGAGAATTTTTGGAACTTCCCAAGTCTGTTGGTCATGATATCACTGGTATCACTGGTGTCACTGAACTTTTACCTCATATTCATTTGTATGTGAAATGCATTCTGAGGTTTGAGAAGCTTAATAAAGGTCATCTGCAGAGACCTAATGCAAGAGAAAAAAATATTTGCCATAGTAGTATTCAAATGCTATGTCAAGACAAATTTTGATATTTTTCAAAATGATACAGTACTTTTGCAACAACAGCACTTGTCGATTTATTTGGTTAAAGGAAAATAGAACGAAAGAGTATTTTTTTTGAATATGTGGTTGGAAACATAATAAGCTATAAAATGACTATGACCAGGTAAAGAGTTAAGGTATTGCTGGTATATTTTTCCAGATAGATGAGACTTAGATAGTCAGATGACAGACAGATAATTGTTTCACTGATTCTCTGAGAGGATATTTTATGTTGCATATAGAATAGTCTACATGCACAGAGCCACATGATGAAAATACCTGAAGATTTAACTTGGCATTTTGTGCTAGTTACATAGTAGACCCTCAACACATTCGTATTGACTCAAATCATTATTTCTCTTTTGGGAAGATTTTCAAGTTTCTCCGTTTATTATTATTACTATTATTATTATTATTATTATTATTATAGTAGCAGATGTATAAAATATACAAGTCAAATAATCAAGTACACCAAGGACACCTAAATCAATAGTTACCATGGATTATATATGCAAATGACAATATTTTGTTTCAGACAGAAATTATTAGTTTACTTCTAATGTCCTATTCCGATGTGTGATCAAAACAATTATTATTCATTCTTTTAATTTGGATAAAGTTTTGGGGAAGGGGCAAACAGGAACAGGTGGATTATGTGGTTCCTGGGGGTTTATGCTCAATGAAGTGGCTCAAACATGAAAAACTGATCTGCCTGACTTGATGGAACTGTAGGCTGAAAAAGAATGTTTGTTATTTCCTTTTAAGTAGGACAATTTAGCAATACATTTGAAAAAAGCCTAAGAATGAATGAGTCTTTCATAGTTTTCTCCAAAAATTAAGTGAAGGGGCGCTTGGGTGGCTCAGTGTGCTAAGCCTCTGCCTTTGGCTCAGGTTGTGATCTCAGGGTCCTAGGATTGAGCCCCACGTCGGGCTCTTTGCTCAGCGGGGAGCTGCCTTCCCCCTCCCTCTCTGCCTACTTGTGATCTCTCTCTCTGTCAAATAAATAAATAAAATCTTCAAAAAATTAAATTAAATTAAATGAAGTTTTAAAAAGAAAAAGAAAACTCACATTTCTACTTATAAAAAACATTATTTCTTCAACACACAGTTAAAGTTCTATTTAGATTAAGGCTTTATTTTTAGCTCTATGGTGATTTAGAAATAAGATTAAATCACCAGAAACCATCAAAAGTATCCTCTTATCATAATGATTCCTATCTGCTTCCATGCAGTGCAACTTTATCAAGTATCATTATTTATCCATATAAAAAAGGAACATAATTCCATAATGAAACTTTAAAAAATTTTCACAAATCAGTCATATGAAAACTCCTAGCCCTTTTTTTTTTTTTTTAGGAAATGAAATTAATTATACCAAATATACAGCTCTGACTTTTTATGGTGCCTTCAATGAAAAAGTGAAGTAAAGTTTGCAGAATACAACTGTAGTTCCTCAACAATATACATTGTATTATTCAAGGTAAAACTCGAGAGAAAATCAATGGAATGTATGGAGAGACTGAAAGATTTTTAGGAATTGGATCATGACATTTTGGAAGCTTGCCAAGTCTAAACTCTGCAGGGCAGGGTAGAAGGCTGGAGACCCAAGGAAGAGGTGATGTTACAGTTCAAGTTCAAAGGTAGTGGTCTGTTTGAATTCCTTCTTCTGGAAAGATCAGTCTTTTCCTATTAAGACTTTCAATTGGAGGATCAGGCCCACCCACATTACGGAGTATAATCTGCTTTACTTGAAGTAAACTGATTTAAATGTTAATTTCATTTTTAAAAATATCTTCACAGAAACATCTAGAATAGTATTTGATGAACTATCTGGGTACGATGGCCCAGCTACACAGACACATAAAATTAACCATCACAAATACAGAGCATATAAACCTAAATAAAGAAGAACTTTGGTGAGCACTTTAAATTATTTTTGAAAATGCATGCCTTTTAGTTTAAAAAAAAGTGTGAAGTTACTGAATTACGATCAATTCATTATCTTCTCAAGCACCAGAAGATTTTACTAATACCTTCATAATCTTCCCTTACATTCAGCATGGTTTCTGACATGTTAACTAAATGACAAATAAATAAATAAATAATAAAATAAACATTCCCAGCATCATTCCTACTTTTTCTATTTAATTTAATATGGCTAAATCCCAGGATAATTTCCCAAACTCACTCTACTCACTAAGTTTGTCATAGTTGATCAAATTTTGATATACCATGTTTATAGCCAAAAGAAATGATAAGTATTATCAAACTGAGATTGTTCTAACCACAGTTTAATACCACCTATCTCAAACATTATCCAATTGTTTTGTACATTTTCTTAGTATTAGCCTCACATCCTGGTTCTAATATTGCATCATCTATTTGCACAAAGGAAATATCAATCATATATATTTATCCATAAGATTTAGTTTTGCAAATATGAAAACATGCACTAAAGATTTCCAAGAAGAATGTAGCTCATTACAGGTAATAGTTGAGAAGTATGACATGGTTAGCATTCTACAAATATGTAATCTTATTATATTGTGAACTGTTATAATATTATGCCCTTTTCTAAAATACAGTTTACTAGAGCATGGCAGGAGGAAGGCAAGAGTCCAAAAACTGGAACAGGCAATTATACAATGTAAGTTATTTTTCTCATTTTTAAAATAAAAATTTCTTTGACTTCTAATCCAATCTTTATCATAATATGTCATGCCTAACACCCCTATGGACATAGAAAATTTAATAGTCATGCTTTACTGCACCCATCTATTTTAATTGTTTTTCCCCAAATAGTTTTAAATTTTAATTTACATGATTTTTCTAACTGTTAAGTAAAGTGAATTGAAGTTTATTTTCTATATTTTTTTCTTTGTAACTTCTTAAACCTTTCTTTGTATAACAGCATTAGTAAATGTTATATAGTTGAAATTGTTTCCATGTTTACTCTAGTTATTACATGTCATTCTAATTTGTTTGGAATTTTCAGGCAGGATTTGAAGGAATTATTTGTCTTGATTTTATGCAAACATATGTTGTATATAGATATAGGATTTCCTTCTTCCACTTTTCAAATTGAAATACTTGGGCATCACAAACTCTAAAATGTCATTTGCAATAACAGGCTTTAAAATATTCTCTTGTACTAAACTGGTCATATCTGTAAATCAATTAATTCAAAAAGGAAGTTTTGTGGAACCTAATTCTGTTTTGCTAAAATTTATAAAGTTTTTCTCAAAGTTTCAAATGTGATTTTTCCTTAAAAAGTTACTGAGCTTAATACTTGAATTATGTTGTCCTGATTTTCTCATACTTTAGATCAATTTCTATTTCATCACAGAAAAAAACCTTGATGTTGCTATATATTAGGGAATTGATTGATTATATTATAATGGCCTTGGTATCCATGTTGTTAATAGACCAAATTATTTCTAATTACTGAATTTGTTTTTAATAAAATTAGGTTCTACCTATATCTTAGATGCTGACTTATACATTTAGTCATTAATCAATATAATCAATCAATATTTATAGAATTATAGATTATATATTCTAGGTACTTATATAAAGAATTGAGGATTAGAAAAATACTGAAATTTATTCATTTATTCTCTCATTAATAAAATACATATTAAACATCCATTATATGTCAATGGGCCACACACTCAGAACATTCAGCTGAAAAATCCTGGGCCTATTCTCAAAGACCTGGGAAAAGTCCCTGGAGAAATTTCAAAAAGTCATAAGAATCAAAGATCAGAAAAGTAAAAAGTAAAAGTAAAATCAAAAACAAAGTAAAGTTGTTAGAAACATTGTAGTTAAGCTAAGTATCAAAAAACTATATAGAACCCTATTATATAATCCAACCTAATACCTAAATAATATTCTAAAAAAGACAAGGGAAGCTGCAGCAATTTCCCCCTCATTTTTACTATGTTCAAACTTAGTGAGTCTAAAACTTTATTATAAGGTCTCTTCCTATGAATATATAATACAACATGGTAAGTTATCGTTCCCATCTTGCTGCCCTTTTCTTTTTTTTTTTTGCAACTATTGGCATAGTGTTATCTTCTATTTTGCTTGTTTTTGAATACTTTTCCTGAACTTCTCTGTTTATTGACATGGCGAAGTGTTGTTCTATTACTAACTTGATTACACTGGAAACTGCATTTCTCATAATTTCCTTCTTTGTATGATTCCAAGTCTAAGATGGATGAAAAGTAAAGTTGCAAAGCAGAAATAATGTAGCAGCCATTACCTCTGAAGCTTCTTGCTGGTTAGAGGCAATAAGACACAGAAGTACCAGCAGATACTAGTACATCCCCAGTGTTTCCTGCTCTACACCCAGTTCTCCTTCTCAAATTGGTCCCTACAGACCAATAGCAAACAGAGGCTCACCATTCCCAGAGTTTAGTAATGAACTCAAGGAGCTGGTAGCCAGGAAGCCCAGCAACCCTCCCTAGACTTGCTGGAGCTTTTTCCAATTCTACTGTGCTTTGTGAGGAAGCAAAGAAAACACTAATAAAAGGACAAAGAAAATAGCTAAATTCCTCTAGGGCCTTATTAAAACTGGGAAGAAAAATCCTTCATAAGATTATTAACCAAAAGTTTAGGGCAAGTAGCTGAGAAATGCAAACCAGAATGCAGGGGCTATTTGAATTAGAAAGTACCTGAATGAGAAGACCAGATTTGAGTTTATTATGAGCCTGAAGCCAAGGAGTCACAGTGCAATCCTACTAAAGCAGAGAATACACCAAAGGATTAGTTAGATACAGCTCACTAAAATCAGCTTTTACTTTTCCAAGGGAATAAATATCTTATTTTTAATGGAGCAAAGTTATTAATTAGAGACATAAGATTTACGAATTTGAGAGTTCTCTCTTAATTATGGGTAAGTTACCAGCTACAGCCACCAGCAGCAGAAGAAAAATAGTGCAACCACTCACACAGAGAGAAAGGCAGAAGTAGTTGAAAGCTTTTAGGAGCCTTCTGATGACTAGACATATTTTTTCACATCAATTCTGTATCTCTGAAGGGCAGAAAGTTTAGAAAGGGTGACTAAAAACAGTGTCTCGATTTTGTGCACAAGTCTTTACGATGCTCAAAAATCTAGTGTGCCAGAATACAACAAGCAGAAGCACATAGAAGATAACAACAAAGGAGCAGAATTTGGGGTGGACAATTTTACATTTTGCCTAGTTTACATTTAATTTACCATGCACATATATAATTTTCACATTGGAAGGAAAATAATGACAAATCCCTTTATTGGGATTTACTTAATTTTTTTTAATTGAAAACAAGTTTTACATAACACTTAATGACTCAGTTTAATAAATCCTTCTTAAGTGTATACTATGCTCTATATACTACCTTAGATCACAGGAATTTTATAAAATTAAAAAATCAAAATACTTATTTTGTTAAAAATGACCACTGTTATATCTATGTGCCAAACTCACTTCACCAGATGAGAAATCAACTTTACTGATTTACATTCCATAGTTCATAGTTTCTAAAATAAATATTCAAGAGTTATAGAAGTAATTTATGTTATAAACAATGGCCAAAAATAGGAGAGCAATCGGTTGTCATATCTATTTCATCAAGCTTGGGACTATTGGTAAAATCTCACTACAGAAAATTAAATATTGGCCATAATTCTTCAGTCTCCTATAATAATCCTACACATTCATACCCTTGTAATAATTCCATCGTGGCTGAAGTATATCTATTTGTCCATAAACTCCGGGCATGGCCATAAAAATTATTTGGCCGATGGGCTACTGCCAGACAGGATACGACAGATGTCTTGGAGTATGCCTTTATGATTGATCACGTCTATTTGTTCTTCTATCGTTACTGTAAGAAGACTTCCTAGCTTGCTTATATATCCAAGGAAGATGAGAGATGTGGACCTAATATGTAGCTATAGCCAACTCCAGGTATATATAGCCTGGATAAGTCAACTCACTACCATCCAAAATATGTATGAGTAACTAAGTATGTCACTGAATGCGGGGTTGCTTAAACTGCATTGCTGTGGCAATGTTTGAATGAAGAAAATAAGTCCACATACACATACACACACAAACGTAAAATACATGGCACTGGTAAAGTGACTAGAAACTATTAAACAGTAATAAAAGATTAAAGGATTGATTTTTTAAAAGGCCTATTGTAGAAGGATGGAAAAACAGTGACACATATCGTGTAGTGGCAAAATACTTAGTTAAACAGTCACCTGAGATCATCAGGAAGAAAGAAAGTGTATCTGATGAATCTGCCGACTTGAAGGAGGATATTTCAAAACTAGCTGCATTTGAGAAGATATTACAAGAAAAAGACAAAATTAGAAACAAACTGATTGGTGTACAAATATTTATCCAATAACTTGTAGAACTGGATAATGAACGAGTTTTGCACCAAACTAAAGCTGTATTCATTGTCCAAACAATCCAAAATCCTTACGAGCAGCAGCGTGTGGTAGTGCGTGTGTTGTGTGTGTGTGTGGGAGAGAGATCTAATAGTTGAAATGTGATACCCCATCTGTGCTCATCCATTTTCTGATTCACCTTAGAAAAAGTATTTATCTATACCTGTTTTCTCATTTAGCAGAGAACACATAGGGTTGTTTTGATGTATCTAATGAAATAATGCAAATAAAATTTTTAAAAGTGCATGACATGTAATAAGCACTAGATAAATGTTTTTTACATAACTATTATTATTAGTCACAGTATTATAATAAAAATTTCAATACTGGCAGACAGATTTTTGTGTAATATATTTACTATACAGACTCCATCCCACCTAGATTCTGATAATACAATAAAAAATAAATGGCCATGACATATTTAGATACTGAAAACACTAGAAAAAGGACAACATTAGCTATACAATCACATTTGTTCCAATAAATGTTATCCATATTAAAGTTACAACATTTTTTTCTACTAAGTCCTAATATGAACCTAACACAGTGCTCATCACTATAGGCTCCATAAACAGTCTGTGACTTACATGGTCTTCAAGTCTGGGAACATAGTTGTATGTACAAAACAGAAAAAAAAATTTTCTGAATTCTTTTACTGTTTAAAGAATCATGTTGTTAAAAAAAAAAGAATCATATTATATAAATTATTAACTTTTTGCCTTCTGGCCCTTTGAGTTTTTCACATCAATTTTCTTTCTTGTAAACCAAAATACTTTTTTTCTCTTGCTTTAATGTTGCGACAGAAAAGTATATTCCTTATCTGTATGAGTTTACTCCAAGTTTATAATATCCAACCTTACTTGTAGCTTTACTCCTTCTAAGACCATCCCAGATGTAGCAACTTTCTCCAACTTAGTCATACAAGCACCTTTACTGTCAACAGATGGTATCAATGAATTCCCTATTAAATTCACTCTTTCCCATTGACTTACAAATTTACAAATCTAAAGACGTGTTTTTAGCCATTATTTGACACAGTTGACTTTCACTTTCTTCTCAAAACTCTCCCTGATATCTTCCCTAGCTACAGTCTTTAATTTTGTCTCCAGGATCTCAATGTGCCTTCTTTGCATGTTGGCTTCCTTTTCTCTTTTGCTGTTCTTCATTCTTTCAAGTTTTACCCATTAGATATTTTTCTGAAGTTTTGTTTTTGGTTCTTATGACTCTTTTACTTTCTATTGATAACTAAATAGTTTCAACTCACTTCTGTACAGTGACAAATTCCATATCTATATCTTCCATCCTGATCTCTTATGCTACATACCTACATTCCCTGCTACTCAGAGGGCTATCTTAAAACTCACTTTGTCTCGGGGCACCTGGGTGGCTCAGCGGGTTAAGCCGCTGCCTTTGGCTCAGGTCATGATCTCAGAGTCCTGGGATCGAGCCCCGCATCGGGCTCTCTGCTCTCTAGGGGAGCCTGCTTCCTCCTCTCTCTCTGCCTGCTTGTGATCTCTCTGTCAAATAAATAAATAAAATCTTTAAAAAAAAAACAAAAAACTCACTTTGTCTCCAGTTCAAATTGTTTCCTTTGAAACTTCTTTTTGTGTATAGTATCACTGGTAACTTTTATTACTGTCCTTTTGATTTTCAAACCTAGAAGCATTTATATTACCTATAGTCTGCCTATCTATATCTAAACAGTAGGATAGGCTCACTGGTAAACTTTGAGAAGAGATTTGACTGAAAAAGGGAGGAAGCAATGCTGACATCTGTGGGTAAAGTATTTCAGCTAGAGAAAGAGAAGAAGAAAAACAAAGAATCTTAGTCATTAGTGAGCTTCTTGTGTTTAAGGAATACCAAAAAGCCAATGTGTCCAGGGAAGAAGCAACAACAGAGAGATCATTAAAAAAAGAGAAAATAAAATCTACAGAAAACTTCCAATTTTTTATACCTGTCCATTTTCTGCCTGAGGCTTAGTAACAGAATGGCTGCAAATAGGCATATATTTGCATAATCACTTTCCTTTTATTTGTGCCTTTCTTCCCAGATGATTTAGAATGCCTTTGTTAAAAGAAAAAAAAAAAAAAGTCTCATACTATGTCTCTATTACAGCAACCCTGTAAACAATAGTATGTTAATACTGAAGACTGTATGTTTTTCCAGTCTTCAGATACAAACCAAATGTAGAACTGAGACTTTCTGAAGTTGAGTATGGCAGTGCCAAAGTGTGTGACATGATCTACATACAACATTAATAGATAAGATTACTCCTCATGAACTACTACTTCTGTGAAAGTGAATGAAAGAAACCTCATTTAAAATGGAGTCAGGAGGCCAGAGGGGAAGCTCTTACTCCTGACAACTCATCATCAGTTGTAGACCCCAACCAGAAGAGACAGTACCTTGCATTCCCAACAGGTAGAACCCTACCTTACTCCTCCAGCAGGAAGAATTTTTCCATGCCCAGCAACAAGCTTAGCCAATAAGAAAATACCACAACTTAGCCAACGAGAAACTATCACTACCCTGGGTTCTATCTTTCTTCTGATGGACGTATGTTCAAAGCAGCCCCTCCCAACTTCTTTATATCTATATGAAATTAACACTCCCATTTGATCTTTGGACTTGACTCTGGTTTGCCATAGCTTGCATGTCCCAAATTGCAATTCCTCTTCTATTCCTGAAAAACCTTATTTTGCTGGTAAAATGATTGGCTATTTTGCTTTTCAGTCCAAGTAACACTTGGTGTCAGAGAATTGGGATCCAGAGAAAACCCCCGACAACTCTGAGGCTGGTGAACAAACAGGTGCCAGTACACACTGAGCCTACTGAACTCACTACTTTCTCATTGACCCTGGAGTTTGAGGTAATTTTATCCTGCATTTGAGCTCCAACCCCTTTTCATTTTGAGTTCTCCCATCTTTATTCAGGATCTGTTTAAAGACTGTCCTTTCTGTTTTTTGAAGACTCAGTCCTTTCTGGTGAGTACTCATTTGTTTTTCAGAACTTCCAATTTTGCATAGTGAGATCCCAAACCTCTAAATGCTTTCATTAGAGCCCCACTTCAGGGACTCTGGTCAGTTTTTTGAAAACTATGGTCCCTCTTCAAGCACATTTTTAATTAAATGGACCAACTTGGCTAAAGAAAATCTGGAACTTCTATGGCCATTATGGGGAACTTGCAATCTCCAAAACTTCTTTTCCTCAAGACTAACTTACAAAGCTACAGCTCCAAAATTAAAACAAACAAACAAAAAACAGAATGGGATACCTATTTAATTGGCATACAGACGCCTCCAAAAGGTTCCAAACTTCCAAAATGGTTTCATTGAAAGATTCCTTGCAAAGGGCTAATGGAAAATTAAAGAGATAAAAGGTACTTAAAACTAAAAACTGTAGGACTCATGTGTAAGACTGGGGTAACTCCCATTTTTCCCCCTGTCCTACTTGATTTGAACACTCATTCTAGTAATCCTTTGTCTGAATTGCCTTTCCACTCTGAAAAGACTATTGTTATCTTTCAAAGTAAGTCAACACCAGGCTTCAGGCAATCCTCAGGTGTCTTTCTCTCCTTGGTCAAAGGCCAAACTGAAAGCCATAATTAAAGAATTTTTTTTTAACCCAGGGAGAATCCTCAAAAGTTTTAGTAAATAGATTATCTCCTGAGACCAGTCAAAAGAGGGAAATAAAATTGCACATTTTCCCTTTCTTTCCAAATCCAGACCAATTGGTTATTGATCTTTTCTCTCTCAGGGATTGCTATTGCCTTCTTGTCACATTTTACAAATTTGGCTTGGCTTTCTGCCTGCATGGGACTTGCAGGTTATTGATTCTTTCTATGGCTATCTTTGGGAGTTACTCTAGATCCTATGAAGTTAATCTTTTGCACCCTCTTGAGGATGTCTCTTGGGTGCATGGTGTTGTTTAAGGCTGCCAAAAATATTAATAGTTTCTCCTGGCTGAAACCTTTTAAGACATTTTAAAAGAATTTAGTAGGGTTACACCCAGAAATTCAGCCAAATTGTTATATGATATTCAGAGCCTGATAGGAATTTTTTTTAGGCCTTCTCCCTAAGCTAAATGTACACAGAGGGAAAGAAAAACATTCTAACAAAGATAGTGTGTCAGTCCTTTGATATTAGTTAGATGGCAACCCAGTATTTTGAGGAATTAAAAATAGCTGTCTTTGTTTTCCAAACAAAGTCTTTTCGTGACCAGTGGTGTGGCTCCTGATACAATTCACAGTCCACCAATCCTTTTTACGATCCCAAAACCTCCCCTATTCCTCTCAAATGGCTTATAAATACTGATTTTAGGGAAGCCAAATCTTGGAGAAACTAACTTCCTCCCGCCCCCTTTGCCTTTAAGATGTGAAATTCTACCTTGGGTCCTGCTCCAGAACTCTCATCCAGATTATCTCTTTGATATGCAAACTGCAAGGAGGTAATTATTATCAGAAGCAGGAATAAGGATGTGGTGCCTCGGCGGCTCAGTGGGTTAAAACCTCTGCCTTCAGCTCAGGTCATGATCTCAGGGTCTTGGGATCGAGCCCCGCATTGGGCTCTCTGCTCAGCATGGAGCCTGCTTCTGTTTCCTCTTCTCTCTCTGCCTGCCTCTCTGCCTACTTGTGATCTTTGTCCATCAAATAAATAAATAAAATCTAAAAAAAAAAAAAGAAGCAGGAATAAGGAAAAAAATGTCATCTGAATAGATCCAATTTCTTTTGTAACTAGTGAGTTGTGTATTATCACATCTAATTCATTGCAGTAATTTAAAATGGAAGCTATAAGGTCTCTGCATCTGTATGTTCCTGTGTGTGTTTTGTAGCTATGTGATATTTTCTACTTCTGGATGGTATTGCCAAAATTAATTTGTAAAAGAGTTCTATTTAATTGGCTTAAAGAAAAATGCTTATATAAATTAAAGTCTCAGAAATATAATAGAAACTTAATCTAAGTGAATTTCAGGTTTCCATGATCTGGGAAAATATTTAGTATTAAAGCTGGTTTAAGTTTGTTGGTTTAATTAAAACAGGCATGTCTTTAGAGTTATTGGCATTAAATATAATAGTTTTATTCCACTTAAGCTTATTAAAGGTCAAATGAGTTCATGTTATCTCTTATTGAATTTGTCAGCCAAAAAAGATAACTTAAGATGATGGTTAGCTGTTTGTCATCTCATGAAATTCTCATGACTAATCTAGACATAATGACTAAGAACAAGTGAATTAAACAGACTTAAAAGTTTTTAAGTAAACTTTCAACAATAGTTATGCCTACTGAAGTAGTTCCCCCAAACATTTTTGGTAACTTAAAACCATTTACTTTACTAAGTAAATTGGATGATGGATACTCATTATGTATCTAGATTATTTTCAAATAAGATAAAATACTGAAATATTAATTACTGAACTAGGTTTTTCTACTTTGGGTTTTTTATAACAGAGAAACTAAATGATATTTGGATGTCTTAAAACTACATTGAAAAATGGAAAAAACAAATTATGAAATTTACCAATCTAAAGAATTCTGGTACAACAGATCATTTACTGTTGCTTTATTCTGTTTTCATTAGAAATTAAGGTATCTAAGAGGTAAAAATTCTAATAAATGGGATTGGGAAGAGGAAGATGGCAGAGTTGGAGAATCCTAAGCTCACCTTGCCCCATGGACACACCCAGATAACAGCTCCATCCATGCAACTAAGAAAACAAAGACTGACAGAAAGACTTTCCAGTTAATTGTGGAGAAGAGGCTGTAACAAAAAGGGTAGGAGAGACACAGAAGTTGTTGTGAACCATATTCCCAGAAAGACTAACCACAAATGCGAGGGATACCACAAGCATGCCAGGGAGAGAAGCAAACCCCACACCAGGCACCTCAGGCATGGGAAACCTGACTGAGAAGACCAGTCCCTATAACACTTGGCTTTGAAAATCAGTGGGGCTTAACTTTATGAATTTATACAATCACTGAGCCCTAACTCTGGATACTTTAAAGATCAGTGGGCTTAACTCTGAGAGAGCTAGAGGGCTATAAGAAACTGAGTCTGTGGCCTTCTAGATAAACAAGCCTGCTGAGATACTGCATAGAAGCAACAGTCTGAAAAGCACCTTGGGTACAGGTAATGATTTATCTATTAATCTCAGAATGTGTCCTGAGAAGTAGGAGTCTTTAGGAAACTTCTCCAAGAACAAAATAGCTGGTGGGGATCACTTGGGTGGCTTAGTCAGCTAAGCATCTGACTTCACCTCAGGTAATGATCTCATGGTTCTGGGATCCAGCCCCACATAAGGCTCCCCATTCAGCAGGGAGTCTGTTTGTCCCTCTCTCTCTACCCCTGCTCATGCTATCTCACTCTCAAATAAATAAATAAAATATTAAAAAAAAAAAAAAGAGTTGGTGAGTACCATTCATCTAGTCCCACTCCCAAGTAATAGTCCAACACTCTCAGGAACCAGCATACCCTCTACCTATCCTGCTAACAGTGTGCACTCCCCCCACAATGTTCTCCCATAGAGAAAGAGAATGCTCTCAGGTTGTCCCATCCAACCTGCCCCCACTGAACAAACATCCCTCCAAAGCCGTTCTTACTCTATCACACATCCTGCAAGCAGCCCTGATAAGGACCAGCACCACTCTAACGTGATTCTTGCCCTGGGAAGAAGGAAGGATAACCAAACACACTAGTATGACTGCAACCCCAGCAGATGAACTCAAGGCAGGCATCTAATCTGACTGTCAGCCTCACCCACCAACAAAAGCCTCTTGAAAGATAAGAAAATGAGAGCACACTGCAATTCTGCATCCCTGGCAGACAAGTTGAGGGCAGGTGTTTGGTTGGACCACTGACACCACTCAACTACAAGCCTACGACAGCACCATATTAGCTTCTTTATGATACAGGAACCAAACCCTGTGCAGTGCACCCTCAACAGGCAAAGTGGGCCAACACAGTCAACTGGACTGAAGACAAATAAGGCTTGGCCACAATAGTAAGGTCCCCAAAACACATATAAGAGAAACCCCTAAAGTGCCTGGTTGTGGTGAACAGAGAACATTGTTCTACAAGCCACCAGGCGATCTCTTCTTCATAAGGCCACTGCTTTCAAGAGCAAGAAATGTAGCTAACTTTCCAAACACACAGAAACAAACACAGATAATTGGGCAAAATGAGGAAACAAAGGAACATGTCCCAGATGAATGAACAGGACCAAACCAGAGCAAAAGAGCTAAATGAAATGGAGATAAACACTATGTCTGGAAAAAAAAAAAAAAATTCAAAGTAATGGTCTTAAAGATACTCACTAGAATAAAGAAAAGTGGAGGATCTCAGTCAGACCTTCAAGAAAAAAGATAGAAAATATGTAAAAGAACTAATCAGAGATGAAGAATTCTATAAGAAAAATTAAAAATACACCTGGGGGAAATAACAGCAGATTAGAGACAACAGCAGATTAGAGGAGGGAAAAAAAAAAAAAGAAAGAAAGGATCAGTGACCTAAAAGAAAAAGTAATAGAAAGCAACCAAGCTGAATAGCAAAAGAAAAAAATTGTAAAAAATGAGAACAGGTTAAAGGGACTCAGTGACATCATCAAGCATAATATAATTTGTACTAGAGGAATTCCAGAAGGAAAAGAGAAAAAGGGAGAAGAAAACTTATTTGAGGAAATATTAGCTGAAAATTTCCCTAATTTGGGGAAGAAAAGAGACATCCAGATACATGAGGTACAGAGAATCCCAACAAAATCAACCCTTGTCTGATATAAGTGTTGCTACTCCCGCTTTCTTTTCCACACCAAGAGGAAGGTCCTGGTGAGTAAGACCCTAATAGTTATGACACACAAGACACATAATAATTAAAATGGCAAAAGTGGTGATGAAGAGAGAGTACTGATAAATTTACACACAAGGGAAATGTCATAAGGCTATCATCTGACTTTTCAGCAGAAATTTTACAGGCCAGAAGAGAGTGGCACGGAATATTCAAAGTACTGAAAGGAGAGAACCTTCAGCAAAGAATATTCTATCCAGCAAGGTTGTTATTCAGAATAGAAGGAAAGATAATGAGTTTCACCAAAAAAAAAAAAAAAGTTAAAGCAGTTCATCACAGTTAAATTAGTCTTATGAGAAACATTAAAAGAAATTCTTCAAATGGGAAGAAAGGCCATAATCAGGAGTAAGAAAATTGTGAAAGGAAAAAATTTCACAGGTAAATGCAAGCATAATAAAAATAATAAATTAATTATTTATAAAACAGTGTGAAGGTTAAAGCACAAAAGCAGTAAAATCAATTATATCTATGAAATCACTCAAGAGATTAACAAAATAAAAGGATGTACTGTATGATATCATATACATAAAATGTATGGTGGGGGAGTAAAAATTTAGTGTTTTTAGAATGTACTCAAACTTATGCAACCACCCACTATCAACTACTATATACATAAGATGTTATATATGAACCTAATGATACCCCATGTAAGAAATCTTTCACAGATACACACACACGTAAAGAAAGGAATCCAAGCATACACATCAAACCACAAAGGAAGAGAGCAAGAGAGGATAAAGGAACAGAAAAGAACTACAAAAACTGAAAAACAAGTAACACGATGGCAATAAGTACATACCTATCAATAATTATTTTAAATGGACTAAATGTTCCAATCAAAACACACAGGGTGACTGAATGGATTAAAAAAAACAAACAAACAAAACAAACAAGCAAAAAAGACCATTCTATATGCTATTTACAAGACTCACTGCAGACCTAAAGACACATAGTGTTTTAAAGTGAAGGGTGGGAAAGTATTTATAATGCAAATGAAGGTGGAAAGAAACCTGGAGGTGCTTGGGTGGCTCAGTCAGTTAAGTGTCTGCCTTTAGCTCAGGTCATGATCCTGGAGTCCTGGGATGGAGTCCTGTATCAGGCTCCCTAGCAGCAGGGAGTCTGCTTTTCCCTCTACTCCTTTCCCCTGCTCATGATATCAATCTATTACTCTCTCTCTTGGATAAATAAATAAAAAAGAGAAGAGACAAGAAGAGACAAGAAGAGACAAGGAATGAAATGAAACCTGGAGGAGCAATACATATATATTTCAGACCAAATAGACTTTAAAACAAAGACTGTAATGAGACAAAGGATACTACATAATAATGAAGGGAACAATCCAACAAAAGGATGTAACAATTGTAAAAATTTAGGCATCCACCATCACAACACCTAAGTACATAAAGCAACTATTAACAAAGATAAAGAAGAAATAGAGAGTGGTACAATAGCATCAGACTTTAGCATCTCACTTATATCAATGACAGATCATCGAGATAGAAAATTAACAAGGAAACATTGGCTTTAACTGACATGTTAGGCCAAATAAGTCTAAGAGATATATGCAGAACATTCCACCCTAAAACAGGAGAATAAAAATTCTTTCCAAGTGTACATGAAAAATTATCCAGAAAAGATCACATATAAGGCCACAAAATAAGTTCCAATAAATTCAAAGGAACTGAAATCCTATCAGGCATCTTTTCTAACCACAATGGTATGAAACTAGAAATCAATCACAAGAAAAAATCTGAAAAAACTCACAAATACAGGGAGGCTAAATAACGTACTATTAAACAATGAGTGGGTCAACCAGAAAATAAAAAATGATATTTAAAAAATATGCAGATGAATGAAAATGAAAACACAATGGTCCAAAATCTTTGTGATGCAGGAAAAAGCTGTAGTAAGAGGGAAGTTTACAATACAGCCCTACCTCAAGAGATTAGAGAAATCAAACAAATGACCTAACTTGATACCTAAGCAAGTTAGAAAAAGAAGAA
The DNA here is from genome assembly GCF_002288905.1 of Enhydra lutris kenyoni. NCBI lineage: Eukaryota > Metazoa > Chordata > Mammalia > Carnivora > Mustelidae > Enhydra > Enhydra lutris. The sequence goes on from NW_019154089.1 coordinate 23,872,332, forward strand.
CAAAGCTGGTAGCAAAAAGAGAATAATAAAGATTAGGGCAGAAATAAATGAAACAGAGACTAAAAACCCAATAAAACAGATCAATGAAGCCAGGATCAGTTTCCTTGAAAAGATCAACAAAATTTATAAAACTTTAACCAGATTCATCAAAAAGAAAAAAGGGGAAAAAGAGAGAGAGAGAGAGAGAGAGAGAGAGAGAAAGAGAGACAGAACTCAAAAAAATAAAATCAGAAATGAAGGACCAGAAATAATAACTAACAACACAGAAATACAAAAGATTATAAGAATATTATGAAAAATTATATGCCAACAAATTGGACAACCCTGAAGAAATGGATAAATTCCTATAAACATATGACCTCCCAAAACTGAATCAGGAAGAAATAGAAAATCTGAACAGACTGATAACTAGCAATGAAACTAAATTAGTAATCACAAACTCTCAACAAACAGAAGTCCAGGACTGGACAGCATCACAGGTTAATTACACCTAAAATTTAAGAAGAGTTAATATCTATTCTTCTCAAATTATTCCAAAAAATAGAAAAGGAAAGCAAGTTCCAAATACATTTTATGAGGCCAGCATTACCCTGAAACCAAAGCCAGATAAAAACACTGTAAAAAAAAAAAAAAAAAAGAGAGAGAGAGAGAGAATTATAGGGCAATATCTTTGATGAACATGGATGCAAAAATCCTCAAGAAAATATTGGCAAACCAAATTAAACAATACATTTAAAAAATCATTCAAAACTATCAAGCGGGATTTATTCCCAAATGCAAGGGTGGTTTAATATTTCCAAATCGATCAATGTGATACATCACATCAACAAGAGAAAGGATAAAAACTGTATGATCATTTCAATAAATGTAGAAAAAGCACTGGACAAAGAGCATCCATTCATGATAAAAACCCTCAACAAGGTAGGTTTAGAGTTAACATACCTCAACATAATAAAAACCTTATTTGAATAACCCACAGCTGACATCATATGCCATGGGGAAAACTGAGAGCTTTACCTCTAAGATCAGGAGCAAGACAAACATGTCCACTCTTACCACTTTTATTCTACATAGTACTGAAAGTCCTGCATGCAGCAATAAGACAAGAAAAAGAAATGAAAAGCTTCTACACTGGTAAAGAAAAAGTTAAGGTGTCAGAATTTGCAGATGGCATAATACTACATATGGAAAACCCTTAAGTTTTCACCAAAAACTACTAGAAGTGATAAATAAATTCAGTAAAATCATAGGACACAAAATTAAAATACAGATATCTGGTGCATATCTATACACTAATAATAAAATAGCAGAAAGAAAAATAAAGACTATCCCATTTATAACTACATCAAAAAATAATGACATGCCTAGGAATAAACTTAACTAAAGATGTGAAAGACCTGTACTGTGGAAACTATAAAACACTGATGAAAGGAATTGAATACGATAGAAATAAATGGAAAGATATTCCATGCTCACACATTAGAAGAACCAATTTTAAAGAACCATTGTTAAAATCTCTCTCCACCCAAACCAAATTATAGATTTAATACAATCCCTATCAAAATACTAACAATATAATTCACAGAACTAGAACAAATAATTCTAAAAATTTGTAAGGAATCACAAAAGGCCCCAAATAGCCAAAGCAATCTTAGAAAAGAATAAAGCTGAAGGGATCATACTCCCAGATTTCAATATATACTACAAAGCTGTAGTCATCAAAACAGTATGGTACTAGACACAAAAACAGACACACAGATCAACATAAAAGAATAGGAGAGTCCAGAAATAAATCCACACTTGTATCATCTATTAATCTATCATCTTATGATCATATTTATGTAATCTGTTAATATTGCCTCTAAAGGAGACAAGAATACATAATGGGAGAAAATACAAGTCTCTGCAAAAAATGATACTGAAAAAACTGAACAGCTACATGCAAAAGAATCAAACCAGACTACCTTAAACCATACACACACACACACACACACACACACACACACACAAACATCTTGAAGCAGATTAAAGACCTAAATGTGGAACCTCAAACCATAAAACTGCTAAAAGAAAACAACATAGGTAGTACTTTCTTTGACACCAGCTGTAGGAATATTTTCTAAATATGTCTCCTCAGGCAAGGGGGGAAAAAAGAAAAACTATCAGGACTACAGCAAAATAAAAATCTTTTCCACAGCGAAGGAAACCATCAACAAAACAAAAAGGCAACCTACTGAGTAGGAGATAATTGCAAATGATATATCAGATAAGGTTTAATATCTAAAATATATAAATAGCTTATATAACTTAGCACCGAAACAAAGAATGCAACTTAAAAAAATGGGCAGGGGACCCAAATAGCCATTTTTCCAAAAAAGATATACAGATGTCTTTGGAAAAATGGCCAACAGACATCTGAAGTGATGCTCAACATCACCAATCATCAGGAAAATGCAAATTAAAACCACAATGATATATCATTTTATACCTGTCAGAATGGCTAAAATGAAAAATACAAGAAATAATAAGTATTGGTGAGGATGTGGAGGAAAAGGAAACTCCATGCACTGTTGGTGGGAATGCAAAATGGTGTAGCCCCTGCAGAAAACAGTATGAAAGTACCTCAAAAAATTATTTCTCACTAATTCCACTATTTACTCATAGAAAATGAAAACAGTAATTCAAAAAGATAAATGCACCCCATGTTTATTACAACATTATTTACAACAGCCAAAATATGGAAGTAACCCAAGTGTCCACTGAAAGATGAATGGATAAGAAAGTGGTATATACATATCAGCCGTAAAAAAGATTGAAACCTTCCATTTGCAACAACATGGATGTGCCTAGAGAATATAATACTAAGTGAAATAAGTCATTCAGAGAAAGACAAATATCATATGATTTTACTCAAGTTAACTGAGCAAAAATAGAAAAAAAAAAGAGAGAGAGGCAAACAAAAAACAGACTTTTAAATACAGAGAACAAACTGGTGATTGCCAGAAGGGAGGTATATGGAGGAGAGACAAATAAAGGGAATTAAGAGTACATTTACCTTGATAAGCACTGATAAATGTATAGAATTGTTCAATCATTATATTGTATACCTGAAACTAACATAATATTGTATGTTAATTATACTTAATTAAAAAAAGAGTTCTAAAAATTATAATTAAGATTACTAGAAATAGGGGCACCTGGGTGGCTCAGTGGGTTAAGCCGCTGCCTTCGGCTCAGGTCATGATCTCAGAGTCGTGGGATCGAGCCCCACATCGGGCTCTCTGCTCAGCAGGGAGCCTGCTTCCTCCTCTCTCTCTGCCTGCCTCTCTGCCTGCTTGTGATCTGTCAAATAAATAAATAAAAATCTTTAAAAAAAAAAAAAGATTACTAGAAATAATATGGTCAATATCTCCAAATGAAAGTGAAGTAGGGTGTTTTCAGTAAAAGAGGGTATGAAAAATGGAGATACATTTTTTTTGCTGAGGGAAAAGAAAGTAATTTTGTCCTAAAGTAAGGCTGGTTGTTTAAAAAGGAAAAAGAATAAAAAAAGGGGGGGGGACAAAATCTGAATGTAATAAAGAAGTTTATAGAAGGTTTGTAGAAGGAAAGGAATCTTGGGAAAGGAATTTTATGCATGTTAAAAGTAAATGAATTTAGTTTTTTTTAAATATCAATGCTGCACTTGTGTAATAATAAGCATTAATTATCTTTCATCTGCTGAAATGATGAGTCTTTTTAGATTATTCATTTGATCAAAAGAAAACAAGAAACAAAACAAAACAAAACAAACCCCAAAGGTTCTCTTTAGCTTTTAAGTGATATTTTAATCAAAATAATTTTCTGTGTTTGCTATCTTTATTAGGTGCCTGATTACTCAAATCTACTACTCTTGATATTAAAAGAGCTAAATTTCATTCAGAATTATGTAATCCTCCATATTTTCCTGTGGAGTCTTTGCTGTCACTATGGTTAAATGAGTAATAAAGTATTGTATCACAATGAACTATGATCCTATTTAACCAAGCATTTTAAACCTTTTTTATATTTTTGACAAACTTTCCCAAATGAAATTCTAAATGAAATCTTCTTTGACCATGAGCTAGCTTTGAGATTTCCAAAGGGTCTCTGTGACATCTTAGAAAACAGGTTCTCTTTCCTTACTAAAAGGGAGATGTTAACTAATTAGGATAATTTGATATGTTAAGTTACATGGGAAGCATTGTTAAATAAGAAGTAATACTAAGCCTTCTTTATGTCATATTTCTGTAGATATATGCTATAAGTGCTCTAGAAATTCTTAGAAATCTGATATGTCCCAGCATAATGTTATCAGTCATAATTCTCCTTGTCTTAAAATGTTGCATGTTACAGAAACAACCAAATTTCCTTGTCAATTCCATTATAATGAGATCTCATCAGATCTTTAACAATGAGCATCTTTAAGTAGTATTTTCACAGAGAGTTACTGTTTTAATCTGATACTATTACAAAAGTGCTCCTGCAAAAGTATTTCATATTCAAGGAGAGTCATGGAAAAGACTTTTGGGAACTTTAATATCATAAAACTTAACTGGATAAGAATTTTCAGAACTAGCAGAAAAAGTGGATTCAAGCATATCAAATATTACACAGGACTGAATGAACTAAGGAGGCTGATTATAATTTTTATGACCCTTAATGTGAAACACTGCAGGTTCCTTGATGCTTTGTTTTTGTCTTTGGGTTTTTTGTTTTTGTTTTTTTCAGATTTTTTTCAGATTTAAGGAAACCCCTCCCTTAAACTGTCTATGACTTAACAGCAATTTGATAAAGTATACCCTTGTAAATGAAGATGAAAACATTTACTTTTTCTCCCTGATCCCTCTCCAAAATACTTTTGAGTATTCTTTTCATGGAAGTATAGTGAGTTATTTGCATAAATTCAGTAGTAATCTGCTCTCCTTGTAAAAGGTCACAATTGGCAACACTGGCAATATTACCAAGGCTTTGACTGAAATGGTATTGGAAATAAATCTGATGACCAATCTCCGGCTGGGCTTCCTGGCCTCAGAAGCTTTGAAAGTTCATCCTGAGACGTCTTATGAAAGTTCTAGCAAAGCAGTCTTAAAAAGAGTTCACATGGCCAATAACTATTCTTGCTATCCTTATGTAAATCATCAGGTCAAGTTTAATACACACAAATTAGTTTTAATGTTATCATCTTTGGTAAAAAAAAAAAAAATGGATAAAAGTATAGAGAGAAAAATTATGTTTGCACTTTAGTTTATGCAAGATTTTAATTCTATTAAATTGTCTTTGAGGTTGTGTTATATCCCTGTAAACTGGACTGGATCCTGAATTCTAGTTTCCTCAAATATCTGCCTATGACTTTCCAAATTAACATTTCTAGTTTTCTCCCACCCTTCTGATTTGGAATCACTGTGAACAAAGATTGTCCTTGAATCTCCTTGGAAGGGGCTATACCAGGTCCTCCTCAATTCCCAGATGGCAGCCAGACCTCAGGACTTGAGCCTTGAGTATTTATCTCAATAGCTGAAGAAAGCTATAGCTGACATATGGTCCTGTGCAGATGTTGGTGACCTCTGAATCAAATTGATGAGGAAGAAAAGTAGCTGACATTGAGGTAGACTGCTTCCTCTCAAAACAATGGATTATGACTTCCCACCTTAACTCAACATGAAACACTTTTCTTCTTTCTTTCCTTTACTCTAGCATTGGCATAGAAAGATAATGCTATCATTTGTATCTCCCAGGACATTACTAAGAGGGGTAACTTTTCTGTTTGATCTATCACCAGAAACTCCAATCTGTTTATGATGTTGGAGATAGGCAGTTCTACCTATAACCCATTTCTCCTATGATCTACTCCCCTGCACTCAAGGGAAATATAAATGCGCTAACTCTTCATGGCAAGGCTTTCAGAAAAGACCCTTCTAGGATGAGCTAGTAACTCACAGAATGTCATCCCAATTCCTCTGATCTCTGGTTTGAAAAGGCAAATCAGGAAATTCCTGATAATAAACATCAATAACCAGACCTTACCTGGAATCTCTGTGCTCCACCTGGTTTCATTTTTGTCTGCAATGAATGGTATTTTCTTTTTTTTTAAAGATTTTATTTATTTATTTGACAGAGAGAGAGCACAAGCAGGGGGAGCAGCAGAGGGAGAGGGAGAACCAGGCTTCCTGTTGAACAAGGAGCCAGAGCAGGGCTCCATTCCAGGACCCTGGGATCATGACCCGAGTGGAAGGCAGACATTTAACCCACTTAGCCACCCAGATGCCACACAGGTGCCCCAGTGAATGGTATTTTCAATGAGCATATGAATGTTTAAAATGCTGTTGAGGGCCGCCTCTGTAGCTCAGGTCATGATCTCAGGGTCCTATGATTAAGCCCCACAACGGGCTCTCTGCTCAGCAGGGAGCTTGCTTCCCCTCTCTCTCTCTGCCTGCCTCTTTGCCTACTTGTGATCTCTCTCTCTCCCTCTCTCTCAGTCAAATAAATAAAATCTTTAAAAGAAAAAATAAAATGCTGTTGAATTGGAGGTCAATACTTATTGGTATGTTCAATTGTCCCTGTTAAGATCCATAATAAATCAAAAGCCTCTTACTGGTCTGCCCCATTAAACATCCATAATGGCCTTAAATGGAAACTTTCAGGAGGCATACATGAAACCAGACTTGCCTCCATAGGGAGAGACTTTCTCTCCTTGGTGAGAATAATTATCAATGAATGCATGATCAGAAATATCTCCCAAACATTAGGAGAGGTAGTCAATTCCATAACCAAAGCAGTAACAATTCAACAATAATCACTTCACTCTTTGGCTAACATAGTTTTGAAAAATTACATAGGTAATCTTACAGATGAGAGACTAGGGAGCCACCAGCATTTCCTCAGAATCTTGCTTTGTTAAGTGTCTCTTATAAAACTTGTTCTTTGTGCTATTAGAATAACATCTCCTAATCTCTGTTCCATGATATGGTAGCAAAGAGGGAACCCATCTTGCACAAATATAGCATGTGTGAATCAAACATATATTTGTGAAAATCTCTTCTATTGTTGAATCAGACATGATGTAAGATATTGACTGGATTTCCATGGAATGAAGTAATGTCATGAAGAAAATCACACTTTCTTAATTTCTATAGCTAATTTATATTTATCTATATCTATCTTTACCTCCTATACTTATATTCCTCCAGACACCTAAGGACTGTAGCTATAGAAGGATGGAAGCTTGGGGATGGAGTCTTCCCAGTGAGGGGTATTAAATCAATTAAACATGAAGGCTTTTATACTGAGGTAACTCTAATTCTGTAACCACCCATGTAAGAAAACCAAGATCTAAGCCTATAAATGCCTCAAGGTATAAAATTGAAACCTAAGGACAACCAATCACAAACAGTTAGCTAGGCTTTAAGTTATAGCCAATCAATAATTTCCTTACCTTATTTCTACCTGCTCTCTATAACAATCTCTCTCAGAGCTGCTGTCCATTGAGAGTTCCTAATCACTTCCGGTTTGGTGCTGCCCTTTTCAAATACATTTTTGGTCATATAAATTTTTTTTTTTTAATTTATTTGTTTATTTGAGAGAGAGAGAAAGAGAGAGTGGGAGTGTGAGTGGGAGGAGAGGTAGAAAGGAAGGGAGAGAATTCTCAAGCAGACTCCCCACTGAGATCAGAGCCTGATGCAATGTTTGATCTAGGGACCCTGAGATCATGATGTGAACTGAAATCAAGAATGGGATGCTAACCGAGCCCTGCAGGTGCCCCTCAAATAAATTCTTTTAAAAATTCAATATGCTTCAGTTTATTTTTTAACAGTGGTAAACCTTTCAGGTAAGCTTTTTTTTTTTTTAATTTTTTTTTTTAAGGATTTTATTTATCTATTTGACAGAAATCACAAGTAGGCAGGAAGGCAGGCAGAGAGAGAGGGGGAGGCAGGCTCCCCACCAAGCAGAGAGCCCAACATGGGGCTCAATCGCAGGAAGCTGGGATCATGACCCAAGCCGAAGGCAGAGGCCTTAACCCATTGAGCCACCCAGGTGCCCCTCAGGTAAGCTTTTAAAGTGATAGAAGCTTAGAGTGTTAAACTTTGATTCATCACATGATCACACTTAAGAATTACACTTGCAAAAAAAAAAAACCAAACAGAATTACACTTGCAAGAGAGAAATATCCAAATGAAAAGAGGCATGTGAGGTAAACAACAAAACAAAACAAAAACAAAAAACAAATATAAAAAACTGGAGAAATATGAATATTGTATGATTTCTTATAAGCAGAATCTTAAAAAAATAATAATTGAAAAATTAAGAAAACACAAGTTCATAGACATAACTGGCAGATTCATAGAGGGATCAGGGGTAGGAGAAATGAGAACAGTTTAGTTTTTAACTTTAAATAATGTGAAATACACACACACACACAGACACACACACACACACACGTATGCAGAGAGAGAGAGAATTGCTGCTGCAAGGGAATAAGGGATATGGTTTAACAAAAAAAAAATAAAATAAAAAAGACATCTGAGGTAAAAGGAAATGTCCCTTGATATTTCCAAAGATACTCCCTTTGCCATATCTTAAGGCACATCAATTTGACAATGCTTTCTCTAGATGACAATAAAGCAGAAGCTTACGCAAAGCCATCCTTGGGAATCTCTACATTTATATTGTTTAGCTGTCTTCCTATGCTTTCCCTTGATGGCTATGAATAGAAAACATCCCTTGCTATGATAGACCACAACAAATTCATAGTTATTATAGGGAATAAGTTCAGCCTTTCTGTCCCTGCTACTATACCCTGAGTAACTTCATCTCACAATGTTCTGTGTTGACTAGAGAGGCAGTAACAAATTCCATTTCATTATTTAATAGCAAAACCCATAGTTCTTTGCCATACTTCCTTCTGAAGTGTTTTATGTCCTCAAAATAACACAAGACTTTTCGTAGCATAAACAATCCACTGCATAACATGTAACACCCCAGATGACGAGCTAGAGCAATAAGCATGTCCTTGTATACATTTAGTTTCTAGAGGTAAGCATGTCCTCAAGAGCTGCTTCAGGTAGAGATAAGGACAACCTAAAACTTCTAAACTTCACATTTGTGTAATGCAATAAAATGATTTTAAAATTGCCTATGCCCTGCCCAGGGATGATCAATCACAGCTAACCTGCCTACAACTTCATAAATTATGAATCTGAAGAGATTACAACTGTCATCTTCATCTCTTATACTGGCAAAAGATTCATATTTCAAATCCAGGCTATCTTTGCATATGATTTGGTGTTATATTGTCCTGCCACCAACTAATCACGATTTGGAAAGATGATGAGTTGTCCAAAGGCAAACATGCATTTTCCTCTTATCACAGCAGCACAGTTCACTTTAGCAGAGTTAAGGTAGCATCAGTATTCCCACTATAAACTCCTGATTTCAAGAGGTTATGTTATATATGTTGTAAAAGTTCACAGTGAGAAGATATTTGTCATATGCAATGTATTCTGGAATACTTAAATACTTAAATCTTACACCTGAAATTGTATCTTTTAAATATATTTTTTGTGACTGAAAATTCAGGAAATTATTCTTTTTACCTTACAAATAGTATTGTTTTCCCTCATGACAAAACATGAAATTGTGTACAAAATGAGGCTTTGGGATAAACTAGCATTGAGCAACAAACAAAAGTCAAGCACCCCACCTTTCTGTGGTATGTGGGTGAATGCATGACCCAGATGTGACCAGTCAAAGCACTGCATCCTCCTGACCCGAGTGAATGCTCTGGGTTGAGTCCATGATCTAATCTGCCCCAATGAAATTCCCCAGAAATTTGGGAATGAGTCTAGCAAGGTGTCTATTCTTACTGCTAGACATGAACTTCAGATAAATTGATGCTGGGGCTTCTTTAGGCATTTTTCCACCTAAGGTAGGATCTGGAACTGACAGATGTGATACTGTGGAGCTGTTGAGGTAGGCCATCACAGGTGAGACACATACCAGAGACAATTTAGCTCTAATGACATCAGATGAGCCCCTAAAGCTATCACTTTCTGAATTCAGCTCTATACATGGATGTTTTAGTTGTATGATCTGATAAATTAAATTCTCTCTCTCTTTCTCTTGTTAAGTCACTGGAGTTAGGTTTTCCTGCGACCTAAAGCTAAATGTCTCTAAACTAATACAGCCTCCTAATCCATCTCTCCCATCTGGGCTATAGGCTCTTTAATCAATCCAGTGCTTTCTTATCAAACTAATCTTCCTAGAAGTATACTTCATCATGTCATTGTTTAAAAACAAGTGGGGGAAAAATGTGCCACTTCTAACAATGCCCATCACATTAAGTCCAACACCAGAATCTGAAATCTGAAGGCTTCCTTTGTGTCTCACAAAATATACAAGTTTATTTCTCATTACATATATATATATATATATATATATATATATATATATATATACACACACACACACACACACACATTATACATTACATATACATATACTTATATGTATATGTATATGTATATATAGTTAAGCCAGTTAAACACTGTTTCTTCTACTCTTTGCTGTGTTTTAACTCCATGTCTCTGTTGATGATATTTTCCTTCTCTTGGAATGGCTTTTTTTTATTCTCTCCACATAAGGAAATCTTTCTTAAATTTCAAGAATCATATTATCTTTCAAACCTCTCTCAGATACTCTAATTTCAATTGTCTACATATAGTCTGTATCTCGGCACTATTTCCTTACCTTTCCAGATAATGGCTTTCTGAATTCAGTGACCATGTTTTAATGATTAATTTAAATCCCTTTTTTAGGGAGGACTGACTCATGGCCTACAAGTAAAGGGATTCATTCACCTTAAGCAAGAGGGGAATACATCTTATGAGGGTGCAGGATGTTTGAAGAAAGCCAGAGAAGGTGTGACAACCAAGATCAAGGCTCTCCTCAAAACTCTGACCCCCTTTGTTTAACTATTTAGTACTCTCTTTGAGGTCTTTTTCCACCCCACTTTCCTCTCCTTCCAGTTTTTTGGGTTTTTGTGTGTTTTTTTTTTCTTTTTTGGTCTTCCATTTTTTCTCACTTTTCTCCCTTCTCTCTCACATACATCTTTCTCTCTCCATGCTAATACTCTCACATTTTTTGTTCACAGCTAGACTACAGTCAACACATAAGGAGAATAATTGAGTACTAGTAAACCCCCAACTTCAAATTCTTGATAATGTTGCTGCTTTTGAGTTAAATACTTTGGTTCAATCAGACATAGACAGTGGGAGGAAATCTTGTAAAAACAGCCACTCCCTTACAAGTCACAGAGATGACTTGTGAGAAGAAAAGTGAAGCTGACATTCCCATAGATGTCTACTACAATTTCACAAAAAACATTTAATACATGTTTATTGACAGGGGTTTCACAAAAGATGTGGGGGATGATTTAAATCCTCAAGAATTAGATTCATAAAAATGGATAGAAAAGTCTAGGTAAAATGGATGAGAAATTTGATTCATTCAAAAGAAACATATGAGTCTTTCAAAGGACAAATAAGACTAATAGATAACTTCAGGGTCAGAATGGCATATGTGATTAAAAATGGCATACTTTCCATGTTTGTAAATTTAAAAATGTTTTGAGGTCTTTCAATCAAGATAAAGTAATAGGAACTAGACTTACTCTCCAGCCTGAAACAAACAAAAATTTTAGACAAGGTTTATTTTAAGATTATTTTCATGATATCAGTTAGCAGGAAACAGAGCATAGTAATTCCTGAGGGTCAAAGAGCAAAAGTACTTAGCTGTATAATTAATTGTACCATCTTATACTACCTGGATTTCTCAGGCCCTAACACCAGGAAGGGTAAGGCAACTGAAACACTAGAGTTGTCCAATGATCTTCTGTTCTGACTGTCTACATACAGTAAAAGAGACAGAGCTGAGAGTTTGGGGAAACCAAGGCAGCCAGAGTGTACAAAGAAGAGTACGAGAATTATATATAGAGAGAACTCTGGATACCTCACAGGTTGGGAGGAACACCTGTGCTTTTCAGCCAGAGTGGAAAACCTCATAATTAATGAGGCACTGAGCAGAGTATCAGAAGAGTCTTGCCTCAGTAATGCGTAATAAATTTAAAAGGATTTGAGTAAAACAAAGTATGTTCATGGACTTCTACAGAATTTAATTAGAAATCAATAATATAAAAGATATTTGGACAATCCACAAATATGTCAATACTAAATACTAAATACTAAATAATATACTTCCATATGATGAGGAAATCCATCAAAGAAGAAATCAAAAGAGAAATTATAAAATAATTTTAATTCAATGAAAATTAAAACACAGCATATTAAAATACATGGTATGCAGCTAAAAATATTTCTTAGAGGGAAAATTATGAGACTAACCATGTTTTTTAGGAATAAAGAAAAGTCCAAATAAATAACAGTGATTTCAAACTTAAGAAACTAAAAAGAAGAAGAGGAGTAGGAAGAAGAAGAATTACCTCCCCCAAAAGAAACAGATGAAAATTAAAGGAGAAAACAATAAAATAAAAATCAGAAAAGCATATATAAAAATCAATGAAACCAAAAGCTGGTTCTTTAAGAAGATCAACAAAATTAATAAACCTCTAGCCAGAGTAATCAGAAAAAAAGGGAAATGACACTAACTAGCAGTATCAGCAATAAGAAGAATGACATCACAGATTCTACAGATATTAAGGGAATAAGGGAATATAATTAATATCTATGCCAATGCCAATAAATTCAACAATTTAGACAGGGAGTCAGGAAACTATTTTCCCCCACCCCCTGGACCAAGGCTGATTCAGCAGAATCACCACCATCAACCAAAAGCTCCCTGTCGGGACATCTTCCTGCCATTTCAGCAAAGGAAATGCTATACCAGTCATAAGACAGAGTCAAATAAGCACGTGGAAATGAGATATGAAAAGTTAGTTCTTCTGTGGTAAGGAAGATACTGAAATTTCAAACATGTGGTAGGGAGGAGGGAGATTAGAGAAGGATCTCTTTCAGGTATATTAAACCATTAATACCAAGTGAGAAGTTTTTCGTAGCAAGTTCTGAAAGTCCAAAGCCTTGAAATGGTGGGAAAGGGTCAAATATCTATGAATTTTAAAGAAAATTAAGTCATGTTGGAATTTTTTGAAGTAAATGAAAAGTTTTAGAGAGAGTAAACAGGCAATTTTTAAAAAAAGGTCTGTTTTGAAAATATCAAACCAGTACTTTTTCTTATGTGTGAATAATTTCATTACAACACTATTATTGGATACTATAGATTAGAAAAAAAGGATATTGGAGGACAGAATGTATTTGAATTAGAAGAAACATTATAGCTATATGGGAGCAACAAAGTCTCAGTAACACACAGATAAGTACATAATACCCAATTAATTTATTTTTCTTCAGTCTTTCTCATCTGGGGAGTAGTTTTGTTCCGCAGTGGATATTTGACCATGTCTGGAGGTGTTTTTGGTTGTTATGCACCAGAGGTCTACTCGCGTGTAGGAATGCTGTTCAACATCCTACAACGTACAGGATACCACCACCCACCAAAATAATTATCTGGACCAAAATGTCAATACTGTCAAGGTTGAGAACACTTGTTCTTTTCAGTACATATTTCCTCAATCTCCATATATCAGGCACCATTCCAGTGAGGGAATAAATAAATCATTTAGTCAGTCATTCAGTCAGTCAGTCAGTCATTGTTGGGGAATGTCATCAAAAAGATGTCAATTGACCCATGAGCTGGAGCTGGGCACTAAGAGGCTTCTCACCCCCACCATCTTTAGAATGTGGATTCCACTTGCCTTTCTTACTCCCAGAGGCTTCATCAAGGATATAGCCTTGGGATACTGATGTGGTGCTGAGAATACCTGTGTAGTATACATGAATAAACTGGTGAGTGTGTGCAGGGATCCACTAGTCTTACTGCCAAGATAAGCACTGTATGGAGCCCCTGTGCTTATTTGAAAATGACAGTCTTCCTCAAGACAACAATTGCATCAGTTGGAAACTTGTGTAACATGCCTTTTTAAAAAAAGATCAAATGAAATCACCTAATATCCTTTGCCAATATTTTCTCAGTATTAACAATATCTATGATGTATAATGATGCTGTTGTATACCATACAGCTTGCACAGCTGGTCAAGGACCCCTGATGGTGAACACCGGGTTCTAGATTACAGAGTCAAAAACCACAGATCTGGTCAAACAGTTGTTTTTCTGAGGGTGACAGCCCAATTCCATGACCCAAAAGTTAGTCCCTTGACAAATCTGTACCTAGCACATATTCTTTTTTTTTTAAAGATTATTAATTTATTTATTTATTTGATAGCACAATCACAAGTAGGCAGAGAGGGAGGCAGAGAGAGAGGGAGAGCCCGATGCAGGGCTTGATCCCAGGACCCTGAGATCATGACCTGAGCCAAAGGCAGAGGCTTAACCCACTGAGCTACCCAGGTGCCCCCTTAGCACATATTCTCATTGCTTATTTATTTTGTTTTATATATTATCCCTATACATTTACATGGAATGAACCAACTTAAGGATATACAGAGATAAGCTTTAACAAAATGAAATGTTATATTTTGATTTATTATCATCAGGTCAATATTTTGATTAATTATCATCAGAGAGACAAGGGCTTATTTGACCCGAGCAGATAAATTAAGCATATGAGAAATGGGGTCATTGGAGTGCTGATAAGGAAATAGAAAATGCATATCTGTCTTGAAATAAGGGCTACACATTTGAATAGTGTATAAGTTAAAGTTTTTAATAAAAGCACTGTTATAGAGACATAGCCCAGAAATGAGTGAGCCAAATGATGGAAAAGTGCCAGAGGTAATAATATCTAGAGTTAAGCTTATATTGCTTTTCTGAAACAGGAAAAATAAAAGTAATCATAATCTATGTGGAATTTAAGAAACAAAACAAAGTAGCATAAAGGAAGGGAGGGAAAAATAAAATGAGATGAAATCAGAGGAGACATACCATAAGAGACTCTTAATCATAGAAAACAAACTGAGGGTTGCTGAAGGGGAGTGGTATGGGGATAACTGGGTGATGGACATTAAGGAGGGTGGGTGATGGACATTAAGGAGGGCACGTGATGTAATGAGCACTGTGTTCATTTGGACTGATGAATCACTGTCCTCTACCTCTGAAATTAATAATATACTATCTGTTAATTAAATTTATATAAAAAGTAATCTAATCTAAGGAAACATATAAATCACTTAATTAGATTATAGGATGTGGAGATAGATGAAAAAAGAAAATGACTTGTGAAAAATACAGGAGCAGTTCGATTTTAGCCAAAAATTTCATAGTCTTCATATTTACAAAATAAATACGACTATACATGGTTGAGGGCAGTTGAGTTACAAATATTAAAAACAAACAAACAACAATAAAGTTATAAAGAGGATAAAGTTATAAAGAGGATAAAGCTTAAGATACTTGCACTCCTTTTTCTGAGGAAATAACCCAGCAAGTTTTAGAGAAATAAATATTTATTTAGGGAATGAATCAGGAGTATAAGAAAAGCCCTGAAAGCAGAAGATTTTCTGAAAAGCAGCAGCAATAAAGGGCTATGCATACTGTAGACATCTGTAAAAATCACAATAAAGAAAAAAGACAAGGTACAAGAGAATGTAGTAAAATACTGGAGGGAAAGACAAAGAAAGAACCTCAGAGATTAAAAAAAGGAAGTTCATAAAGCATACATACCAGTGTAATAAATAGTAATAATTGATCTTTGAGGAAGATTTGTCAGATTCAGGAAGGAAGGAAAGAAGGAAGGAAGGGAGGAAGGAAGGAAGGGTGGGAAGGAAGGAAGGAAGGGGAGAAGGAGAAAAGGAGGGAGGGAAGGAAAGATGATCAAAATACCAGTCCTGAGAAATGACCTCACCAGAGAATATGTCCCCATCTTCTCCTCTGTGAAGCAGGCCTCGTGGCCAAAGCAAAGCTTACAATTCAATAGTATGTTGTAATTAGTTGAAATGTTTAATTTAACGGTTTAGTAAATTCAGCTAATAGTTTATCTCAAGTGTGTGATTAAGTTATTCTCAAGGAAATTCCTTTTTTCTGTTGTTCCAATCTCAATTAAGATTTCTAACATGGTATTCATTGTTTCAAAAATATCCTAACCCAGAAAAAGAAATAAGACGGATATGTATCTTAATCCTTGTTTGAAAATACACTGTAGATGAACCAAAATCTAAATGCACAAAAATAAGTATCAGAGCAGCATAAAGAGTAGCAAAATTTATTTTTTATAAAATCTTTGAATAAGAAAGTCTACTATTGCATAAATCCAGGAGCCCTAAAAAGAATACTGTTATATTTGTCTACTTAAAATATTTCAAAATTCCTATTCATAAGAAAAGCCTTAATAAAAAGATAAATGAAAGTTAGAGGGAAATATGTGTAACAAGTGTGATACACAATAGCCTATTTTCTTAATACTTAAAGAGCTCTAAATAATCAGTAAAAAAAAAAAATTAGAAAAACCAGGAAAATAAAAAAGACAATTCCCCAACAAAAGTATATATATAAATGGCTATTAAGTACTTGGATTAATATTTAGACTTGCTCATTGTAAAATACAAATACACTAAGATATTAAAATTAAAAATACACTAAGATAGCATTTTCACTTAGCAAACTGGCAAATATCAAAAGATGGGTAACAATTTGTTAGTGAGATTAGAGAGAGAAATAGGCACTCTCATGAATGCTGATGTTAATATAATTATTAAAATATATTTATAGTCCACATAATC
The DNA here is from genome assembly GCF_002288905.1 of Enhydra lutris kenyoni. Taxonomy (NCBI): domain Eukaryota; kingdom Metazoa; phylum Chordata; class Mammalia; order Carnivora; family Mustelidae; genus Enhydra; species Enhydra lutris. The sequence goes on from NW_019154089.1 coordinate 23,889,152, forward strand.
TTTGGCTCTACCATTCCAATTCTAGGATTTTATCCTACAGATTAACATGAACTACTAAGAGTCTGAGATTTTCCCCTACTTCTGAGATAACAATCAGCCTGTCACAGCTTCAGGGATATTGGCATGAAAGAAGAAGATGGGAGACTCCTGAGCCAGAAAATGAAGAACTTTATCACTCATGTGATAGCAAGCAGCCTGAGCTATATGTTTTCATCATTTTCCTTTGTCCTTTCAAATCCCACAAAGATAAAAGGGGTGGGTCCCGATGGATGCTGTCTGCATTAAGGGTTTGCCTAACAACTGAGGAACCATGAGTTTAGGAATCTGAAACTTTTATGCTGGCTACTAAACTTTTATGCTGACTTTCCTTCCAGAGAGAGATGCCATCTCTCTCTTCCATGGTCATTTGCCATACAGTGAGATAGTTCAAAATAAAATAGTAGCTAGTGCCTTTGTTCACAAGATATGGAGAAAAGTAACAGACCCATGGAATATTGATTCCTAACACAGATATCTCACATAGTTTTAAGTATGAGTATTTTCACTGTGATTTTTACAGTATTTCACTCTGTATAATAGTAAACTATTAGAAATACATAAAATACCCATTAACTAGTAAATGTATGAGGGAGCTCTCCATAAGCTCATGTATGAATATATAATAAAGGCAGAAAATCGGCATATCTTTTTCAAGTTGTATTTTCTAGAACTTAAATTCATTCATATAATGAATAAAAAGGGTAATAGTATTGTGTCTAGGGCAAAAAAACTGCATAGTTGGGGTATGTAGGAAAAAAATTTTATTTTTATATTTTTATGCCTTTTGTATTTTGTCACATTTACTTTATCTTTTTAGAATATTCAAATTTACTAACCTATTCTTGACCTTGAACTTATGGCAGGCCCCACTCTGTGATATATGTATTCCTAACTGATAGAAAGATGAAGGAGGTTTCTAAACCACTCAGTACAAAGTAGAATCCCTAGTAAAATTATTTTCATTATCAGTACCTTGGTTTTCTTCTTATAAAACACATAACAAATGTAAACTATTTATTTAGGCACTTTATATGATTTAGTTTTGGTACACAATAGAGAACACTATAATCTCTACTATCCAGCCCATAGTAAAAATCCACTATAAACATTAGAGGAACTATATTATGACAAGAAACTATATAGTAAGTTCCAACATATAACTGCTATTATATTGCACAATTGTAAGAAAAAGTTGACCAGATTAATGCAGTGTTAGTAGTTTGGTACAAATCTTCATCAGGAATTATCCCAACTCCAAGGAGTATTAACAATAGCTTATATTAATGTACTGATGTGAATTAGAACAATAGATTCTGATAATTTAGATGCCTGTTTTTCTAGAGCAGGGACCAGCTGACTGCAACCCAGAAGTCAAATATGGCCCATCATCTCTTCTACAAATAAAGTTTTATTGCAACACAACCATGCTCATTTACATATTGTTTCGGACTGCTGCGATACACCAGAGTTGGTTGCAACAAGAGATCACAAGGCCTAAGATATTTACTATCTGACCCTTTACAGAAAAAAAATTTTGCTGACTGCTATTCTAGATGTTCTTTGTAAAGCTCCAAATAATGGAGAGAACAGATGCTTTCAGGAATATTTTAAAGAAACTGAATAATCATCAGCATCAGGACAAAATTTACTCAAAGTCTTTTGTATGGAGAGGAAAAGAACATAATCTCTATATGAAAATTCTCTAAAAAAAATTCCTTGAAGTGAATAACTGCTTATTATGATAAGACAAAGCAAGAAGCATGAGCAATGAGAAACTTCCATTATCTGTTTAGACATTGTCTTCTGAGCTAATACCATCCTAATTATTTATTCGAGAGGTCATTTTTGTGTTCAGATACAAGTCACACTCTAAAAATTGAATGTGAGTGCCATTCCCATGTTCTCAATTAGTTTGCTTTCTTAATAGCATTTCCCCTATTGAAGTATTGACAATCCACATGTGGTTAAATATATATATTTAAGTGACCCAGTGGTAAAAAGATTCTTTCAAAATATATATTACTTAAGCCATATATTTCCTCAGCCTAACTGTAACTCACACATTTATTGCTTATGTTTATAAAATAATAATGTTTCAGACAATAACTAAGAAATGCTTATTTGCCCATGGGTCACACATCAGAGCTTACATGCTCACTGATGGCTAGGGGAAGGCGCTTCAGTTTGCTTAAAAAAAAAAAAAAATGAGATAAAATGAAATAAAGGAAGGAAAATAGCATTCTCAGTTGATCAGTTTGATCACGTCCATAGATTGCATGTCAGAAGGGGAAAAACATCACAAATATCACTTCAAGTTTTCAAAAGATTAGCATTGGACTAAGTTGTTCTCTAAACCCCTTCCTACCATTATGCCTCAATTATTCAACTTTTCTGTTAGTAAATGCCAATCACTCCCAGGTGTCCTTCATTATCAAGTCAAAGCATTTTCCTTCCCAAACCTCAGACTGAAGCATTTCCTAAGGCTTACTGATGGTTTTAAGAGGAACCAAACTTTCCAGATAAGATATTTTATACTTTGGAAATCCTTTTAAGAACAGCATGCTGTAAGTGTGTGAGGTTAATTCTCTCTCCATCACATGCAGATAAAGTTGGGTAGGTTTTTCTACTATAATCTGGAGAACTTTCTGTTACAGTAACCCTTTCTGATTATGATCCAGCATCTTCCTGTTTGCAAAATAAAGGAAAAAAAGAAGTAAGCCTCAAAGCTGCAAGTCAAAACTACTGTATATTTTAAAAAATGCAATGATGATATCTGAGGTCATTTGTGTTAAAATAATTTATCCATCAATTAACTAAATTTGCTCATTTCAGATGGACATCGACACTGTTGCTGTTTTTTAGTTCAGTGTGTATGTTTAGTTCTACATATATGCAACTCAAATGCAAAATACTGTAAAACAAACAGAAAAGAGCTAGTGTTCTAGCATTTCTATTTAGAAATGACCAAATTCAAGGTAAATATTTGCACATCAATGAAAGCTAATCAGGCATCCTTATCAAGTGGTAAAGCTCGTGCTTTACTCAAAGTTTAACATGGAATGGTTAAAGGCAAGGACAACTTTCAGGTGCCCTTATCAATATATTAGCCCCAATTGCATTTTCCAAATATGTTATCAAAATGGTAATTCTGTGCTTTCCTTTCTGTAGCTAGACTAGGTTTCATAAAGGTAGAATTATTACTATAAATATATTGGGGGGAAACTATTTCAATTACTGGGAGAATATGTAACTCCAAGTCTATTTATTTCAATTTATTCAACTGTCTTGATATATTCGCGCACGGAACTTTATAAAGAATGAATAAATTCACCTTGAAATTGTACCAATTGACTTTGGCTGGGCTGGACTGTGAGAGGAATCAGAGTCCTTTTTTGAAATAAGCCTTGACAATGCTGATCAAAACAAAGAGGCTATTCATTTATTAAACTGACAGCTCAACCCCGGCTTCAAGCTTATGGGATGAGGGCCTGGGGTGTTAGTTATGGCCTGGGGTGCTGGCCTCTACTAGATACATTTTTGCCTCTCACACACTCAGAGCCTATATCTGATGGTGTGACATTTCCTAGGGCACTGGCAGCTGTTCAGATGTCAAGCAGCTGGTGTGAGAACTGTCATCCACTCCAGGTTGTTATTCCATGAGTGACATGTTAGCCCAGAGAATTTTTTCATAAAACCACCTTGGTTTCCCTTTAGTTACTTACAATCTTTCAAAAATTTCGGCAAAGAGATGTGTCATGGATAACAACTCTATTAGAGCAAAATTGGGCATGCAATGGTCACACCAGACAATAGTGGTTACTATTACAAGGAAATATGGCTTAAGGAATTTGTTACTAATATTAGTCAATATACTAAATTTTGTAAACAAATCATTTATCTTGTAAGTGATAGTGAATTCAGCTTTCTATTTACTTATCCAGTTGGTAAAGAAAGCATTGTAATGCCATTCTGAATACTCTCAGAATGCTGCATAAACCAGAATTATCTTGGGTATGGCAATTGGACTGGCTTGGGGACACAGGAACATCACCATCCACGTGTGTGTGACAATCCAAAGGCTGCACAATCATATGGAAAAGAGCAAACCATGATCAATACAGCACATTTAAATTTTCAGCCATCTACAGAATTATTTTGGCTTCCTAAGTATTCAGCAACATGTCAAAGCATTCTTTCTTAGAACAGTGATTGCTACATGTTAAACCAAAAGGTTCCTTCCTTCTAAGAACATTCTGTCGTAAAACCAATACTAATTAATTTTACTTAAATCAATTTTAGTAAAATTGATTTTAAAATTGAAAACCAAAATACTAAAGACAAGTTCTTGAACCAGGAAAACGTAATCTTAGAATCTGATCATTTGGAGAAAGTAGAAAATTTCTTAACAAAAAATAAAAATAAAAAAGCCTGAAAATAGCACTGAGTAGGAGTAAGTTTTTAAGAAACCTTTAAATGAGAAGAGCAAAATAATACTAGTCAAAACTAGAGGCTGGATATTCCCAAAGCCTCTAATAAACATTGGCTTTCCTCAAAAGACAAGTTTACTCAGGTTTACTCAGGATGGCAGAAACAAATCTATGAATTTTAAAGTCATTTTAGTAAGATGAGAACGAAGTGGCCTGATAAAAATAACACCGGCAATGCCACTAATTTTTCATTCTTTCATTTCCTGCTAAGCATTTGCTCATGCTTATTCTACACAGAAGTATCCATCATCATATAGTTCAGCTTATTGCTTATCCTTTTTACCTTGATTCATTTCCAGAATTTCTGTAACATTATTATAATTTCTCTCAGGGCATCCTTACCCCTACTGTCAGCCCACATAATATAGACGTAGCCGAATAAATCCCAACATCAAGGTAGCAGGCATATGAACTGAGGCCTAGGCAACCACTGCTTTCTGTATCCTTTAACGAAGCAAATGATTCTGACTGGGCCAATCAAATTCAGTCCGGTAATTCCAATTTGAACTGATGAGGAAAAGTTTTGAAGCAGTAAGTCAGCCACTTTACTGCACCATTGAGAGAGCTTCTCTGAAAACTGAATCATTACAGTAGAAAAAATAAACATAGCTATGCAAAGAGCCTAGTTACATCCATTGAGGTCCTGAATTTACCCTTACCTGAAAACACGACCCACACATCTTTCAGTTACATAAGCAAATAAATTCCCTGTCATTAGCCAGTTTGCAATGGCTTTGATATCTGCACCTGGACAAATGTTACTACCTATGTTCAAATTTTTATTAAATCCTCTTTTACAAGTTCTGATACAAATTTATGTTTGGAAAGGAAAGAATATAATTAAAATAAATTTCTGTGAATTTCTGAGAAATTCACCCACCCACATGAGAAAAAAAAAAAATCCAGACAGGTATCTTAAACCATTCACAAAAATCAACTCAAAAAAAATCACAATCTTAAAAGCAGCCAGAGACAAGTGACAGGGTATCTTCAAAGGACTGACACCCCTGACTTATCAATAGAAAGAAAAAAAAATAAAAAGCAAAAAAAATTGGAATGTTAATCTTCAAAATTCTGAAAAACAAAGCAAAACAAACCCCTATTTACCTAGAATTTTATATCTAGTAAAATATCTATGGAGAAAGAAGGTGAAATAATTGTATTTTAGACAAAAAAATGAAAGAAAGTAAAAAAATAAAATAAAATAACCAAAGAAAAGGAAACTTAGAAGAATTTGTCATCTTCAGGCTTGTATTAAGGATACTCTGGGAAGAGTTTGTTCATGCATCACAATGATCACAGAAGGAAGCTAGAATGAAGGAAGAATAGGAAAAGTAGTGATGAGTAAATATACATAGAAATTAATTCAAAATAGATCACAGACCTAAATATAAAATACAAATATAAAAAAACTTCTAGAAGAAAATACAGGAGAAAATCTAGATGACCATGGGTATAGCTACAACACCAAAGACATGATCCATGAAAGAAATAACTGATAAGCTGGACTTCATTAAAATTAAAAGTTCTGCTTAAAAGATAATGTTAAGAAAATGAAAAGACAAGAAATAGACTAGGATAAAATATTTATAAAAGACACATCTGATAAGGACTGTTATCCAAAATATACGCAGAACTCTTAAAACTCAACAATAAGAAAACAACCTGATTAAAAAATGGGCCAAAGACGTAAAGAGACACTTTACCAAAGAAGATATACAGATGGCATAAAAGCATATGAAAATATATTCCACATCATTTGTCATAAGGGAATCACAAATTAAAAAACAATGGATTACCACTACAAGCCTATTAGAACAGCCCAATCTGAAATACTGACAACACCAAACGCTGGTGAGAAAGGGGAGCAAAAGGGCTCTGATTCACTGTTGGTAAAGATACAAAATGATACAGCCTCCTTGGAAGACAGTTAGGTGGTTTCTTAAACTAAACATATTCTTACCATATATAATCCAGCAATCATACTCCTTGGCGTTTACCTAAAGGAGTTGAAAACTTATGTTGAAGACTTATATCCATAGAAAAACATGCACATGGATGTTTATAGCAGCTTTACTCATAATGGCCAAAATTTGGAAGCAATCAAGATGTCCCTTAGTTGGTAAATGGATGAACTATGGTACATCCAGTGAAATATTATTCAGGCTAAAAAAAAAAAAAAAAGCTATCAAACAACAGATAAATAAATAAATACACATGAAGGAACCTGAAACATGTATTACTAAGTGAAAAAAAGCCAATCTGAAAAGGCTATATGGTACATAATTACAACTATATGACATTCTGAAAAAGGCAAAACTATGAAGGCAGTAAAAAAAAAACACTGGTTGCCAGGAGGGTAGGATGAATAGGCAGAGCACAGAGGACTATCAAGGCTATGAAAATACTCTGTATGATACCATAATGATGGATACATGTCAATACACACTTGTCCAAACCCACAGAATGAATAATATCAAGAATGAACCAAAATATAAACTATGGATTTGGGGTAATTATGATGTGTCAGTATAGGTTCATTCATTGCGACAAATGTACCACTCTTGTGGCGGATGCTGATAATAAAGGAGAATATACATGGGTGATGATGGGGGGGTACATGGGGAATCTCTATACCTCATTGTCAATTTTGCTTGAAACTAAATCTGCTTAGAAAAATGTATCTTAATAAAAAATATATATATATATACACACACACATATATATACATACACACACACACACATATATATATGTTTAAAAAATAAACGCACACACAAAACAAGCTGTGATTTCATAGAAAAATGACCATTATATTGTGCCATTGAACACAGAATCCTGGTCGTATGGAAATCCATCATCCTGACTGATCATTTTTCTTAGATTTCTAAGATTATTTCAGCCACATGCATTTTTATACCTATATCTCTCTCTCCCTCTCTTTACACACACGCACACATACACACACATTTTAGAGATGAAGAAGTGTTCTGAAATTGCCAGCCTATACAAAAATAAAATACATAAGCATATGCATGAAGTTTAGAATAGGTTCACTAAAATTTTTGAGATTTTAATATAAATATAGAATTATGTAAAGTAAAATATAAAAGAAATGTTCTCAGAACACACACACATATATCTGTATATAAATAAAATATTTGTATATGTAAATATATAGGCATATATGCATTCTTATGTATGTTGATATACATCTATTTTTTCTTAATTTCATAGATTTTCCTTAATATCTTGATTCCTTTAATCCTATTTTTCCTTGCATGTTATCAGTGTTTGCTTATGTATGGTAACTGTTGCTTAATTTTATTGTTTTTTATTTGTATTTGTTGGATTCTTGCTCACTAATTATTTAATACTGAATTTATTAATAAATTTAGTGACTTAATGATCACTAAAAATAATTTTCTGGATTTTTTCAAGTTTCATCATTCTCAGATTTTTCTCCTACTGTGTACTGAATTACAGTCCTTTAAAATGAATATATGTATGGTATATAGAGAGAGATATCTGTATGTGTATATAGAGAGATATTTTTTATCTATCTATCCATCTATCGGCCCATCCATTTAGTTAAATTTCAGCTTTAAATTTAGGCTTTGGAGCTTCTCTCTTCATCCATTTTAAAATATACTCTGGATACTTTTGCATGTTCCCTTGGAGACTTTTCTGGAAAAACAAAAACGTTAACATTTTCATCTACTTTAACTCAAAAGATTCATTTTTATTTTCTTTTTTTTTTTAAGAAAGAAAGGAATGATGCTAGGTTGAAGAAGATGGGGAGAGGAAGTGAGGCAGTCCATTAGCTTTTACAGCCCCTAGTCTACTGTGATGGTCAAGGTTGTAAAGCAAACCTGCTAAGCAGAAATAAATAAATTACCATATTAGAAACAATGGTTTTGAAACCATGAAATATACCACAACAGAAAATATTTACATTAACAAGTGTGTTTATTTTCTGTAAACTATAGTATTACCATAAGATAGGACATTACAGTATATCTGGAATTTTCCCATTTTATCTAAAACTTTTTTCCTTTTTTTAAAAGATTTTATTTATTTATTTGTCAGAGAGAGAAAGAGAGAGCAGAAGCAGGGGGAGGGGTAGAGGGAGAAGCAGGCTCCCCACTGAGCAAGGAGCGAGCCCAATGCTGGACTCTATTCCAGGACCCTGGGATCAGGGAACTGAGCCAAAGGCAGACGCCTAACAAACTGAAACACCCAGGCATCCCATTTTATCTAAAATGTAAATCTTAAGCTCTTATTTGATTCAGTTCAAAGCAATAATCTTGCTCCCATCTATTCTCCTTTTACATTCATTCATCTTTTTTCTTACAGTCTTCTCATTGTGCTAGTTCAGAGTCTGTAAGGAATTCTTTTACTTCATTTTCTGATTTAAGACTAAACAAAGAGGGGCACCTGGGTGGCTCAGTGGGTTAAGCCTCTGCCTTCAGCTCAGGTCGTGATCCCGGGGTCTTGGGATAGAGCCCTGCATTGGGCTCTGTGATCAGCAGGCAGGCTGTTTCCCTTCCTCTCTCTCTGCCTGCCTCTCTGCCTACTTGTGATCTCTCTCTGTCAGATAAATAAATAAAAATCTTTATAAAAAAAAAAGACTAAACAAGGAAAGTGGTCACTTCTCATAATTTTTATTCTGAGATCCAGCAAACTGTAAATATTAAATTAATATATTTTTAGTAGTTGGATCATGTTGAATCAGGCAAAAGCTTGTTATTTTCTCCATCCCTTTTAAGAAATTTTCCTAGTTTTTCAAAATTTAGATTAGGATCCATGTAAATATCTTGCCTCATATAATGAAAACAAGTAGGAAAACAACCTCTTTTACATGCCTTTACAAAGTCCCCATTAGTGATACAGGGGCCCACAATTCTGTGGAAGGAATGTGATTTCTAAACAGTATTTCATGTACTTTAATAGAGGTTCTTAGTTATGAAATACAAAGTTTTATGCACATTCCCAGGAAAGAAAGGCCGTGGAAACTCTCTTTATTTATTACTACCATTTGACTTGTTTTAATTCTGGTTACTGAAAATACTGTTTCCTGTATACCACTTCTAAACACTTCCCTATTTCCCCTTCTGTTCATTCTGGGGTTTTGGGTCTTTTGTTTTTGTTTTGTTATTTTCCGTTTGGTTTTTGTTGTTGTTTTTGTTGTTGTTTCAGAGACAAGAAACAATGATTTGAAATTATTTTGTAGAGTTAAATGTTCTACGATTCTATCTTCGTCTTCTCTTACTCTCAAGAGAGAACAGAAATCTCCATAGTCTTCAAACATGGAGCTTCTTCTTTCATATTGGTGATTTTTAACCGCCCCCATCAGTAAAATTGCTGATCAAGTGTCAGGCTCCATTTGAAAGGCGTAACAGCACATCTTGTCAGCTTTTACAGCTCTGGAAAATGTCCCCAGTTTACTTTAATTGTCTTCTCTCAGGTGGCAGCAATCAAATGACAGTGATATGGGAAGTGTTTCCTATCAGAGCAATGAGCTTGGATTCTCTAGCCCTCTCAGCCATACCATATACAAGTGATAATGAACAACCTGACAATTAAATAGACACCATTTTTGAGTTGCTATATAAACAGCGGGGCATAGTCTTATTACTTAATTACCAGAATACCAACTGATACAAAAAAGCCAGCATTTTCTTCTAATGTGTGGACTCCAGAAGAGTCTCCATGGAATTGATTTCTTTATTTACTTACTTAGATTAAAACCTGCCACTGTGAAATGAAAAAACACACTTTTTATACTTAACCTGCCAACATGTTCCCTTTCCCCTTCCTAAAACTACAGACATTAATTAATTATCCATTTCTCTACTTGTAACTAAAGATGGGGAAAAAAACCAAACTTAGTTTCATAGTTGGTGGTCCTTGGGAAAAAGGAGGAAATTATGTTTTACCTTAAATAATATTTTCCTGATTTACACTAAATTAGTCCCCCTTTGAACTCAGGGTAACCAATCACTAGTAGAGTGTCAGTGAAGAATTGTTTTAACAATTTAATAATTTCAAAGAGGTAATTAACTATGCCAGTGTTCAAATTAACTTTCATAAGAGAGATATTTTGTTTAAATCTCTTATTGCTACTGGTGGATGGCTGAATGATGCAGAACTTGTAAATAATTTCTTACATGTATGGTCACTGTTCGATTCTTCAGACTCAATACTAACTTCACCTTTCTTAGAATTATAAATTACAGAAGGGGTCTGTCTTCTTTTCTTGTAGGGGGCGGGGGGAAGAGGGAGAGAATCTCAGGCACACTCCCTGCTGAGTACAGAGCCGGACTCAGGGCTCAATCTTATGACCCTGAGATCATGATCTAAGCCTAAATCATGAGTTGGACATTTAACCAACTGAGACACCCAGGTGCCCTGTTTTGTCTTCTTTAGTCACCTACAGAATTTCACTTTGTAATAAGAAAAGAATATGCAATTTCATGCCCAGGACTTTGTTGTGAACAATTAAATATTTCATCTAAACAAATTTTTTCTTACTGGGAAATGACAGGTACAGACACTATTATTATAAAGAATTGGACATATCAGATTTCCTGCACTGTAATTATGTATACTGAAAATCCAAAAAAAGTAGTTAGCTGTGGGGCGCCTGGGTGGCTCAGTGGTTTAAGCCTCTGCCTTCGGCTCAGGTCCTGATCTCAGGGTCCTGGGATCGAGCCCCGCATCAGGTTCTCTGCTCGGCAGAATGAATGTATGCATACTCCAGGCAGAATTGTCATACAAATAATGGAATGATATACGTCACTGAAAACAACCGACCTACAGCTACACTGAACAACATGGCTGAATCTTAAAACTCTGTTATTGATTGGGTGAATGACACCTGACATAAAAGACTATATGCTGTATGATAGCATTTATACATGTCTGCATGCTGTATTTTTTAAATTAAATATTATATATTTAAATATATATATTTAAATATATATTAAATATATATATTTAAATATATATATTTAAATATATTTATTTAATTATTTAATTTAAATATTTAATTTAA